>NC_056033.1:20983805-21307754 GCF_004379255.2 Salvia splendens | reverse complement strand
TAATTAATGGATATTTATATCTTAAACACGGGAAATAATAAATTAAAGAGGTAAAGCCCGGATTACTCGTAATTTGGGATTGGACGGGCAGTCAATATTATTATACTATAGTGGATGATAATAATATTCTGTTTGGATTTAAATTAAATTGGGGTTCAATTTAATTAGTAAAAGTCCAACAGGTTTGGCCAAAGTCCAACCTCCATGGATCCCTAATCTGGCCCATTATAACTCAATATAAAAGGAGATTATAAAGGAGATTACTAGATAATTAATCATTAATTTTCGTGCTCCCCTGTGGGAGTGGACGAAAAATCGGTTTTTGAGAAAACTGATATTCTGTCTTCTTTCTAATCAAGCCCTTTTCGATTCTGATAAGCTTTGCCCACCCAAAGGTCAGATTCTGAGTTCGGGATACAGATTAGAAGATTCGTGGTTGAGTACGAAGAACATCACGTGGAGAAGGCGCAAGCAATCGTCGATTCTTTGGAGAATCAGATCGGTAATTCTAATCCGTAGGCAATTCATGTTTTAGGTTTTAATTCCTTTTACATGATTTATGTGCGTTCTTGGATGCAATTCTGTGTTTAACATGTAGTTAATTAATCTCATAATCGGTCAAATAGATCCGTAGATCTGATTTATTTGTGAATGCATGACTTCCGCTGTGCAAGGGGCTCCAAAACCCAGCAATTGGTATCAGAGCCAATTTTTGGCTCTGATTATGTGGATTAATTTCATGTTATTGGAATTGCTTGAATGTATGAGTTTCTTCGTTGTGTTGTTATTTACATCGTTTTGATATTGATAAATGCGAAGAACACGAAGAAGGTTTTGAGCGGCTGGTGCCAATTTTCCAGGCTAGGGTTTTTGACCGATTCCCAAATAATAAGTGTCGTGTTAATTACGTTGGGTAATTATTTGTTTGCGTTTTTATGTGTGACAAGAATAACTTGGAAACCAATACTTCCAATTACGTTTTTAATCATTACGTGTATATATTATGTTTTGATTAACAAATATTCGTTGTTGGTAATCATTACAATGACGTAAGATATGATTAATCATTGTCCATGTATGTATGTGATTCAAACATGTATCACTATTCGTCATGGATCTGCCATAAAACGTTACGTAACATCGGAGTCGCGCTGGTCGGAGCAGCACACGCATCGGATGAGGCTGGAGTGCTTGAAAAGTAATGGCCTCGATGGTGGCATCCGTGCCTAGGCTCGTGAAACAAGGCAGCATTCCAAATTGGTTAGGATTTCCAAATCCTAGGATTCAATTTGGAAAACAATTCAAGATATGATTTAGATTAAGATTTTAATATATCTTTATCTTATAGATATTGATAGATTTATATCTATCTAGAATATATCTTAAAAGATTTAGATAATTGTTAATCCAGTATTGTAATTATCTTTTGGATTTAAGATGGATTTAGTTCTATCTAGTTAAATCCTAGTTGAATTAATTGATATTAATTCTAGTTATCCTAATTTTATGGATATAAATAGATTTATTTCTATTTAGAAAATATCCTAGATAAATTTAGATTAAGATAATACATGATAATCCTTATCTAATTGGATTTTGATAAAGTTAATTTTATCTAGAATAAATCCTAATAGATAGTATGATATATTCTAGTTTCTTATTCAAATAATCTAAGATTTTCTTAAATCTTAGAGTGATTGGATTTTATCTTCATCTTATGGATTTGGATAAATTTGTTTCTATCCTGAAATATCCTAGTATGATTTAGATAATGATAATCCAAGATCAGTCTTATCTTGAATTTAAGGATTTGATTTTATTTTTTATAAAATCTAGAATAATCCCAAAAAGGATTTAGATAGATTCAACTCTATCTAGATAAATCCTAAATTAATTTGGATAGTCGTTATCCAAGATAAATTTATCAAATCCGAAATTCATATTTTGGATAAGATAAGGAATTGATTATTTATTTAAATCTCCCTAGATTTATTAAATAATTTCAATAATTATCCAGTGTGATTAATTACCATGAAATAAATAGATTTATCTGTTTATTTGGTGTTAATCTGGTTTAAGTGGATTATCTGCCTTTTCTGCTTATGTGATAATTATGCAAAAACCATGTTTAAAATGACTAAGCGATAATTACAACAATGTGTTGTATATGGTCTCCATATATTGGTCTATATATGAAGCAGTTTCTAATATTATCGCGACCCAATTTAGTGGGAGCAATAATCCTACGAAATAGCAAGTTCATAAGATTAGACTTCTTAATAGTAAATTGTTTAAACTAGAAGCGAGTTTCTAATATTATCGCGACCCACCCTAGTGGGAGCCATAATCCTGTGAAATTGCAAGTTCATGTGTTTAAACATATTTATAAGATAGCTATGGAATTTTGTTAGTGGCGTACGACCTTTCCTAGAAGGAGTATCAAAACAGAAATAAAATTCCTAGATGCTAATATTTAGGGTTAAAGCTTAGGCAATATTTGGCGGCCATGCCACCTTAGTGGTCTCTGGACTATCCGTCGGTATTGCGACCAGAAAATTGTTGGAATCCGAATTTGTATGACCTCCCTAGAGGCGTACATATTTTGGTTTTTCACGGTTGCGAAATACATAAATTGTTTTGTGGTTGTTTGCAATTATGTATCAAGCATAGTATGTGATAAATAGTTTTATTTCTTCTCAGCCAAAATTCTTAATAATGTCTGCGAACCTTAAAGAAATCAAACTCGAAGGCCAAAATTATGTAGACTGGAAATATAAAATGGATAAGATTCTCATTGCTGAAAACTTAAAGTTTGTATTCACCAATTCATGTCCTCTATTTCCTTGACAAAATTCTATAAAGAAAGTTTAAGAATGCATTTAATGCATGTGCCTGACAAGTTCTTTGAGAAAGAAGGTCAAACTACTTTCTTTTAAGTAGTAAGACACGTCTTGGTTTATATTGATGAAACAGGAATATCCAATAAGGACGATGTCCAGATTCTATTGGAATATCCACAAGAGATAGAATGTTTTGAGGAATCTTCTGATTCAGTTACTCAAATAGTTTCTACACTCAGTTCATCACCAAATGTAATAGGAAGTGAGTACAAGAAGGTTGTTACTGAAAAGTTGGAAACCTTCAGCATTGTATTCACTTTATTACTTTTGGAGGAAGATAACATGATAGCTGACAAATTCATCAAGGCTGTATCTTTCCTATGTCTTAGTTCAATCGAACAGAAGACTAGCAATGGAAAGAGGGAAGAGCTGAATTGTCATCAATGCCTGCTGAAAGCAAGAAAGGCAAGAAAAATTTGGTGAAAAAGCAAAGAGAAGATGCATTGTAAGTCGGATTGACCTCTTCTATAGAAGGACAATGACTTAGATAACAATGCAATTTATAAAAGAGAGATCTAGATCCAGTTGGGCAGTTGTTGCAGTGGGAGCTATTTTTTATGCTCACTTTATTGTTTTGTTTTGATGTTAGAGATTTTGTTTTATTGGTACAGTCTAGTTTAGAATGAATTTATATTCAGTTTCTAAACTCATTTATGATTCTACGATGTTCAATTTCATTTTATAATGCTTGCATTATTGAGAAATGTGGATCGAATATCTATCATAGTACCATAGAAAAACAAATTATACATCATAGTATCTAAACAATATAATTGCAAAAGATTGAGTATAACACCACAGTTCAACTTCTTAAACAATGAATGATAAAGTATTTATGGTACTTAATTATAAGGCCAAGAAAGTACTTAGTAATTGTTCAAACTGATTTTGTCTAACTCAAGTGACTATCGAGATTTTAACAGCTTACTTGTTAAATAGCTTGAAAGTCAGGTAAGTCTGGTTGATGCACAATAAGTTAGAATCTTTTGGTGGTTCAAGGGATTCAGAATACTTATAGAGATGCAACATAGAAAGACTAGTAAGTCTCAATGGTTTACACCATGAGAGACGGGCAAATGAGTTAAGATCAGTAGTGGGAGTTAAACCCTAGTTGACTACTCCAAGCATTCTTCTAAAGAATGTGAATAAGAAGATATCGAAGTCTCTCGAAGACAAGTTCGATAAGTGAACACTTTTACTCAATAACACCTTATCATTGATGGGATATACGTTGGAAACAACGAGTTATACCTTAAAGAAACTACCATAACATCAGACCTTCTACAACATACGAGTTGTGGACTAGAGGTAAGTTTAGTCCAGCACATCTCAAGGTGTGGAGTTATTCCAAGACATGTTTTGGAAAAGGTATCCAAGTAATTGGAGTTGTGTACTGAGGTATGTTTTAAGGTTGTCTCAAATGATAGAAAAGGTACAAGTTCTATAATCTTCACGGCAAGATATGTGTTTGTTTACACGAATGCTAGATTCTTTGATGAAGATTATGAGGAGAACTACAAGCCTAACAAATATGATAATTCTCATGATAATGAGAATATCTATTTTCCATCTTAACCAAGAAGTCATACCATTAGAAACTTATGCACTAAGAAAATCAACGTTTGTACCTAAGATTGTAAGAGTCGTATCGTAGTGGGAGCGTTCTTTGCGAACTCATGGGTCTAAAAGAGTCTTAAGACTCAGTCTTAGATCAACTTGAACATAATCCCTGTAACTACAAGGACGCAATGACTTATTCAGATAATCATTCTTGATAAGATGATAGATTCTGAATAACAATCTTAAATAGACAAGAATGTTTGCAAGACTTGCGATACTACCCATAGACTATTTCAGTCAGTGGGAGGTAGTGGACCTGCAAGTGTAAGCATGGATCTCAAAAGGCTAGAATAATGGCAAAGGGTTATACCCAGAGAGAATTATATTCTCGCCTGCCATTTTTGCCTAAGTCGATCTGTATATTGTCTATTGTAGCCTACATAAATTAGGATGTATGTACTATGATTGTCAAGACAGTTTTCTTTAAGTAGAAGTCTTGAGGAGATCATTTGCATGGAACATCTTAATGGTTATGTAATACAGGACAAGAAAGTTGAAAGTGCCCTATATTTGGTATTCATGGTACTCTACGATGATGACATCTATAAAAGTTGATAAACAACTAAGAGGGTTATCTAGCGTAGGAAACTGGTCGTCTACCCAGTTTAAGGATGATGGATTTAAGATAATCTAGTTACATTCTAAGCATCTGTGTCATTAGATTGCTAGAAAAAGAATGTATGTTTTCTTAAAGAATCCTACATCTACACAATACTTAGACACTTTAGCATTGAAAATTCCAAGAAAAAGTTTTTCTTTTTCTAGACGGAATTATTTTGTCTCTAGTCAAGTGTTTTTCGACATTGAATGAGATCAAGAAGAATGAGAAAAGTTCCATAATTGGAAGTCTCATATATGCTATGATGTGTATTAAGTTAGATATTAGCTTTGCCTTTGGCATAGAAGCATGATATCATTTTAACCATGGCCAAGGACATTGGATTGGGTAAAGAATATACTATAGTACTTGAAGAAGACTAAACGGTATGCTCTAGTTTACCAGACATCCATGTTATGTCCTTTAGGTTACATCGACTCGATTTTATAATTGATTGATGATCGAGTTATCCTCTGACTATGTGTTAACATTAGGAGTTGAAAACTGAGTCATGAAGGAGTGTGATTACATCACAGACTCTATCATGAAAATTACAAGTGTGGTTTCATCAGAAACTACTAAGGTAGTTGTTAATCTCAGTAACTTCCTAATAGCTTTGACCGTGATTCTGAGTATGTGTATGAGTATTATATTTTGTTATAATTGCTCTAGTCATATGTCTAACTCGAGGGAAACACGATCTGATAAAGCTAAGCAATCACATAGAGATGAAGTATGAAATTAATTAAGGATTAAGTGCGCAGCAAGACGTTATGGTTTCCAAGATATCATCAGAGAACAACCTGGCAGAACTTTTCACAAAAAGCCTATATGGCAACATGTTTTACACATGAGGTGAAAAGTACGATAGTTCGATGTATCATGGCCCGAGACCTGCTTAGAGTATAAGTGGGAGAGTTTTGGCAGTGGGTATACTCGAAAGCATGATTTTGAGTATAAGTGGGAGATTGTTAGAATTGGTATACTGAAAAGCATATTTCGAGCATGTTGCACGGATAGAATTGCTTGTGCATTTATAAGATGTATCTCAAACATTTAAATGTATAAGAAGCAATTAAGCCTAATTCTTCTGCATAGTAGACTGGTCGTGAACGACGTTCACAGAAGGTGACTCAGTCGGTCCTTTGTAGAAGAGAAATAGAATTTCACAACCTAGATAGGCTTTGGCTACCTATCGTGAAAGGTTGCAGTGTCAATCCGCATGTTTCCTTACCTTAGGAAATAAACGACACTGGTGTGGTATAGCACTGAAGGATCTAACAGTTGAGATAAGTCTTTCTTGCTATTTACTGAAAGACGAGGTCTCGGTGATTGTTATTTCTTAATCATTGTTGATATAACAATGAGCATACGATATTGATTATGCACTACTTTGATTTATCAAATGGTGCGGATTTTTCGCAATCCAAGAATCCTGATATCTTGGGTAGTGGTGATTAATGTCTAGAGGTGCTAGTATTGTTATTGCAATGAATCGTGTGCTGGGTGAGTCTAGTTTGATAATATCCTCAAGAGGTGTTCGAAAAAGGTTTTATTATTCAGAAACCCGGCCGGTTGGAATTTATTCCAGAATAATAAATAAAGATTTTGAACTAGACAACTCTTGGAAAAAGATATTAATTAATTAAAGTCAAATAGCAGACTTAAATTAATTAATGAATATTTATATCTTAAACACGGGAAATAATAAATTAAAGAGGTAAAGCCCGGATTACTCGTAATTTGGGATTGGACGGGCAGTCAATATTATTATACTATAGTGGATGATAATAATATTCTGTTTGGATTTAAATTAAATTGGGGCTCAATTTAATTAGTAAAAGTCCAACAGGTTTGGCCCAAGTCCAACCTCCATGGATCCCTAATCTGGCCCATTATAACTCAATATAAAAGGAGATTATAAAGGAGATTATTAGATAATTAATCATTAATTTTCGTGCTCCCCTGTGGGAGTGGACGAAAAATCGGTTTTTGAGAAAACTGATATTCTGTCTTCTTTCTAATCAAGCCCTTTTCGATTATGATAAGCTTTGCCCACCCAAAGGTCAGATTCTGAGTTCGGGATACAGATTAGAAGATTCGTGGTTGAGTACGAAGAACATCACGTGGAGAAGGCGCAAGCAATCGTCGATTCTTTGGAGAATCAGATCGGTAATTCTAATCCGTAGGAAATTCATGTTTTAGGTTTTAATTCCTTTTACATGATTTATGTGCGTTCTTGGATGCAATTCTGTGTTTAACATGTAGTTAATTAATCTCATAATCGGTCAAATAGATCCGTAGATCTGATTTATTTGTGAATGCATGACTTCCGCTGTGCAAGGGGCTCCAAACCCCAGCACAGCGGACCGCCCAGCCGAGCGCCGGCGCTGGGCGGTCTATTGCAGTCGCCCAGCGGACGAATGGAGAGAGAAACCGCGCAGCGCTGGGCGGTTTCGTGGCGTTGGACGGTGCGCTGGGCGATCCGCTCGGCGCTATTGCAGCGCCCGGATCGCCCAGCGCACCGCCTAGTGCGAAATTTAAATTTTTTTTTTCCCGAAACACTATATATACGCGTTTTGCTCGTCATTTTCATTCGCACCACTTGTTTTAACGAGTACTCTCTCTATCTTAATTTCTGTACAAGAGCAACAACGCGAAATGAGTAACGCTGGTGGTGGTAGTGGTGGTAGCGGAGGGGATGCTGAGGAGTACGAACGTCGAATGGCCGAAGCGTTGGACGCCTATACGACCAACGCGATAAACCAATGGATGGAAAGGGCCTTGCAGCCGGCGATACCTCGACCTCCCCAAGTGGTCCACCGCCGCAGTGTGATTAATCGGGATCACGTAGCTGCACATCAGCGCTTATACGAAGACTACTTCGCACAGGAGCCTCGGTTCAACGCCAACCTTTTCAGGCGTCGTTTTAGGATGACCAGGGACCTGTTTATGCGTATTGTCAACGCTTTGGAGTCTCAATATCTGTATTTCCGCTTCAGGCACGATGCGGCTGGCAGACCCGGCCACACACCTATTCAAAAGTGCACTGCGGTAATCCGGCAGTTGGCCTACGGAGGCGCGGCAGACATGTGGGACGAGTATCTCCACATCGGTGAGACGACTGCCCTGCAATGTCTGAAGAATTTCTGTCTGGGAGTGATAGAAGTATTCGGTGATCAGTATCTCCGAACGCCTACCCCCTAAGACTGCCAAGATCTGTTGCGGATGCACGGGAGTCAGCATGGGTTCCCGGGTATGTTAGGCAGCATAGATTGTATGCATTGGGAGTGGAAGAACTGTCCCGCAGCCTGGAAGGGGTTCTACACGTCCGGATACAAGGGAAAGAATCCCACGATGATCCTGGAGGCCGTAGCGGATTACCGGCTTTGGATTTGGCACGCGTATTTTGGGATAGCTGGTTCGAACAACGACCTCAACGTCCTCAACTCGTCGCCACTTTTCAACGAGCAGTGCCAGGGCGTCGGTCCGGCCATCAGTTTTGTCGCCAACGGCAACCAACATGATATGGGCTACTACTTGGCGGATGGGATATACCCTAGGTGGCCCGTCTTTGTGAAGACGATCCGATGCCCAGGAGATGAGGAGAAGGCCTACTTTTCGGCACGGCAGGAGTCGGCGCGCAAGGACGTGGAGCGCGCATTTGGTGTGCTCCAGTCTTGATGGGCGGCAATTAAGGGTCCAACGCGTTTGTGGAATGTCCAATGCATTGCTGATATAATGTACGCCTGTATTATCATGCACAACATGATTGTTGAAGATGAAGGTGGCGAACTGACCAATTGGGTCAACGACGATAATGAAGCCGGTCCAAGCCACGGCGTGGCCGCCCTCAACGTACGGAGTGGGGTACCTCACGATGAAGTCGGCCTCCTACAAGCACATGCCGACATGCGCCAAACAACGGCTCATATTCGACTCCAAAAGGATTTAATTGAAGAGTTATGGGCGCGGAGGATTGACCGCCGTTAGTTTTTTTTAATTATGTAATTTTTTTTAATTAATGTATTTTAAAATTTTATTAATATTAGTGAATTTTCTTGTTTTTGTGTCATAAATTTAATTCCGTATATTGTGTGATTGTTAATTATTTCATTTTGTATATATTTGTTAATAGTGATGTGGATAGTATGTGGCTAGGCTATGGCTGGGCTATTGCTGGGCTATTTGCTTGTTTTGATGATGTGGCAGGAGGATTTTTAGTGCTGATGATGTGGCAGTGGCTAGGCTATGGCTGAGCTATTTCTGGGCTATTTCTATTGTGGATGGCCTAATGATTTTCTTATGTTTATAAATTTATGTATATGTTAACTAATAAATAATATTATACACATTAAAAGAATAATTCTTATACAAATTGTATAAACCTAACAATAATTATTATACAAATAAATATTTTCTATATACAAATCATATTTCTCAATAATTCTTTATTTTTATCAATCAAGAATATATTTGAATAATAATTTTATTTATATATATCATACAAAACATGAAGAAAAGTAGAAAACAAATTAAAGTTTTGTATCCCACATTGGAAAAAGATGAATGAATGCTCTAAACATGTAGTTATTGTCACGACCGCACTTTGCTAATGATAGCAAAAGCGGGAAATCCGTGACTAATAAGCGGAATTAACGAAACGAGGAAAGAATTCAAGGGACTTTCCGAAAGGCCAATCAATTGATACAACAAATTAGGAGCCAAGTATATGATTACAAGATCTCAAAATAGAATAATTCATCATATCAACTAAATCAGAGTTCGAAGGTGAGACTTTGAAATTCTCACTTGACAAAAGTACAGCGGAATAGGTCCTTACTAAACGACTTCGTGTATGAAGACACGAATCGTAGAGAGATCCACTTGATTATTTAACATCGACTCCGATCAATATTCCTTCCTCTTGACGTTCAACCTGCACATTTATAAATACATGCAGGGCTGAGTACAGGAGTACTTAGTGGACACGTGCCGAAAACAAAACATACATATATAAGTTGTCATCCATCAACAGTATTACAAGAGGGGTTTTCTCAAAAAGGCCCGAGCATACTAAATTCTTTTGTGATCTTAAAAGTCCGACTGATCAGTCTAAGTTCTTCAAATTTCCTACCATGTCTGAGAAACTCGTGTCGTGAAGGTGGCCACCTTCAACGAACACCCTCGCCGGCCAACCTCTCTCTAGGATGGCTCACAGCGCTCGCGCACGAAATTCCGAATAGGATTTGCGGTCCTATTGGGAACCGAATTCTTTATGAAATTTTTGGCATCGCCAAACTTTCGGCATATAGCCCTCACAGACAGGTCTCGAAAACAAACATTTTATGGCATGACAACAACTTTAAAATAATTCACATCTCCATTTTTTAGAAAAGATGATATTTCATAACTTCAAAATATTTCCTTTATATCCACACGATAGTGCTGGATATTTAAAAGAAAGCCCACCTCGTATGCTTATCTCCAATTAAATTCCTCGTTAGGCCTCACTTGCCCTTTAATATTTTCTCCCTTGAAAATAAATAGCGTAACACGCTAATTAGTACTTGAACTATTTTTCTGAAAAAAAGAATGCATGCATCCTATAGGATATCATCTATCTCTTAGTCTCGGCTCATAGGATTTTTCTTAAATCCTAACTCGGCTTTACTGCTCTGCACCACTTAATTATTCTCTTTACTTTTCTTGGAGAAATTCTATTTCTCTTAATAAAATATGGATTCTTAAAACCCCTCCTTAAATTCCTTCTTCTTCGGATTTTTCTTAAGGCCGCCCATGGCGTCGCGGGGCGACGCCGGTCGGTCCTTCGCTTCTCAACTTCAATATTTTCCATCTCAGGAACTCAATAAATTCTCGAGACCAACAATTTTCGCCGGCCCCACTACTAATTAAAATTGGCGAATGCTTCATTCCCATTTAATTTATTTCTAGTCCAAAATAATTAACTCCAAGCCTAGTCTCCCTTTTTTTATTCCTCGGCCCAAGATCCTACTTCCACAATACTAGTTCAAATAATTAATTTTGAAGGCCCAACTCTTGAATAATTTCTTTGGCCCAAGACCAATCCACTAAGCATTCTAAACATTCCCTTCGGTCAACCCTTCCCCCTCCTTCATTCTTACTTTCAATTCCTCCAACAAAATCCCTAATTAGGGAACTGTACAGCGGCGCCTACTCCGTCCCTCCCTCCCTCGGCGAAATCGCCGTTTCAATCGGTCATCGAATCTCCACCGCGCCGACCATCTCTCTTCTCCGCCTGTGAAACGCAGCTTATGTTCTCCAACCGTGAGTCCGTAGACTAGGAACGAAGCAGCGGCGCTGATTCCTCTTCTCACCTTTTTCCGGCGAGTTTCCTCTGGAACGTAGCAGCTCCGTCTCCCTCTCGATCTCAGGCGTCCTCTGGAGATTTCACGCCTGTCGGAGCACTAGCCGCCTCTCGGCTTCCGCCGACGCGTTCTCCGTTGCCGTCATTCGCCGTTTCACCGTTCCTCTGCATCAGCTCTCGGCGTCTAGCCTTCTGCCGAGCTCTCCCTCCGGCAAGCAGCGCTGCTGCATGCGCTCTCCCCTGCTCCCTCCGACGAGTTCTCCGTCGTCAAACGCTCGTCGCCGGAAGGCCTAACAGCTAAGTCACCCTCCCCTCTTTCCCTTACTCGATTTCTTTGAGTGGTGGCAGTAGCTATTACTTGAAATTGGGAGTGTAAATGAGTTTGATGAAGGGTCCTGTTATTTGAATCCTAATTCTCGACATTTCTCCGAAATGCGTTCTTACTTTTGTGATTCTACTACCAAGCTTCATAAAGAAGACAACTTATGCTTATTTCTGTTCCAAGTTATGTGCGGTAAAAGATCTAAGCTCTTGGGCTTTAAACTTGATACTCTATAATTGCGTCAGTTGTGTATAATCTATTGAGCTTCTAAGGTTCTAAGTTATTGACTATCTATTGTGGTTGATCTATATGATGCAAAAGGTGTATCGTCGAGTTACCTTGCTTGGTGGTTCTTCTCGGTTATGGCTGGTCTCTTGCCGCCCCTTACTCCTCTTCTTTCCCCCTTGTTGCACTCCTTGCAAAAGTGTTGAATTATGGGGAGGAGGGAGCGGTGAGGGGGCTGTTTATATAGCTCTCAATATTGGCAGCTTGTGCCTGAAAACTTGGAGACAAAGTCTCTTAAATTTGGCTGCCAGCTTGCTCCCTTTTGAGCTTTGTGATTCTGTGATTATGCTATAATGGTGAAATTCTTGGGAGAAAACAGCCCCTCCTTGGCTGTTTCTCAAGCCTCGATAAGAGGGTTCCATTCCTCCATCCTTTTTGGCTTGTGGTTGGGTTCCCTTACCTTGTGGTAGCTGGGTTTGATTCCCGATTGATGCAAGTTAAGAAGGGACAATTGTGGCTGATCTCACAGCTGAAAACCGCAGCCTTTTGGCTGCCTATTACTCCTACTATCTTAATTGAGCTTGTCTCTCCTCTTCCCCTTCTTATGTGTTAAAAAGTTGACACCCTTTTTGTTGTAATTTTTGTAGGTGAGGTGGCTGCTCCTTGGAGCTACATGGAGGGAGAATCGAGAGGGAAGAGGAAGGAGAAAGGAGAAAGGAGAAAGGAGAAAGGAGAAAGGAGAAAGGAGAAAAGGGTCCCTTCTTGTAGCTACTTGGTTCCCATACTAAATTAGCCAACTCCTATTCTTGCTTATTAGAGTTGGTAGGATGAAAAGTGTCATGAGTGTTGTCTCTTTCACTTATGTTACTATGTACTAATAGCATCTCCATTATCCATGAAATTTGTATTTCCATATTGTACTTTTAAATAAAAGCATATCTCATACTTTTATCCTTGAATGCATTTCCTTGCAACTTGTTTTTAATACAAAACTTGATTTATCTCAACGTCGGAAAATACAATGAAAATTATACGCCCTCTAAACGAGAATTAGGCGAGCTAATAAATTCGATATATCCATAACAAAAGGAAAGAAATTCTGGGGCGTCACATTCCACCCTCCTTAAATGAAATTTCATCCTGAAATTTATACGGCTTCACTCGAACATCTCGGGATATCGATCCCTCATTTTATCTTCTAACTCCCACGTGGCCTCTTCCTGCCCGTGGTGTTCCCAAAGTACTTTCACTGAAGGAATGAATTTATTTCTTAACTGCTGCACTTTCCTGTCCAGAATTGCCTTCGGCTTTTCCTCATAACTCAGATCTGGATTTAATATCATCTCTTCTTGATGAACCACGTGCTTCGGATCAGACACATACGTTGTGAGCGTTTCCAAAGCTCGGCGGTAACGCCAATCGATACGCCACTGGTCCCACGGCCTCTAGGATCTCGTACGGTCCGATATATCGGGGTCGGAGTTTTCCCTTGACTCCAAACCTGGCTATTCCTTTTTAGGGTGATACTTTCAAGAAAACTTTATCTCCCACCTCAAACTGCAAATCAGTCCGTCGGACATCCGCATTGGACTTCTGTCTGTCCTGAGCCTCCTTGATCCTCTCTCGGATCTTTCTGACAATTTCTATCATTTCCTCAATTACATCCGGGCCCAAAATCTTCCTCTCACCGACCTCGTCCCAATAGAGGGGTGATCTACACTTCTTCCCGTGCAGCGCCTCGTATGGAGCCATATCAATCGTGGCCTGGTAGTTGTTGTTATAAGCAAATTCTATCAATGGCAGCACTTGCTCCCAATTGCTCCCTCTATCGAGCACTACTGCTCTCAGCATGTCCTCGAGTGTCTGAATTGTTCTCTCCGACTGTCCATCGGTTTGTGGGTGAAATGCCGTGCTAAAATTTAGTCGCGTCCCAAGCTCTTTCTGTAAGCTCTTCCAAAATCTAGACGTGAATTTGGCATCTCTATCCGACGTGATCATTGCCGGTATGCCATGCAGGTGAATGATTTCCTTCACGTATAACTGGGCTAACTTCTCTGATCCATACGTGATAGGGATCAGTATAAAATGAGCGCTCTTGGTGAGACGATCAACTATCAACCAAATTGCAGTATTTCCTCTATGAGACTTTGGCAGTCCCGTGACAAAATCCATGGCTATGTGTTCCCACTTCCATTCGGGAATTTCCAACGGCTGTAACTTTCCATATGGTCGTTGGTGTAGTGCCTTCACTTGCTGACAGGCAAGACACCTCTCGACGTAGGATTTTGTCCCACATCGAAAGTGAAACATAAAACATTCAAGGATGTCTCTATAAAAGAGAAACAATCTAGAATGATTTTGTCACACATCGAAAGTGAAACATAAAACATTCAAGGATGTCTCTATAAAAGAGAAGCAACCAAGAATGATTTTGTCCCACATCGAAAGTGAAACATAAAACATTCAAGGATGTCTCTATAAAAGAGAAACAACCTAGAATGATTTTGTCCCACATCGAAAGTGAATCATAAAACATTCAAGGATGTCTCTATAAAAGAGAAACTACCAAGAATGATTTTGTCCTACACCATAATTGAAACATAAAACATTCAAGGATGTCTCTATAAAAGACAAACAACCAAGAATGGTTTTTGTAAATTCGCAAGCCCATCAAATATATATGGGCTATTATGAATTTCTTGTAATCATTTATTTGTAAAAAATATTTTTAAATATAAAAATCAATTTTGATAAATAAATTTCTTTTTAAATTTAGTTGAACCGCCGGTTCATGGTTCAAGAAATCCCCGACCCTAAACCGGCCCACCTGAACCGCGAAACCGCTGGTTCCAGTTCATGGACCGGCGGCCCGAACCAGCGGTTAACCGCCGGGCCGGTTCGGTTTGTGCATGTTTGCTCCATCTAATCTTTTCCTAATATTTAATTATTTCTTTCACACTCATTCTTCCCAATCCAACGATATCTATTTTAGTTAGTTTTGTCCGACATCTCAACCACACGACTATACATACATATTTTATATAAAAATTTGGGATTTGTACTTATTCCAAACTCTTGTAATTCATCGTTATGAATTTTTCAAGATTAGAATAGTTGTTTTGGGAGTTGGCAATTTTAGAAAATATGGAAAAAAAGTAGAAAACGGAGGTTTAGTGATGAAATGTAGGTTAAATAATTGGAGAAAAGAGAGAATTTAGTTTGTACAAAAAAAAATTATATATATACTCCATCCATCCAAAAAAAGTGTTTCATTATTGGACGATAAGAATTTTAATGAAATATATAAAAAAAAGCTGATAAAATAAGGTGGAAAGTAAAGGTCAATTTTGGTCCTAAACATATGACCGATAAACGAATTTGGTTCAAAATATTCACTTTTTGAAAAATGGGTCCATTACAAATGAAATTCGTGTCGATCCGATCCATTTTTTACGATTCCGTCAATTTTTGACGGTCAACCATTAAATTAATGTTTTGTTGACCAAATTAACCATTTTTATTACTATAACTAATTTTTTATTTTTTTAAAAAAATTTCTGAAATATTTGTAAAATAGAAAATTCTTAAATAAAAACATGAAAAACATGAATCAAAATCAAAAAAATTTTATTCTCCCTCTCTGTTCATTTCTTTTTCCCCACACCACCAAGAATCTAATTTTCTTTCTCTGCAACTTGGTCCAAAACCCGTTGGACTCGTCGGATATGGAGAGGTCGAGGTGTTGCAAGAGTTCCGGCGACAGCAGCGTCCCATCGATGAGACGAAGCCGTCACAGTCAACCTCAGTTGTCGTTTCCGACAAAGCAATTGAATTTCGATTTTTGAATTTTGAATTTTGAATCTTGAATGTAAGTCTATGAATCCATGTCCCTGAATTCCGACAATGTTGACATGCATATTAAGGTTCTGAAACTGGATTTGAAACATCCACAAGCATTATGGACAACTATTTCATCGAATATAAAGTAGAAAAATATAATAAATTATCAATATCAATATCAAATACGTCTTGAACATTTGCAATTCTAAGCATGGCCAGTGCCAATTGATGTCAAAAAACCCTATGGCAAACAAGTATCCACAATAAAAATAAAAATAAAAAGATACCCACCATCCAAAAACAGGTGAATTCTTCCTTTGTGTTAAACCGCAACCCTACTTCTCATTTTGGATCATTGAGATCCGTGGAAGGCAACAAGAGATAATCGGCGGCGTCGGCGGTGTTGTCGGTCGAAATCAAACTCAAGGTTTTTGTGTATTGTGTGTAGGCGACGAGAAGAGAGAGTTGGAGAGTTAAGGATGGAGTCGATTAAGTTTCCAAGTGTGATGTGGAGGAATGATTTTGAATTAGAAATGGAAATGGAAAAGGAATTAAAAAAGACTTAAAAACCATTTAATTAGTAAAATAATTAGATGACTAATAATCCGAGATTAAGCCTAATCAGGTCAAAATTCCGCTAATCAAAGGTTGACCATCAAAAATTGACGGAACCGTAAAATATGGACCAGATCGACACGAATTTCATTTGAAGGTTCTTTTCTTTTTCAAGAAATTTTTGGTGTTGTATTGAGTTCTGATTTACGCTTATTAAATTGTGTAGATATGATTGTATACATGTTGTTTTTCATGATACCATGACAGATATAAGAACCATCTTTCTTAATAACGCAATTATTATTGAAAGAAATCGAATATCCATCCAAAACCATTTTAGAAACTGAAATTAAATTTCTTCTAAAATAAGGTATCAACAAAACATTCTTCAAAATAAAAAATCTATCACTACTAAAACGTAAATAAACGTCTCCCACTACAGCGACTGCCACTCTTGTAGCATCGCCCAATTGGATTTCGATCTCATGATCATGCAACTGCCTTGTCACCTGCATTAAATCAGGATAAAAACAAATATAATCAGTGTCTCCAGTGTCAATAACCTAAGTATGAGTAGATGTTGAAGCCAAACATGATTCAAGCATACCCATAGCCTTGCCCTTTTTAGGACAGTCTGGCTTCCAATGCCCCTTCTAACCACACTTGAAGCACTTTCCACCTAGCCTTTTCTTAGCCATTCTCTTCTTGCCTCCCTTAGCATTGCTGGTAGCAATTGGGTTCGAAACATTCTTCTTTCCTTCATAAGGCTTTTGGCCAGAGGAAGAAGGCTTCAAACTCAACATTGTCACTTTAGCTTGGACCATGAGGTCCTCTTCCGACTGTAACTCAGTCAAGGTGTAATTCATTTTGTTCATCTCAAAGTTGAGCTTGAACAACTAAAAGCTGTTGGGGTTTTGTGCCCCTTGCACAGTGGAAGACTTGTACAAAACAAATAAATCAGATAAGGATCTATTTGACCAATTATGGAATTAATAAATTCAGATGTTATTTTTAAAAAAAAATTAACTCCTATATAAGGGAGGAAATTACAAATAAACTCCTAAACTATAGATATGAGGAAATTACAACTGATGTCAAGAGGGCTCGAACTCGGCACCTCATGCAATAATGTCTAAGCTCCTTGCCGCTAGGACAAAGAATCTGGACAATAAATTCACATGTTAAACAGATAATTGCATGCTAGAACGCAAATAATTCATGCTTAAAGAAAATAAATCATAAAACATGAATTCTACGGTTTGAGTTACCGATTTGATTCTCCAAAGAATCGTCGATTGCTTGCGCCTTCTCCACGTGATGATCTTCAATACTAGACCATAAATCTTCTACTAATATGTTCCCGAACTCAAGTTATGACCTTTGTGTGGGCAAAACTTGTCAAAACCGAAAGGGCTAGACTAGAAAGAAGACAAAAACTACTCTCAGAAGAAGAGTGAAATCCGAAATTCTGTATGTAGAGATTTTTGAAAATAATGAAAAAATCAATTAAATGTCTTCCGTCTAGTCTCATTTATATAGAGTTATGATGTGCCAGATTAGGGATCCTTGGAGGTTTGGATGCAGGCCATACCCAATTAGCTTTTATCTAATTAAATTGAACTCTAATTTAATATAAGCTTGAATTGGACTATTATTATCAGCCACTACGGTAATAATATTGATTTACTCGTCCAAATCCGAAATTACAAGTAATCTGGGCTTCCTCGTTTAAATAATTATTTCCCTCATTTAAGATATAAATGTCCATTAATTAATTGAAGTTTGTTATGGACTTAATTAATTAACATCTTATTCATTCCAATAGTAAACTCAACAAGAAACACTTATTTATTATTCATGGAATAATTAAATTCCAATTGGTCAGGTTCCGAATAATAAAACCTTGTTCGAGCTCCTCTTGAGGACATTATCAAACCAGACTCACCAGGCACGTGATTCAACATAATAGCAATCCTAGCACAACTAAATATTAATATCACTACCCAAGATATCAGGATTATTGGGTTATGAAAAACCTGCACCATTTGATAAGTCAAAGTAATGCATAATTATTAACGTATGCTCAAGGATAAATATATTGATTAAGAAATGTAATTTATCAAGACCTAGTCTTTCAGTAGATATCATAAAGACACGCCTTGCTGTTAGATCCATTCAGTGCTATACCACACCAATGTCATCTTATTTCAGTAAGACTTAGAAATAATCGGACTAACATTGCAACCTTTCACGATAGGTAGCCAAAGCCTATCTATGTTATGAAATTCTTATTTCTCTTTTGCAAAGCATTGCGTAGAATCGACTTTAGTTACTTTAAAGTGGACGACGCTTACAACCAGTCTACTGAGCAAAATACTTAGGCTTTGTTTGCTTCTTATACATTTAAATGTTTGTAAAATATCTTATAAATGCACAAGCAAACACAATGTAATAATAATGCTGATTCTATTCGTGCGAAACAGCTCGAATTATACTGAGTCGGGTTAAAAGTGGATTGTAGAGTTTTTGTATACAAGCAAGATTCTATTCGTGCTCGAAACATGCTTTTCAGTATACCAAACCTAACAAAAGCTAAGGGGCAGACTCTGAAGGATAATAGTCACTTGAGACTCGGGATCAATGATCCCTCCCAAAACCTCAATTTGATTGAGGTGACTCATCATTCGAGGACATGGTCCCTCACAGATGTGAATTCCTTCATAGTCTCTGTCATGATACTCCGAAAGGTCTGAGACTTGGCCGTTTGATTCTGAGTACCAAAGAGATTCGTGAGGTTCTGCATAATCTCGGTAACAGTCACCATGACGGCATACTGATGCTTAAGTACTATTGACATGGAGGCCAACATATAACACTTAGCCATCTCATTTACCTTATGCCACATCCTTTGCGCTCACGCAGTCCCGATGCGGAGTATCGAGCACAAACTTGTACTCTTCAGCTATAGAACGATGTCCAGATTTTGTTTCCATTCTATGTAGTTTTGCCCCTCGAGTTTGTTTTCTTTTAGGATTGCAGAAAGAGAATTGAAAGACATTTTGACGATTTCGGATGCACTGTAAAACATAAGATTTAAAACATTTGTCATAAACTTATGTAAAAGAATTGAAGAGATTAACCAAAGAACTTTTCAAAATCTTACAACTGTAAAATTAAAATTTTGTACCCTCCATAAGAGGTTAATACGCATTAAAATTTTAACATTTTTCTGGTCACAACACCGACGAATAGTCCAGAGACCACATAATGGCATTGTCGTCTAATGTTGCCTAAGAACGACCATCAGATTTAGGATTATAGAATTTTATTTCTACAACAGACTCCCTTAATGATAAAGCCTATTTCATGTATCGGTTTATGGGTAAAATGTGCACTACTTGATCGGTTTATCACGCAAAACAAGCAACTAAGCCAAATTGATCAAGCAAGTACAATCGGCAGAAAAGGCCAATAAATCAGGGGAGTTGATCAAGGGGAGTAATCAAGCAGTTAGGCAGGGACCACTGGCTTCCAGAAGAAGGGCACGTGAGGAAATGAGCTGGATGTGGCGCACCATTCTGTTATCAAGGACAACGTTCTAGAAGGGGACACGTGCTGGCATATGAGACGCAAGGACAGAGCAGAGTCATGAATCTGTTACTCAAAAGCGTCGACATTCTAGAAGGAAAAGCACGTCGCAATCAATGAGTCGCTCATCCTCAGCGTGAGTGAATATTCCCTGTCAAGATCGTTATCCAGCTGGAGGGCGAGTAGAGCTTATAAATAGAGGATGTGTCATCACAAGAAAGGAATCTGATCCTTTACTTTCCATCTAGTTTAGCTTAGTTCAGTTCTCTAGATAGCTTAGCATAGCTTAGATAGAGTGTTGCTTAGTTAGAAAGGGCGATTGAAGAAGCGCTACAGAATACTTGTTATCTGTCAGCGTATTCTGAAGTTTCCCGCCGAGATTCTTCTTGGTTTTACTTGCTTTCGTAGTTTCCCAAAGTGTTAGCTTAGTTTAAACTTCTCGTTGTACTGTTCTCAGTTTTAGTTTAATCAAAGTTATTTCGTTTTCATCCTCGCATTTACTGTTACGTTTTCGCCTTCAATTCACTTGACCCAGTAGTTAAATTTACCTTGATCAATACAACAAGTTTAATTCTGCCTAGAGTAAAATCAGTAGTCAAAAACTCCTAAGTTAAAGCGTGGCAGCAGCCAACCCCCTGTTCACTACTCACACACTCGACACACTAACTTCTCTGTGGGATCGACCCCGAACTTGCCGCTTTACTGTTAAAGTAGTGCAAAATTGGGAGTTTACAAATTACTATGGTAGGAAACGAGCGAGAGCGAGTTTGCATCGATCAAGTGGCAACGACATTTACTAACTGATCCAATCTGTTCGGTTATCTTCAATATAACTTGGTCTGAATTCGCGCCCCTCTCGTGGTCCTTCCAAAATGGCGCCGTTGCCGGGGAAGCAGGGTGTTACTTCATGTTTGTGCGTAGTACGTAGGAGTAAATAGTTTTTTTTTTGTTTCTCATTTATTTTTTCTGCTGTTGATGAGAAGGTACCACCGCGGCGGCCACTGGAATCACCCTCTTATATACAGAAGCGGTAACGCTCATTGGAGAGTCCAAGAAGCCGGCGTTGTCATCACCCATTTCAGAGCAGCATTAGAAGCAGCAGCAACAGCCGCTGAACAGAACACACTACCACCACCACCAGAACGAACAGAAGCAGAGATTTAATGACTCTGGAATCGGCTCTCTGCACGCTCATGATGAGAAGGAGCCCACACATGCCATTGCCGCTACTCCTGGGATGCGGACCATCGCGATCAAATCAGGAGTATTGGCCGTTTTGTCCCACTTCTACGGTCTTTCAAAGGAATGTCTGTACGCCTTCCTGAAGGAGTTCTGCCGATACTGTGACATTCAGCCCGTGCCGGCTGGATCCACATCCGAAGATTCCAGGCTCAAAGCTATTCCCTTCGTTTTGAAGGGCGATGCAGGTGTCTGGCTGTCAAGACTGCCAGAAGGATCCATCAGAACATGGGCCGAGTTCCGCATGATATTCCTAGACCGCTTATTTCCAGCATCAAAGACGAGTGCCCTCAAACTGGAGATTACCGAAGCCAGACAGGAGTACGACGAGCCCCTCGGTCAATACTGGGACAGATTCCAAGGGCTGCTTCAAGCATGCCCCAACCACAAGCTGAGGGAGCGGGAGATCTACTCGATCTTCTATGGCGGACTTACGGTGGACAGAAAGAACGACCTCAACCTCGCAGCTCAAGGGAATTTCTCGAAAACCCCGTTTAGCCAAGCCAAAAATATATTGGAGAGGCTGATCGAGGCTAAGCGGTCGTATGAGACATCTCGAGGCCAGTATAGAAGAGGGGTAGTGCACGCAGCAGAGACACGCAATGATGAAAAGTTGGAGGCTCGCTTTGAGCAAATGGAGAAGAAGTTGCTGGAGGCAGTAGAAGAAGACCGCTATTGTCACGCCCGCATTTTCTAAGGATAGAAAACACGGTTTATCGCGACTAGGGGAAGATTAAAGTAGCGGGGAAGAAAGGGGAAAACAACACAACTCAACCATAGCCCAAAACAAATGGGAATAGCTCGAATAAAATCATAGTATCTCAACAATCGACAACTCAAAAGAAACAATATTTAGCGGAAGCATTTCGAGAGTAGAATAATGCTATGTATGAAGACACAACATATTCTAGACATTTGATTGACATTCTTCACTTTTATGCTCAACACCCACCGCGCTCGTCACTGCTCAACCTGCACATTTTTTAAAAAGAAATGCAGGGCTGAGTACTTGATGCACTCAGTGGACTCAAGCCGAAAATATTTTATAAAAAGTATTTATCATGCCACCATTGAGTGACCTTGGGGTTTTAACTTTAGAAATCGCCCAAGACACTAAAATCATTTCCATTGTAAAATTCGGTTGATCAACCATTTTCCCATAGCTATCTCCCATATCTGATCCATTGATGACAAGGAACGTGGCCACATTCCTAGTCACTAGACCGGCCGACCCAAAAGATGGCTCACAATCTCCATAGGTGTACAGTAGCCTGAATAGAGACTCACTCCCTAGACAGACCCGAATTCGATTATCCATTGATGGCAAAAGCCACATCAGATAGGTTCCATAGAATAAAACAAAACACGGCATGACAAATATTCATATCATTTTCACATAAAAATAAACTTAGGGCATTACCCTTATTTAAAAAGAAAGCCCACGTCAAGTTCTTAATCCGAAATTATTTCCTTTCCCTTGATATCACGTCTCTCTTGCAAGGAATCACCTTTAGCATTTAAATAACACATAAATCAATACAATGAATCAAGTAAATAAATAAGATGCATGCACCCTAATTAAAATCGTTTATCTCGTTTCTCGGTTTTTTATTATTCGGCGGCCGCGTTCCTCCGTTGGCTCGGCGTATTTTCCATCATGATATCGAAATAAATTCCCAAAAATTAGAAAAGTGCATAATTAAATTATCACGATCATTTCCCTTCGAAAATATATTTATTTTGGACTTAGGATAAAGATTATTCATCCTTCGAAATATTCTGGGATTAATTAAATAATTCATCACGATTAATTATCGGCTCAAAACTTAATTATTCCCCCACCTTATATCTCCAATTTAATTATGAAGCCCCAAACAAAATAAAAGAGCCAAACAAAACATCCAATTTTAATTAATGAGGCCCAATTCTTTTAAAAACCAAAGGCCCAAAATTTGTAAATGAATTAAATGGCCCAAGCCTTTAAACAAATGAACTAAAGTACTCCAGGCCACCAAACACGTCTCCCAACCTCTTTCTTCTTCATTCAATTTTATTAAAATTCCTCTCTCTCTCAATCTCACGTCTCTCTCTCCCTCCGCCATTCTTCCACAAATTCACCACAACAATTCCTCTCAACAAGCTCAGGTTCTCGTCTCTATATCATCCAAGTATACACAAAAACCCCTAAAACAGATTCTCTCCCTCTCGCTCGCTGCTGTACCAGCAGCCGCTGTCCATAGCCATTGCAATTCACAGCCGTCACCGCTCCTTCGCCGCCGAGCAGCACCGTTCGCACAACAGGTAAGTTCCATCCCCTTTTCCCCATTCTCACCTTTATTAAATTTCTGATTATCCGATTCCAATTTTTAGTAGGTAGGCAGAAATATTTTCCAAGAATTGAATTGAAGGGAAAACAAAAGGGCAGCTTCTAATAGTGTTAAAGATCGAGGCTTTTACACGAATCCATCATTCAACAGTTTCGAGAATTTCAAAAGGGATTTATTCCCGTGTGTGATTATGTGAAACTAAATCATGGAATTGAATGCAGAGACTATCAAGGATTGTGTATATACCATCCGGAAGAGGCAAGACTTGCAGAAGAGAAGATATTGAAAAATTGCAACTCTCTTGGTTTCTCATTCAAACTTCAATGAAAGGAAGAAAACTGTAGGAACGACGGTTTTGCTAGATTGTGGAAGGAGATGTATAAATAGAGTTAACAGAGAGTATTTGGTTGGAGATTTTTAAGGAGAGAAGGAGATATGGAGAAATCGTTAGGTGATGGTGTTTGGAGAAATATATTTGACCAAGTAGATGACTACAAATTTGGAATAAATAATTATTTTTTTTTCTCTTTTTTTTACGGGGTATTACAGCTACCACCACCTGCACCAAAGGAGACACAGTATGTGCCGCAACCGTCCCCACCAGAAGAACATCATTATTATTACTGTGAATTACCCCCTGAGGTAGAGCCGCAAGCCCAAGTGAATGCCGTAGGTCATTGGAACGCAAATGGCAACTGGATCCAGGGGAAGCAGAGAGATGCTCCATGGAGGGACCACCCAAACTTTAGGTGGACTGATCAGAATCAAAGCCAACCACCCCCGACGCAGTCCTTACAACTCACCGAAGGGCAGCCCAACTGTCCTGCTCGGATCCAGGAGATGGCAAACACTGGAGGGAACAGAATGCAGGGAGGTCAGGCAGGATGGTCAAGTGGACCTCAAGGGAACTGGTCAAGTGGAGGACAGCCTAACTGGTCAAGCCGACAACAGGAAGGAGAGTGGGGGTACCAGCACCAAGTCCCTCAGTTTAGCAACCAGGGAAGACAGCCAAATAATCAAACGGTGAACTATGTCCCGCAGTACCAAAGAGGAAACCAGCAGAATCACTTCCAAATAAAGTAGTATGACCCTTCCGGTTACCACCAGCAAGGCAATGGAGGAGGTCGTTTAAATCAAAGATATAACAAGCAACAAAATGAAAGTCCAGGAGATGTGATGATCCCGCATCAGCCCCAAGATACAATGCGAGAAATACAAGAAGCTCAGAAGGAACAAAAGGCTGCACTAGATATGCTTACGAAGCAATTATCTCAGGTCGCCATGTCACTGAGCGAGCTGAGAGGGAATGAAGGAAAACTTCCGGCCACAGTGCAGCCACCTGCGGGGGCGAGAGAATGTCAATACAGTCTCTCTGAAATCAGAAGCAGCTTATCAAAGCTCATCTGCGAGTTTTCCAGCACCGAGACTCAGTCATAACGGAAGCTTTGAGTCTAGCATCCGTGAACAAGACACTGAGAAGGGAGTATGGTCGAAGCAGAAAGTGTGACCGGTTTGGTCCAACCTAGTGACCTTCCGCCCAAAAAGACAGACCCATGGGTATTTACGCTCCCAATTTCCATCAGAGACATTCTAATGGAGCAAGCAATGTGCGACCTAGGGGCTTCCATCAATGTTATGCCCTATTCTATGTATGAAAAGCTGGGGAAAATAAAGCTTGTCGAAACCGATATGGTGATACAACTGGCAAATGGGTCCTGCATTTACCTCGGAGGAATTCTGGAAAATGAAATCGTCAAGGTGAACAAATTTATGTACCTCGCCGACTTCTTTGTCATAAAAATGACGGAGCCAGGAGCGGAGGAGTCCATTGGAATCCTCTTGGGAAGACCTTTCCTATCCACCGCCAGCACAGTCATCGATGTCCGCCATGGGACGATAAATCTGGAGTGTAATGGAGAACGACTTACAGTCGACATTAATGAAACTGCAAGGAAGCCGCAGGATGGCGAATGCATATTATCGGTGGATACTGTCAGACCTCTGGAGCGAAAGTGTCTGGAAAAGGAACTCTTCATTAAGTCCTCCGATTTCACTGATGACGAAAAACTTAAAAAGGAAGCAGCTGACTGGTTCGAAGCAACAATAACTGGCAACTTGGATGACCAGGCCATTGAAAGAGCAATTATGGACTTCTGTAAGCCAACATGACCAGCCAAGACAGAAGAGATCACTCAAGGAGTCGAAAAACCACCTGACCAAGCTGGCCCGTTAAGAAGAGAGCCGAAGGAGAATCCCGCACCTACAAGGTATCCATCCTCGGAGGAAAAAGGAGTGACCATTCCCTCTTCGAGAAAGGAAGAGCGCTTCGGAGAACAAAAAGAGCCACCATCCCAGTGTCAAATCAAACTGATATCTAGGAAGCAGAATTCGGAATGAGCATACCCTCATACCACCATGGCAGCACACACATTGGAGGCAAACATGCACAAAGGAGACCCCCCCAATTCGTTCTCTTTCACCGTGAAGGGTAATAGGGTTGATCCCTATAGAGATAAGGCCAAAGCGGGAATAGTGGAAGAGATTCCAAGAATTAAAAATCAGAAAAATAATCCTTTCATCGATATTTCCTGTTCGAGGTTTGGACGAACGATGAACGATGAAGAACACCTATGAACATATCGTTGGGATGGCGTCACGCCGTCAAGCTTCCGCCGGTAGCCCGCGACAAACGTGGCTGATCTCAGATCCCCTCCGCGATGAATTTTCGCCGAAAACCTTGATGACGCAAAATGCATCGCCAACTCCCTCTGTCGCCGCCGTCAACAGCACAGCCATCACCGCACCGCTCTTGACTACTTCGCTCCTCCGCCGCCAACCTTGCTTCGGCCAGCAGCGACCGCACAAGGCAGCGCTGCTCTCGGACGGGCGTCGCGCGGCTTGGAGCTTCAACTAGGGTTTAGGGTTCCGCGTAGGGTTATGGTTTTCTCATGGTGGCACTGCTCTCGCTGGTCTCGGACGAGCCACAACTCCGCCTCCCGCTCCCACCATCGACCGCAGCTGCCGGAGCTGCTGGGGAATGACAGCCTCGGTCGGTGCCGGCGCTGCGCAAGAGCCCTCGCTCGTTAGCGCGTTGCCCCGTGATCGTTGTCCTCAGCTCCCACTATTTCGACGATCCCTCTTCGAACGCACGTAGCGCGATCCGTCTCGCCGCTAGCGCCGACGGATCGCACATCTCGTGTATTCGAATCATTCAAGTTCTTTAATTCGATTGTTCTTGAGTTCATCATACATAAAATAACAACTATATACAAGAACATGCTTCGAAATAAAAAAACAACATACATACATGAATTTTGCGAAATTTAAATCCAAATAATCAGAGCCAAAAATTGGCTCTGATGCCCATTGTTGGAGGTTCTATACTGGGCCCAGTCCGGGATCTATGGAGGTTTGGATGTGTGGCATTCCCCAATTATCTCTTCTAATTAAATTGAACCCACAATTTACAAGCTTATATTAGAATATTATTATCAGTCACCACAGTATTAATATTGCATTGCCCATCCAAATCCGAAAATACAAGTAACCGGGTTACCTCATTTTAAAAGTTTATTTCCTACGCTTAAAATATAAATGTCTGTTAATTAATAAATGTCTGCTATGGACGTAATTAATTAACATCTTATTAATTCCAAGAGTGGACTCAGCAAGAAACACTTATTATTATTCATGGAATAATTAAATTCCAACTAGCTAGGTTCCGAATAATAAAACCTTGTTTCGAGCTTCTCTTGAGGACATTATCAAATCAGACTCACCAGGCGCGTGATCCAATATAATAGCAATACTAGCACCGCCAGATATTAATCACCACTGCCCAAGATATCAGGATTATTAGGTTACGAAAAACCCGCACCATTTGATAAATCAAAGTAATGCGTAATCAATACCGTATGCTCAGTGCTAAATATATTGGTTAAGAAATGATTATTTATCAAGCCCTCATCTTTCAGTAGATAGCATAAAGACGTGTCTTGCTGTTAGATCCGTTCAGTGCTATATCACACCAATGTCATATTATTTCAGTAAAGCTTAGAAATATGCGGACTGACATTGCAACCTTTCGCGATAGGTAGTCAAAGCAAGTCTATATGAGTTGTGAAATTCTGCTTTTTCTTTGTTCAGAACTAACCGTATTACCTTAAGATGGACGCAGACAACAACTGGTCTACTAAAACAAAGACTTTGACTTGTTATGTTTATTATAACATTTAAATAGATGTAAAAATAACCATTAAATATAAAACATAATATCATTATGACAAAAATAATCTATTTTATTCATTGAAATATAAAATAAGAATTTTTACATTACAAAACTCTAATATAACTCTCTATACAATTAACCAATAAGTAATGTTACATGTATGTTGAAAAATAAAAGGCGAACTATTAGCCGAAATAGAAAGTATCTGGACTTTTGTCAACCGAATATTTTACTTGCTATGAGTGAATTTAATAATATTGATAAGCAACATAGGATTCCTGATAGGTTTATTTGAAAAGTAGATGGCAGTGCACGTTGTGTGGAGACAAAAATTTGTGGTTGGCAACAACCCTTCCAATTATTAATATCACACCCCCTACTCAAAATTAAACTTATTATATTCTCAAATATACCGACATTATGCATGGTTTTCATCGAGGTCGAGATTAAAAATTACTTCAATTAATATGATGTACTTATCGGACTCCCATAATAATGAGACTAACTTTCATTTTCAGCGAAAATTTGCAATATTTATTGATGGTCGTAATTATTTGATAACCAATTCATATAGTAGAACTACAAACAACGAATAATTTACACACTAATAGTGAACATTTTACATATATGTAATGAACTTCCCCCTTGCATTGAACATTATTTATATAATGTTCATTATTGCAATATTTATTGACGGGTCGTAATTATTTGGTATTGATAAAATTCTAAACGCTACAATGCAACATAAATTAGTAGGCGTGGGATTGCATTATTTTGTAGATTGTTTAGTTTTGGATTATAGACAATTTTGTCTCTATGCATAATAAACTGCCTATAAATGCAATCTGTTTATATCTATAATATAAATTAAACAATTTATGTCTACGATGCAAGTCTAAACAATCCATAACGCAGTGTGCTTATGTTTAAAATGTAATATGCGGAAATATTTCTACAACACCTATTAATATATATTGCATTGTTGAGTTTATAATTTTGCATTCTACGTGCCATGTGGCAGTACGAGGTTGGTGGTGCGTTGTCACTTTAAAATTTGTTGTCAAATTATTTTGATAAAATGTGCTAGTCATTGTTTATTTTTAAGCATGAAATTATGGTTTGGACGAATGTAATGTAATACCCATTGAGCGTTTCCTGGCACTTAACCAAATACTTTTTCAAATATTTTCAGGTCATAGAGATCAAGCTGGGTAAAGACGAGCTGATGTTGTGGGTTCAATGGTGACCATGATGTTATGTGGGTTTTTGCTTAAACCATCTTTAAATTTGGGTTTGGATATTAAATATCTTAGCTACAAAACAATTCAGTTTGAAACTTAAACACATAGCTGATGGTGAGTTTTTGATTGTATATATTTTGGTATGTGAAAACGGTTGATTGTTGAACTTTTGAAGTCTTCTAGTTGGGAAGAAATCTTCGTTGTTGGCAGATTTTAATAGGTTTATGGGAGGTAAGGACTTTGAAAAAGCCTTGTTGGAGTTGCATACAACATTAAGCTTTCTAGTTTTAGAACTTTTTCAGTTGAGGTGTGGTCTGTTTCAATTTTTTTTTAAAGTCAACTGAAATTTTCAAAAAATAATTATTATGTAAGCATTTATTTTATGTATGCCTTTTTGGTACTGAAACCGGGCCGGGCCGTTACAGCTTTAACGTCCGCCAAGGACGATCTACGGAAAAATCAAATCTAGCTACGATAATGAAGAAGCGACAAGGAAACTGATGAGGAAATTGCCTAAAATAAGAAAATCTTTTGGGAGAGAAGAAGAGATGAAGAATGAACGTAAGAGCATCCACTACGATGTCCCCCAACCGTCCCTTAAACTACTATTTGAGGGCCCCGCTGTACTTTTTTACTTCATTCCTTAACTAAGGGACGGAACCTGCAACGCTCCGTCCCTTAACCGTCCCTTAAACCGTCTCTTAAATTACTATTCATTCAATTTCATTTTTTATTTTTATTTCCAACCCAATTCAATTTAAAAACACACTGCATTAAAAAACACCCAACATAAAATAAAAATACAACTAAAAAGTTAATAAAATAAAAAAACACACAATTAAAATCCTAAAAAATTAAACGTTGCATAATTTAAAATACAAATTTAAAGAAAATAAAAAACTACTCCGCCGGCGAATCATCCCCCGAAGGCGGTTGGGGTGGAGGGGGAGTCGGAAGGCCAAGTTGTGCTGCCATATGCACAATTCCGTTCCACCAGGCCGCGTATTGGGAGGGAGAGAAGCGGGAAGTGTCGGCCATTGTGGCGGTCATGTACACCGCCATAAGGGTGTCCGAGCCTCCCCCGAGCCCGATCCCGAGCGCGCCTGGCTTGATTCGCCTCGGCCCTTCCTCGCTCTAGCCGCTTTCGCCGCCTTCGTCCCTTGCGGCCGACGGCGCCCACGGCTGGATCCCCAGTCATCGCCGGCCGTACCCGCAAACTCCTGCGGTGCACCCCTCTTGTCCGCCGCTGCCCTCACCGGTGTCACCAGACGAGTATTTGTCACTTGCCGTGTGCTTCGTGCGCTTTGAGGTTGAGCCCAAGCTGGAGCGGACACCGCCGGCCCACCTTTCCTCGTCATTGACAGCCTGCCAAACATCAACATATTTGAATTGTTTGTCGGTGTCCTGGTTGTAGACGCGCAAAGCCTCCCTCAGAATGTCGGCTCCCGTGGCGCCGCTTTGGTAGTGCGCAGCTTCGGTCGAGTAGATGCCGCAGAATGTTTTGACCTGTCTGTCGACTCGGTCAAAGTGAGAGCGGAGCATTTTAAATGTGCGCTTGCGGGAGCCTTTCGGCTTGATCTGGTGGTAGAGCTTGCAGACCTTTTCCTAGAAACACTTCCGGGGGTTGTTGATTCCCGACGATGGGATCGAACGAGACGGTAACCCAGGCGTTGTACACCGCCAGCGTTTCGAGGTTGCTGTACGGATGCCGACCTAGATCCTCCTCCTCCTCCTCGCCCGCTTGGGGTTCCGATCTGGAGCTTCCACCGCCTATTCCCGGCGTGGGATCAACGGGAAAATCCTCCCGAATCTGGGATAATCCCTGCAAATACCGCGGGGCGGGGACAGACATATGCATCCATGTCAAAATTGGGTGATTGGTACCCCCCGGCGTCGCCGAACCATGGGTGCCCGACATCGACGAACCGGAACCACCGAGTGTGTTGATCGTCTCCCAATCGCCGAACGCGTTGAGATCCCACCCGCCGGAGCCTCTACCGCTGGAGTTGCCGTCGCCGGACATCTTGTGATGAGTTGTTAGATGAAAATTGGAGAGGAAATTGAGATGATTTAGGAAGAATAGATGTGTAGTTGTGTGTGAAATGAGGATGAATTAGGAGTATTTATAGAGTAAAAATATTAATTAAAAAATATTTAAAAAAATGGTAATAAATAAACGGTAATATTACTGTTAGAAATTTTTTTATTTATTTTTATTTTTGTAAAAAAATCAATTTTTTGTTTAAAAAAAAGATTTATTGCGTCAGCACGTGACAACGCCCACTCGCTAGCCGGCGAGTGGGCGTCACGCACGACGCAGGGGCGCGCCACGTCGCCAGGGCGCGTGGCGAGACAGCCCGTCGCTTGTCTCGCAGGCACTAGGGGTGTGCATTCGGGTTTCGGTTCGGTTTTTTGTCAAAACCGAACCAAAACCGAAAAACCGAATTTAGTTCAAAATCCAAACCGAACCGAACCCGAAAAACCGAAAAACCAAAACCGAAAAACCAAAAACCGAACTTAAAAAACCGAAAAACCCGAACAAAACCGAAAAAAACCGAAAAAACCCGAAAAAATAAATATAATATTAATATATATATGCGTGTGTAATTTATTTTATTTTATATATACTAATAGAATATTTATATATAATATAAAATTAATAATACATATAATATATATAATATAGTAGAATTTATTAAAAGAATATACTATATATTATATATAATATAATATATTAAATTAATAGAATATATATATAATTCGGTTATTCGGTTTTTTTCTTCGCCCGAACTGAACCGAACCGAAAAACCGAAATTTTTATATTTTCAAAACCGAAATAACCGAACCGAATTTCAAAATTTCGGTTTGGTTTGGTTCGGATATTCGGTTTCCGGTTTTTTTGCTCACCCCTAGCAGGCACGGGGCGCGGGACGCGCTGGCGACGGGCGCGGGACGGAACGGCTTCTCGCAACGCGTCGCGCGCCGGATCCGTCTCTCCGCGACGGCTGCGCTCCGTGTAGTGGATGCTCTAACAAGTTTGCAGAAGCTGAAAGTAATTTAGCATTTGAAAATATCAAAGTATAATTGGAAATGAAATTAAATTGAGAGCGACAAAACAGATTCCACTGCAGCTCTGATAGTTACAAATTCCCCTTCCAATTAAATGTACATTATTTTATATATTTCCGCATTAATGAATTTGCAAATAAACTGTATTTTATATATTTTTGTCACCTCCTTTTATTTTTGTCGTCCCATGAAATGTTTCATATTTTAACTTTTACTACTCCCTCCGTCCCTCTGTAGCTGAGTCGTATTCCTTTTTGGATTATCCAATGTAGCTGAGTCGTTTCCATTTTTGGCAAAAAGCAACAACTTTTCTTCTATCTTACTTTACTCTCTCTTACTTTATTTCTCTTCATCTCTCTACTTTTTTCTTTTTCTACTTTATTATTCATTTACTTAACTCACTTATTACAACTTTTCTTAAATCCCGGGCCGAAAAGAAACACCCCTACTACAGAGGGACGGAGGGAGTACTATTTTTTACAGTATGCCACACATTCCACTAACGTATTCACATTCACATTTTATTATAAAAAACAACTACAAATGTAGTCCTTCAACAAAATTATTGATCAGATACCTTCTTTCTTACCTTACTTTCTAATATCACTTAAAGACTTTTGCAATTTTTTAGATTTTAATAGACCAAAATACATACATACTATAAGAGTTACTCTCTCCATCTCTGATAAATATGAACTTTTGGTGAGGTACAAGTTTTAACATAAAATTATTAAAGGTAAGAGATATGAATATAAGTTGTACTCCCTCCGTCCCATAAGAGTATTGACTCTTTCCTTTTTAGACCGTCCCACAAGACCATGCATTTTCTAATTCTGTAAACTCTTTTATCTCTAATAAGGTGAGACTCAATCTCTACTAACAATACTTTAATTATTTTTTTTTCTAACATATCTTACTTTACCAATTGTGCATTAAAACATATGCCCAACTAAAAATACATACTCTTGTGGGACGGAAGGAGTAATAGAAGTATTGTTAGTAGATAACGGGATACACATTATTAGTAGTATGGTTTATATTTCCTAAATTTGAAAGTTCATAATTTCTAGAGATAGACTAAAAAGGAAATAGTTAATATTTATGAGGGATAAATAGAGTATTATTTATGTCATTTCATGAAAGCGAAAGCACTACTTCCGGCTACATGTGCTTTATTCATTTATGTTGTTTTCCCCAATATGTGGAAAAGACCTACTAGTCACAACACACACTTGAATGAAAATGAATAAACCAAAATGACAATTCCTCTCTCAAAATAAAAGACATAAACCCTATAGCATGATTTGGTAAGAAAAAATACAAGTCAATCAAGTGATATTATTATTATTATTATTATTATTATTATTATTATATCAATATCCAAAGACATTTTGGTGATATTTTTACAAAATAGGGACCGCTTTTGATAGTATTCCATAAACCGATATTTTTACAGAATAGGGACCGCTTTTGATAGTATTCCATAGTTTAGAAACTAAAGTTATACTACTTCTATCAATAGCCAAAGTGCAAAAATGCCCCTTGAGTAAAAAAATATCAAAAAGGCAAATTAACTCTCGAAATAAAGGAAAGAGGACATCAACCGGATATTACATCAAATGTTAGACCCATCTAGCGATATTTTTAAGATTCAACTACGCAAATGATCTCCGGACTTTGCGTTTTGCACGCCAATAGTATTTGACTTTAAAAATATCATGGTCCAAAGCCATTGTTATAGCGGCATACATTATTGTATGAGGTGCCGAGTTCGAGTCTTCTTAACATCAGTTGTAATTTCCCCCTTTCTATAGGAGTTTATTTGTAATTTCCTCCTTCATACAGGAGTTATTAAAAAATGACTTTAAGAATATCATGGGTAATCTATGGACTAAGGTGCAGTCACATTTGTGATAAATTTTCACTATTCATTACAATTTTGCACCAAAAATGCCTATAAGGCATATTTGACATTTTTGGACTTTTATAAAAATGAGATATAACTAGGTACTGGATATAATATTTTCTCTATCTCTCTCTTTAGTATTGAATATGATATATTTTTTTTAAGTTTGAGTGTCTGAAATGATATTTTTCACTTTACTTTTTCAATCCCTTATGTCAAAATGAGTCTCATTTCATTAAAGAGAAAGAAAATTCCTTAAATAGAAAGTTTTTATTTTTTTGAGACGGACCAAAAAGGAAAGAGTTTCTATTTTTAGGAGACGGATGGAGTATTTAATTCGTAAAAACTACTTTGAAATTCTTAAATGTATTAATTATAATTATTAAAATTATAAATTTTATTATCAAAATAACTTAGTAGTTAATTTAATTTTGATTATGATGCGATTATTTTTTGAAACTTTTGAAAAGACACAGGTTTTAAAGCACAATTGGTAAAGTAATAAAGAAAAATTGGTAAAGTTAGAGATGATGAAGAGAACAATTGATTAAGTAAGAGACAGGGAGAGAGAATGTAGTGGAAGTAGTGTTAGTTGATTGTGGAGTCCATGTCTCAAAATATAAAGTTTAGAAAGTTTCTATTTTTAAGGGGCGAAGATAGTATATAAAATTAGGACTCACCTTCCACTAACTTTTTCGCATCCACTTTTTACCACCCCCTCCGTCCCTAAAGAATATGCATTATTTCATTTTTTGTCAGTCCCCAAATAGTATGAACTTTTCAATTTTGGAAACTCTCTTCTCTCTAATGAGGCATGACTCATTCTCCACTAACAATACATAAAAAACACTCTATCTATCTCTGTCTTACTTTACCGAACCCAAAGTTCATACTCTTTGGGAACGGAAAGATATATTTTCTTAAAACCCGTATCATGTCAAATGTGGACTTATAATCGTGGGTGGAGTGAGTATCATTTCAGTACAGAATGCAAGATAAGTAGAGTAGGCAGAATTAGAGTTCATAAAGACGAAGATATAAATTTACAGTTCTCAATCGCCAATTTCACAATGTCATAAAAAAGCAGACACGCTTACAAGTGTTGGACCAGTTTCTCTCTATATAGGAAAAAGAAGAAACAAAACAAAGTATTAAATCATCGGAGCATATTAGGCTCTTCATCTTCAAATGAGAGAGGACTGAGAGTGGAAGATCATCAGAAATACAATAATTTACAGAAATAAAACCCCACAAAAAAAATTTCCAAATTCACAAAAATGAGAGACTGAGATCAACTCAACTACATTTATAAATGGATACGATGAGAACGCGTAGCTGAGACCCATTCAACTTTTTCTAACATCTTCTCATGGCATCTGGACATACGGGTTGGTCGCCCCAATAGTGTTTGGAGCCTCTTGGAGCTCTTCAGATGGGGCAGTTTTGAGAGAGACATGCTGCTGTGGTTTGGACATTGCCCCGTGGGGAACTGTTGGAGTTGGAGAGACTGAAGAGGGTTGTGTATTTGTGGCTGTGGTTAACTTGATGGGGTACACTTCCGTGACCTCTTCACTACCTTCATCAAAATACACAACATCCTGCATTGTAAGCTGATGGTATTCGACAATCTCCCTCAGGAAACGGTTCTCCCGTGCGTAGACTGAATTCTCTTGGGCAAGTCGAGCTTTCTCAGCCAAAAGGGACTCGAGTTGGAGCCTTATCTGATAAACAATATTGCAACACACTTGTTAATTATGTATTTATAAATCCAGAAAAAATCTGTACTAGCAGTTGAATGAACCTCCCCTTTTAATATATGATGGATAAGGGGAATGTAAAGTGTAGAAACACCTAAGCATGCTGTGAATATTGTAGTTAAAACTTAACAAGGCATATAAACTAAGCACCTTTTTCAGTGCTGAAAACACATATATGTAATAATACATCACTGATTTTCAAGTAAAACAAAAATATCACCATCACTTTTAAATGATGAAATTTCTGGCAACAGTAACTAGACTCTCAGATACATAATTGTGTAAGGAATTAAGAAACTTCAGTTTTGGGCCAACAAATGATATTTCTAGTTCTGGTAAGCAAATGACTTTCATTTTTCTCCCAGAGGATCTCAAGGATATTCTGTTTATCTAATAAAATTTCTATGTTCAACCAAGTCACATTTTCCAGTAACATGCATAACTGTACCATTGACCCTCCGTCCCATAGAAATAGGCTGAATTTCCTTTTTTGTCCGTCCCATAGAAATAGTCCATATCCATTTATGAAAACCTTCTCTCCTTTTTTTTTTACTTTATCATTTATGGTCCCACACTCCCACCATCCACTACATTATTTCGACTACTTTTTCTCCTCTCTTATTTTAGCAATTACGCATCAAAACCGTGCCATCCTAATCAGCCTATTTCTATGGGACCGAGGGAATATATACAAAAGGTGACTGGCAAAAACATTTAAACTAAGTAGCAAGTGTATAATACTCCCATAAAACATATACATGTAACATAATTATCGAGGTTTTGAGATGGAGGAACATATTCAAGAATTTTCTTCTTGGAAACAAGCATAGTTAGAAAGGATATATTTACTCATAACAGTGACTAACTGCTGCATTAATTAAATTTGCATGCGTCCCGCCATAAGCGAGCCACTTCTTATGGCACAAGATTTAAGGAATTGATATTAAAGAGTTAATAAAGTGGAGAGGGTAAAGTATGAGAGAGGGAAAAAGCAGACGGGTGAAGAAAACAAAGTAGGTGGGAAAATAAAGTAACTAAGTAAGAGAGATGATTTTTTGCTTAAAATGGAAATGGCTCACTTATAGTTAGCCATCCCAAAAAGGAAAGTGACTCTCTTATGGTGGGACAGAGGGAGTATAAAGTGTTTATATTTAAACCAAAAATGTACTCCATCCGTCAGCGAATCCGTCTGCAAATAGGAGTCTCATTTCTTTCTGGCACGGGTTTTAAGAAATGTTAAGAAAAGTGGATACGAAAAAGTTAGTGGTAAATGGGTCCCACTTGAATTTATTAGTTTCAAATTAAATGTGAGGGGAATGAGTTAGTGGATGTGGGGGGCCTATTACCATTTAGAGTATAAATGAACCGGGACTCCTATTCGCGGACGGACTAAAATGGAAAAACGGGACTCCTATTTGCGAACGGAGGGAGTATATTGTAACTTGATACTGGAATATGAAGTCTAATAATGCAAGCATTTAAAGATGCACACTTAGTGCTGAACCCTTCATCGAAGGGTAACATTCATATGCCTACAGACAAACAGACAAAGCAAATTGTTGTGCAGAGTTTTACTTACGCAACTTACCACAATATTCAACAAAAGGTAGAGGACCCACAAGTTACAAATATGTTGCGGAATTTTACTTATTTTTGAGCTCCAACAAGAGTTTATTATAGTTGTTTATGGTTCAAGAACTTTGAGTCTTTGACAAATTGTCCTCAAAACATCAAATATACTGGATACAACACATATTGGAACATAAAATATACACATTCTTTGATATCTTCAAACATCAGACTTCGAAATAAAATAAAGGATGATAGCTCCGTCGATCATGATGTTTGGGAAACGGATAGGCACTTGATAAAATGATTTTGATACGAAAAAAAGAGGAGGATTTCAAAAACAGTGAAAAATGACACTGGACCAAGGTCAGGGTTTTTCAAATTTAAAATCTTCATTATTTAAGTTTCAAACCTCCCTCCCCCTCCCAAAGAAAAAAACAAAAGAGAGGGTGGATATCCTTCTTTTGGGTGAGAGATTACTTACCAAGTCATCATTATCTGTGTCGTCTCCTTTTTCACGGCTTTCCCTAAGCATCCTGTTTTCTTCTTCTAGCTGGGCACATCTGTCCTTTGCAAAAGAAAGATCAGCTTTGACTGTCTTCAGCTCTCTCATTAGAAGTTTTGCTTTAGCAGCCATTGCACTTGCAACCTGAGAGTTTGGAACAGAGACTATCATGCATCTAATAAATATTACCAAAATTCTGATTTCCATGAAGTTAGATGGATCAGATGCTTCCAGTGACAAACAATATCTACTGTATACTTCACATTACCACCAAAATGTGTGGAAGACCTAACAAGCATAAAGGCAAGCAACCAATGACACACGCACAAATGCGTGCAGATGAATTTCTGATCAGAAATTTCAAAAAAAAAGAGAGAGAGAAGCAATCTGACATGATAGAGCCAGACACAAGATTAGAAAGAAAATGAGAAGATGCTGATTACTCATCTCGTGACCAAGTTCCAAAAGAGAATTTTTTTAAACCCCATTTTATATTGCAGGGTTGCCTTGAACTTGCCAGTTTCACCAGTAGGAATGGTATAATCAATTAAGAGTTCACATTGAGGCTATTTGAGAATACAAGTCTCTTTAAATGCATTTTTTCTCTATTTTGTTTCCTTTAATCAAGCATGACTTGTTTACGATTTATTGTATTACATAATACCAAGCAATCATCTCTACAAATCTTTCTATGCATTCTAACTGAATAAGCATCCAATGTATCTTGAACACAATTATAAGTTTTGATACAAGTTATTGAATACAGTATAATCAATATAATTCCATTAATATTAGACACCGCTGTAAAAGTTGTATTCATATGCCAGATATTATAGTGTGCATCATTGGTTCAAAATGCTGGACTAGAAAAAATAGCATAAAGAAAAAATTATGTTAGCTTAAAAATTTCTTGTGTTCTAAAACTAACACTACAAAGTTGCAACCTTACGTCGCGAGATGCCTTCAGCTGTATTTCCACTGTACTGTGATTTTCAGGTTGCACATGACTCTGTTGCAAAGGTTGTCGTCTCAGGCTGTCAAAATTTGACACCTGGTTTTGTGATCCAGAGCTATTATTCTTTTTTCGTATCTGAATCTTACGAGTCTCTTGAATTAAGCCTGCAGTACGGTTCTCAACGGCTGTGATACCCTCCTGCAACCGAGTAGAGCGAATGTTTGAGATACCAGCAGCTGCTGTCTGATTAACTATGTAGAACAGTTATCAATAAAATCTCCACCAAGGCATAAAACTAGAGTTACAAGACATAACATGACAAAGCATACTCGTGTCCCAGTGAATCAGAAACAAGAGAATGAAAGTCTACCTCAAGAGATTTTCCAATAGTGCCACCAATATAATTAAGGGATGAAGCAATAGCATCTAGTCCCTTCTGTATCCCAGGACCTTCAGTCTTCCGACGGTTGTCAGCGGAATTGTATGTGCTATGGTACTGAAGAAAGGGTAACAGAAATAAGATGAGTAAAAGAGTCATGTGAAAAAGTAAAAAATTCCATAAAACAAGGTTAGGGAATTCACAGTCTTCCATAAAGTTAAATTTTAAAGCAAAATTTCCGCACCTGACCCTTTTTGCTTCTATCGGATGACTCAAATGTAGTCTCTGTGGGTGTCTCATGTTGCTGAGCTGTATCATCATCCTCATCAATAATTGATTTAGCTTTACGAGCAAGGGCCCCCCAGAATCCTTGTTTAGATTCATTTATGCTCTTCTTTGGTGCATGGTCATAGATGTATGGATCCTATATTTAATACTGACAATATTACTTCAACAAGTATAAGATGATCGTAGAGATCTGCGCCATCAATCTGGTACTCAAACCACATATTATCAAATCAATATAGATTTTTGTTACATCAAAATTCACTAACCTATATAAATGAAGCGGATGCAAGAACAAGTCAATAGCTTTTTATTCAATCGATATCCAGTATTAACTAATACTACCTCCGTCCCGCTCTAAGTGGAGCATTTATTATTCAGCACAGGATATTGTGCAATGTTGTTTTGTGAGTTAAGTGGAGAGAGAATAAAGTAGAGAGTGTGATGTTTCAATTTTAAGAAATGTGTCATTTAGAGTGGGTCATCCTAAAAAGGAAAATGTATCACCTAGAGTAGGACGGAGGGAGTATATAATTCTGTAATTATAAAACTGAATGTAATGATGTATCATGCATTGAAGTGAGACACACACACACATAAGTTAGAGAGAGGTTTTAGGTGGGGAGAGACAGTGCTACAGAAAGCCAAGGAGAAGGCAACTGGTTCAGGTATGGGTGGAAGAGTGTGTTCAGATAGATCATTCACTCTCGTAAATTAAGCCACCAAGCTGTTAACAAAGTTTCTACTGCCCAATATTAAGAGCAATATGCACCTTGTGATATGGAAGTGTTAGAATTTGTTACTTATAAAGTATTGATGTATTACTATCACAAAAGGTGGTTTAGTATGTTTACGAAGTATAGAGTGCTTTTGGGAACCACAGCGGGGTCTGCCTCTATAAGACTATATAACTATAGAGCATAGGGATGAAAAGTGGACATATTTGGCTAGAACCCAAACTACCACCAAATCCAAGGCATCCTTGCACCAAAACCCTTAAACCCATCAACTGACTTATGTAATCAAGAGCTATAAGCATGTCAAATATTTCATCTAGAGTCCATGCACCAAACTTAAGTTATCAAATGATAAAAGTTTCTAGCTTATTCCAAGATTCACACATTTTTATAAGTGTACCCTTGCATTTCCAACTACAACCAAGGCTGTAAAATTTCAATGGAATTCCCAATCCAACATGTATTCTCCATGCGTGTCCCAATTCAGATCATTCTATAAAAATTCAACCAAGTTTCGATTGGAAACGAGATTACTTGCTTGAATCTATCATGAATGCATAAGTCATACCCACTCACTTCATCCATCTATAGCATCACTACAATTATTATCCAGCGGAAATATCTAACCTAGAGCAAATCCTACGTTCCACACACAACATATTGGAAATGCAAACCCTGCAGATGCAATTCCACCAGGGGGGGAGGTTGTCGATTGATCTCACATTCATCATTCCAGAAGCACAAAACATCAAACCTCAAGGAACATTGCACCGTACAGTCACATTAGGGAACAGAAAAACACATTTGCTATTATAAAACAATATACATAAAATAAAAAGAAGAAGAGAGAGAACAGGGAACAACTTCAGTTCAAAAAATGAGAAGACCAAAAACCAAAATCGCACCTTAGCAGCGGAAGGAGCAGAGCCGCGCGGAGAAGAGAGAGCCGACTGTTCGTAGACGGAAGACAGCGACGACTCCCTGTACGCCGAAGATGCTCGAATAGCTTTAGTGGCGAGCGAGGAGGCGGAAGAAGAAGAGGAAGAACTGTCGGCGGAGGGCGGAGAATCGTAAGTGAAGGAGAAGCCGCCGTCTGGCTTCCCGAGTTGCTGCCTCCTTCTAAGAGCCATGGATAAAGATCTTCTCCTTTTGGATCTTGTGAGGAAATAGAGGGTTTTTCTTCTTGGAAAATTGAGGAGAAATCAACTGAATTGGAAGGAATCAGAATCTGACTGATGATAAGTTGAAACTCAATTGCAATCCAGTTGGAGAGAAATAGGAGAGAACAAAAAGAAGTGAGTGTCAACGCGGAGAAGACGAACAGTAGAGTTCACGTTGGGGACTGGGCATGGAATCTGGATCTGATTCCTTTAATTGCAGTTGCAGACGCATTGTTTTTTTGTTTTTCAACAAATCCATTATCCATTTTTTTTTATCGCTTCATATGTTACGTGTACTGTACGTTACTCTATGGTCAATTTGTTTATCTCCACAATAGTTATAGCCCAGCCATAACACGGCCACAAACTCCTCCTGCCACATCATCAATATTAAAAATCCTCCTGTCACATCAGAAATAGCCCAGCCATAACCTAGCCATATCATAAATAGTCCAGCCACATCAATAGCCACATCACTAATAACACAATATACGGAATTTAATTTACGAGACATATACGAGAAACATTAATAATACTATTTTAATTTTTTAAAAAAGTACAATAAATTAAAAAAAAGTACAATAAATTAAAAAAAAGTACAATAAATTAAAAAAAGTACATTAATAAAAAAAAATTACATTCATAATCGAAAAAGTACATTGCTTAAAAAAATCACACGTCGGCTCCCTCGCCTCCGTCGTCGCCGTCGCCACCGCCACCGCCACCGCCGCCTCCGTCGCCACTGTCACCGCCGCTGCCGCCTCCACGCAGATCGTCATTCATGCTCTCGAGCAATGTGAAGAGAAATCTCTTCTCCTGGGGGTCCGTCGCCGCTCGCCATTCGGCTAACGTCTTCACCATCATCTGGCGCGTTTGTTGACGCGCGAAGTACTTGAGATCCTCTGTAGACTGGCGGTCAAAGGGGGATGCCGACTGGACCTCCTGGGAACCCCCGGCGACCCCCCTCGCCTCTCGTTGCGCCCGCTTTTCCCAGCGGGGCGAGGTCGGCTGCCGAACGAACGAGGGTTGGGGAGCACCTGGTCCGTCTAATGAGGTCGTGGGAACCACCGCTGCTGCCGCTGTAATCCCCGGTATAGTTCAATCGTTGCTTCTTCGGCCAGCCAGCGTCGACACCTACTCGGAATTTCTCGGAGTCGTTCAGCACAAGATAGCAGTTCCAGTAGGTGAAGTCCTTATACAACCCGGGCTGGGGGAAGGCTTTCTCCGCTATCCTCCTGCAGTCGTCCTCCGTTTGGCCACTACTCTGCATGCGGAGGGCGTTGGCGTACAAACCCGAAAATCCGGAGACGGCAGCTCTGATTCGGTTCCATGCCTTCCGGCAATCCTCCCCGTTGTGTGGCCTCCCCTCCGGGCAAAATAGCTGGTAGGCTGCTGCTACCTTGCCCCACACGTTGACGATCCTCTGGTTATTAGAAACAAGAGGATCGTCGCAAACACTCACCCACGCCTTTGACAGCGCAACATTCTCCTCGTCCGTCCACCTTCTCCGTACCGTGGGGTCATCCCCACCCGGCTGCGACGACTCCCCGACCTTCTTTCCCTTGCCCTTCTTCTTTGGGGCGCCACTACCCTGCACTGCTCCCCCGTTTGAACGGGAGTTTCCGGAACTCCGAGACTATCAAACCCCAAATCCGACAACGCAAAATCATCAAAACCGCTCGGCGTGAACTGCGCATCCGTTGGGGTCGATGTGTGCGACGAAGCAGTCAAAAAATCAAAACTGGGGCGATAGACGTCCCCCAGCGTCACCTGCGTCGCCGGTACGCCCCCCCGGCGTCCCCTGCGTCGCCGAACCTCCCCCGGGTATCATCTGCATATTGGGTGCCCACCCCGGCATCATCTGCATATTGGGTGCCCAACCCCGCATCGCCGGGAACCCCCCCAGCGGACTCCCTCCGGTCGGCATCCCGGGTAGCATCTGCTGCCACTTGTACATGTTGTAGTACCCGGGCATCTGATTCCATCCGCCTCCAACGGGGATTGGGGGAGTTTGAGAACCGCTCGTCCCTGAACTAGGCTCGTTGTTCAGATCCATTTCTCGGTGTTGATCTTGTACAGAAATTAAGATAGAGAGAGTACTCGTTAATACAAGTGGTGCGAATGAAAATAAAGTGCAAATCGCGTATATATAGTGTTTCGAAAATTTTAAAAAAAAAATCCGTTAGGCTATGCGCTGGGCGATCCGGGTGCTGCAATGGAGCCGAGCGGATCGCCCAGCGCATAGCCCAGCGGTTTTCGACCGCCTAGCGCTAGGCGAAATTGATTTCCGAAAAACCGCTCGGCGGTTTTCGGATTTTCCAATGGTTCGCCTAGCGCCGGCGCTCGGCTAGGCGGTGCGCTAGGCGCCATTGTGGATGCTCTAAACGTTCGATGACTGAATACTGTCTTTATTAAAATAAATACTATACATTCCTTCTTTAAAAATAATTACTTCCTACGTTCCATTGGCATTCACACATTTATTTTTCGCACTCATTTTGAAATAGTTATACTCCCCCAATCCCATAAAAATGTGGCATTTGAAATGACACAAGAATTAATACACAATTGGTAAAATAAAAGAGATAAAAAAATAATAATTAAAGTAGTGTTAGTGGATAATGAAACTCACATTATTCTTATGGGACATATGGAAATGAAAGTTCATATATTCTTATGGGACGGATTGAGTAATAAATAGTTAAAGTGGAGAGAGTAAAGTAAGAGAAAAAAATAATACAGAGAAGAGTCCTAACTATATTATTCTTTCTTCACTTTAACATTCAAACAAACATTGCAACATTTCATGATACATAGTCAGTGTACAGTTTTACTTCCGCAAATAACCAATTGTGTCACCTATTCCACGACCACTCTACAATGCCTAAGACCTCAACTGATTTGTTTATAAATGAGTGAATAAACAAAACAAAACAAAAGAAAATTATTTCTTCTAATAAATGAATTAAAGTGAGTATAGAGTTATTCATTTAGAAACATGCTGTTTAAGAATATAATCAAATTGAGAACAAATTGAAATTGAAACAGTGATGATTAAAATAAGATCAAATTTACCAAAAATTGATCAAGATTGGTAATTCAAATAACTAGTTGTCCTCATTAACATATGTTGTATCTTGCCAATGAAATATGAGGCAAAACTGAAACATCTAAAGATTGTCTTGGTTTGCATGTGGTGGTACCACCGTATATATTCCTATATTATGATTCTATAATAATCCCGCTGATATGCAATATCAAATTTACAATTGTAATGTATCGCATTCTACATAAATTATAGTAGTACTACTAAATTTAGTTGTACCGGTAATATTGAGCATTAGGAGTGAGTATAACTAAATTAGGTGGACGAAATGCATTACGTCATACAATAATAATTTTCAACTTTAATTATTCAAATTGAAATATAAATACTTCCTCCGGACTAACTAAGTTAAGTCATTTCTTTTTTTCTTTTTTACCAAAAAACAAAACATGCATATTCACTTTTATTTTTACTCCATCACCTACTTTACTATTTCTTTATCATATTTTATTCATCTATCTTTTAATATAATTTTTTAATTTTCATATCCAAAAGTTTTGATTGAGGAATGTAGTAGTAGTAAATAACTAATAAAACCGCCAAAACAGCCGTGTAGGCGTTTTATAACTAATGAACTACTAACGCCTTTGCTGGCATACATTTAATATCCAATTGTGTTGGACTAAAAGTTTGTCAATCCTGAAGATTTAAATATTGGAGGTCGAATTCAGCCAAAAAAACTCTAAATCAAATACGTTACAATTTACAAGTTGGGGAAGGGAAGGTATAAATTCCATGTAAAATTTAAAAAATTTAGCATGCACCTATTGTCTGTCACATCTAATTACTTCTTCGTCTCTTCACATACAAAATGGGGGATTCCTCGTGATTTTATAAAAGTGGGTGGTTTCAGATACTGAATCAAATCATTGCTTCTAGGCACAACAAAAGGAGTTAAGAGACTTACCATGCCATTAAGAAACGGGAAAGACTCCGAGGACGAGTTTGCTCAAGGATCAGAAACATAAGAGCGATCCCGTGATCATCACAACTCGACTTTCAGAAGCACAGTTCTGTACTTGAGCATTGCAGGGCGAAAGGGCTCTCATTGGAGATATATGATGCATCAGAAGGGAGACTGGCACAATGGACAAGTTGATTTGTGAGAAGTCGAGAACCACTTGTAAAGACAAGCCGAATGGAATTTATGCTTGCAGGTCTTGCATGCAAGACGTGGAAAACTATGGCTGACGGTATGGATGACACTGTAACAAATGGGGCACTCCTCGACTCCTTCGAATTCCTTGTCGAAATTGTTTTTCCATATCCTTATTGCCTCAGCTAAGGCCCCATTCTGCACACATTATCAGCATGTGATGTTCAAGTTCGACGTTTTAAAAGTCCCAAGTGTTATCAATAAGCATCAACGGAATGATGTACATACTATATACTAGTAAGTTAATACCGTGAGGATTTAATAAAAAAGTAGGGGAAGCTCTCAAGAAGGTACAAGTAACTGAGTCTGCCGGAAATACCTGATTGCGGATAAATGTCATCAAAGACATTAACCATTTTCTTCGCTTGACCTCACTTATGCCAAGGCTCCTGGTACAATCTACATCAACGGGTCTCAGGGGATATGACGGAGGAAGGTGAATCACTAGATCCATCCCTGTTTCATCCTTCTTATAGGTGGCCACAACCTCATTAGCTGACTTGCTCACGACAATGGAGAAATTCTCATCCGCAAAACTAGCTTTCTTAATCTGAAAAAAAACAAGACTCTCCAGTCAAACAAAAATGTTAACTCAACGCACAAGGACAATACCACTGGAGTAAAAGACAGAAGAAAGCTAAAAATATTATTCTTTCTTGGCCTATATAATAATAGCCACAATCATGTGAAAAAAAATGAAAATCTAGAACAAGCAACGCAAACCTGAGATAGTTCATTTGAGATCAATGTTGGGCTACACAATGCTTTTGTGAAAGATTCAATAGCAGATAATGCTGAGCGGTCACGTATATCACTAAACCACCCTCGGACGTATGCTGGAAGATTATGAAGCATCAAACCATATATTGCACCAGCAAGTGAAGCCATTTTTGCAGGTGCAATGGGCCAAAGCAACTCTACAGAAAACAAAACCGAACTCGATGTGACAGCTCGTCTTGCAGCATTAGCTGCTTCAGAGACTTCTGCAGGAAGCTCTATATCTTTTCTCTTTGAACTGGTGCCCATGTATGGGTCCAAGGGAATGTGCTGGAAAAGACAGTCCAGTATTGCTGGGTTCGTAGAATTTTGCACATATTGGATCAGTCTCTCCCTTTCAGGTGATGACGAGGGCAAGGATACTATATGTGATAGCAGTAAAGACCAAGCAACAAATACATTTACCTGAGAATTCAACATAAAACCAATGATCGTTACGAATAACAGTATAGGATAACACAAAAGTAAGAAAGCATACAATCAAATGCTATTGCCTGAACAAGATATTACTCACCCGTTCATGTGCCACCAAATCCATTTCGTGAACTTCATGAGGTAATTTTTCTAGTTTGTGTGAAATTTCTTCCCTTAAACGAGCATTTTCTGATGGTGTATCAAGAGAATCCTCATTATTAGTTGTACCATCATCCCTACAGTACGTAATAGCCGATTGAGCCACAGGCTCAGTCGATAGAAGAATAAAAGCCGCATATTGCAGAGGTGGGAAAGGTTTGCATGAAAATACTAAAGCATACAAAGAGCTTATAGCTCCTTCATTTATCCCCCAAACCTCTAATGATTTAACAGCTTTGTCTCTTGCGTGTGGACTCGACTGAACAGAACATGAAGCAACCAACTCCCAGAACCTATGATGATCAAGTCTAGACAATGCAATAATAGAGGAAGCCTCAGGACAATGTGAATTCGCCAATGCCTCTGTGACAGCAGTGCAGAAAAACAAACGTAGAACACCTTCGAATATACGATCAATGATGAATTCCCATTTATCATCCCCCAAAGGATTTACATTTCCATCTTGTAACTTGTCCCATGGTTTGATGAGGGAACAAAGCAAAGAAAACCCAACATGTGCATTTCTTGCAAGTTCTATGGCAAAAGAATCAATACTCACTACATTTATTTTAATCTTATCTAATGAAGCATTGGAATCATTAGGTCCATCCGTTAAAGTTTGATTGATATTTTCAACAATTTCTTCTATCATGACTACTGCTGCTTCAATCCAAAATCTTAGCTGATGCATAACAAATTTCCAGTCATCTTCGTCAAAATCTTCCCAGCAATAACCAACTGAAATAACAACCAACTCCGACATCAGCTTCTGCACTAAAGGTAGCTTATTTATAACAGCCGAGGCCCCCTGCCTCTGCTTCAGAAACAGCTCATACAACGTGGTTCTCTCCACGTGGGAGGCATACCTCCCTGGTTTTACCCCACCTATTAACTCTGTTATTTTGACAGGGAAACAAGAAATAACCAAATGAAGCCAGTCCTTCATATCTGCAGAAATGATAGCAATCGGTGCAATTAGTTATTACTGATAATGATTGGTGAAACAATTATAGCTATTCGGCCCTTGTTAAACAAATAACTGGGTATTACCATACACAACTAGAACTCGGAAAAAGACAAGCCTTAAAATATAATAGATGAACTGCATTTGTTAAAGAAGCTGATTCCTTTTAATTCAAAACTTATAATTATTCATGCTGTAAATGATGTATTAAAAAATTAAGGACTACCTTCTCCAGTATGCCATGTATTCAGTGGGGGGAACGATATGGCTTTCTTGATCCAGTCAACTGTTGCACTATGGAATTCACTTAGTCTATACAGATCATGCTGATTGTTCATAGAATCTCCATATCCAATGACCAAAGGGGCAATAAGTATGTTAACAACAGATGGTAAAACCTCCAAGCAATTTGAATTCACAGCATCACCGATGTAGAGTTTCTCCAGTAATAATTTGAAGAGTGATGCAGCCTTGTCATTTCCCCACACATCTTCTTGGAACAATGTAGAGAGCAAAGATGCTAGCGCTCTCAGAAAGGGTTCCTCAACAGCCTCTAACTCATCAGCTGAAGCATGCCATAAGAGATTTAACCCATTTCCAGCTCCATGGACAAGGGCACCATCAAGCAGAATTCTCAAAATTGAATCTGACAAACCATGATCTCTACTCTTCACATAGCTGATTAAAGAAGGTAAAAAGGAACTGAAAATGCTGCTGCCTAGCCATTTCCATGTGCACAAAATTTCAGCGGCAAGCCAAGGCCGATAATAATGTGATTGACTGATTGCCAAGTTACCCACAGAACACTCAGCAGAAGAAGGTGATGCTTCAAATACAGAACCAGCTATTATTCTATCAAATCCAAGTTTAGATATTAGTTTGTCAACCAGAGCAACAAATTTGGAATTTTTGGGTACCTACAAAACAAATTGTTGTTGTAAACTTCCATTGCCTATATTTAAGAGACTAAAGTCCAAAACTGGTCATGTACATTTGCTCAATTAACCTTTTTGGTCCTACACATTAAGTGTGTTAGCTTTTGGTCCTAAACAATATAGCATGTTTTATCCATAGTTAATGGTTCAATAAAAAATTAACGATCAACTGCACTTTGACCTGATTGATTAGTTAAATATGGACCAAAATATATTGTCTAGGACCAAAAGCTAACACTTAAAATGTGTAGGCCCAAATAGGTTTTATGCTTAAATGTACGGGACCAATTTAGAAATTTAAAACGCAGTTAACCGTTAATTTTTTACAGAACCATTAAATATTGACCAAAACATATTATTTAGGACCAAAAGCTCTTTTTTTAAGAAAATGTACAGGACCAATTTTGGACTTTTGTCTATTTGAGAAATAAAACTGCAAAGCATCTAGGATATGACTATATAAGCATTTATGGGCAATATGAAATATTTCCTAAATAAATTACTCAAGCAAACAACTAAATAGACGACTTTTACTAACACAGACTGTTACAGCAAGCTGAGAATCACTGTCATCTAGTTGATAAATAAACTAATAAAAATTGGGAGCAAGTTTAAGTGGGTATAGACTTTATGAAGTCGAAATCTATGAAGAAATAAGAAAACCAAAGCAAAATAATACTCCCTCCGTCCCCCATTATGTGTCCCAGTTTTCCATTTTGGTCTGTCCCATATCAAATTTCACCACTTTTGATAGTGGACCCTACATTCCACTAACTCATTCTCACTCACATTTTATTATAAAAGGACCACATTCACTAACTTTTTCAACTAACTTTCTATTACATTTCTTAAAACCTGTGCCGGGTCAAAATGGAATGCATATTGATTATTGGGGGACGAAAGGAGTATTGGTCAACTACAGCTCAGGGGAAGGAAATACAAACTTTGCTATGATAGTAATCCAGACATGACATTTGAAAGTTTGAAACTTCCAATCACGTAATTCAGCCTTGAATGCCTACTACCTCTTCAGAAATTTCCTGAATGAAACATGGATATAAAATTTCCTGAATGAAACATTCTTCAGAAATATCAACCAAGGACATTCAGGCTAGAGCACTATATAGTGAATGAAAATTTATTAGAAGCTACAATAGTTTGCAAGGTCTCTTATATCTTGTAATACAGAGATAGTAAGTTCAAATAAAATGTTTAGTCTGGCCTAACTAGATAAGGGGCGTAAGTAAGTGCAATTTGATAAAGCAAACAAGAATAACAGAGCACAACACAACTCACTTGAGTAGGAACATTGTCAGTTCTCAATCTGGCTCCAGTCTTATCTGGTACGACCCACAATGGCCACAACTCATTCTTACTCAATAACTGGTCCAACAATTGTTGTTCCTCAACTTGGTCTTGACAGAAAAGTTCAAAAATATCAAGTGCCCAACGGCAGCAGGAAGAAATAAAATTCTCTGAACAATATATACTATCCATAAACAACATGCATTTTATTGCCTGAGTCAAAGTAGTTGCCAAAACCTTCTGGCTATTTACGGCAAACACTTTCAATAACTGTCCGCATGCTTTGCACCGGAAGTCATGGACAGCCTCATAAAATGTCAACCTGGTCCCAGTCTTTCCTGAATGCTCTTCATCAAACTTGTGCTCAGAAACATTGACCCAGTTAAATTCCCAGTCAATTATGAAAATAGCAGCCAATATGTCTTGAAGAAGCTCGCTTTCAGCCTCAACTGTACTGAGAGAAAAAGAACTACCACGGAGAACATCCAGGGCAAAATGAGTTTTCTCCAAAACAGTATCAGAAGATCCCATACTCCGGTGTGAAAGATTTCTCCCGTTAAACAAAAAAGAACCTAGGACAGTGCTGTATAGAAATATCCGAACCGATGTGTTCCATGAGACAAACGAAATATTATCATCCTTTGATCCTCCACCGAGGACAGTGCTGTATAGAAAAATTGGAACGTATGGATTAAGAAATCAATATTCTACTACTCAAAGATAAGGAAAAAAATAGACCCTCTATCTCACATCCCACCAAAGAACAGGCCTGTTCAGAGTCAACAATTCTACGAAGTACATAAAAAATGGTAACTTCTAAAATTTTCAAAACACAATTAGCAAAACCAAATTAATTGAACAATTAATTATATTGTTCTGCAGAAAGAAAGTTACTGGTCAGCAGTCACTGCAATTATAAGGGAGAATATGGTTTCCACAAACTAATATGCTATAATGATAGTGTAACAGTAACAGGAAAAGAGTCATGAATTTACAAGATCCTCACAGCAAAATATATTGTAAATATATTACTAGAGTTTACTAGAGCAATTTTTTTCTGGGATAGGACATGAGTAACTATTTTAGATTAGTTTTTACAAAGGGATAAATTATCCCAATATAATAGATAACACCATAACAAGAAATCCAACTGTCTGTAGCTACATCTGAAATAAAGAAGTGCCTTGAATTCTTTATGATTTAAAAGTAATGCTAAATTTACCTACAAAAGAATCATTAGAGGATCATTGAAAATAATTGGTTGATAGTCTCACACCCAAAAGATGCTGGAGCTTTAAATTCTTAAAGCTTTCCCACATGCTCAGTAATTGTTTAATCGTTTAAATTAAAAGGTTCTATATGCATGAACCTGCTTTCAACCTATAAACAGCTTTCAACCAATGCACTATAGCTGATATATGAATTGCCATTTTGCAGTTGTCAATAGAAATAGTAAATGAAGAATGTATTCACATCTCAGTCTACTCAAGTAAAAGAATTATCAACATCTTAAAATGCAGGTAGGGGAACAAGAGACCAAACACCATTTCTTAATGCAATTGCAAGCAATGTAAAGGATGAAATATATTTGAGAGAGATCAGCCTACCACAAAAATTGAGCATCAGAATTTCCGACCGGGGGATAGGCTTGTGCAACATGAACAGCAACCAAATCCAGAAGTTCATGATGCCAGTTGTCTTGACACAATGCAGTCTTCCTAGTTCTCTCCCTTACCTTCTCCATTAGAATAGCCAAGACAGATATGCAGTTTCTATCCACAGCCGCAGGATCAACACCAACCTTTTCTCTGTCCACTATATATGAAACAATTGCATCCCACTGCTCTGAGAAGCACTCATCATCAACTAAGGCAAGCAAGAGATCCAATCTAGCAGCAGTAGTTGGACTAAATATTTTTAAGCACCAAGGAACAATTATCTCATTGAATGATTTCAGAAACTGTTCTTCTCCCAGTTCACTACATGTAAGCTCTTGAGTTATCTTGCGAGGTCCAAATACAGATACAGAAACCAAAATTATCTGAACTGCGTCCGGTGAGTCCTGATTTAAAGCAAATATGTACAATGATGTTATGAATGACTAGAAAATTCGTTAGGTGACATAAACAGAGTTTTGTTTTTGAATGGGTACATAACATGGTATATTAAACTAACTGTAACAAAACATCTGTATGAACTAGCACATCATTTCCATAAAAGACAGCACAAATCTCTAATTGTCAACCCAATGAGCCAGAAACCAAATATAGCTGCTCGAAATAACGAACATAACGCTAGTCCTCATTTTGTGGAAAATTAATGGCAAAGTAATACAGTGCAACATCACCTCTCAGATACAGTTAAGAATTTAGGGGTACAATCAGTGGCCTAGCGCTAGCCCATAAGCTCATGTAAATAAGAGGAAATAAAGGTCTTCCCGTTTGTCACATAAAGCACGGGTCTCAATGTTTTTAGTTTCTTATCTTATTTCAAGCTCTAACCTATTTAGCGATCCAGAGCACTCATGCATCTACCAGTAAGGAAGCCTTTCCATTTAATTGAACTTTTATCAAATCTCATAGAAGATGGTTTCTATGATTCTATCTGAAGCTTCCCTTTCTTGGCCATTTAGCACTCGCCACATTTTGACACCCTGACATGACTTTCATAACTCAAGAACTAATCATATGGATTATTAAAAAAACACCTACAGTCTGCCTATTCTTTCCCAAAGGTCAAATTTAAGTTGGATTCAGAGCCTGTCAGGATAAACCACTGTAGAATATGAAAATCCATGCCATATAACTAAACATAGAGAGTAATGTATCCTTCTTTAACTTACGAGTGTCCCAATTAATGGGAAAGACTTTGCCAAAGTGGGTCCGACTAAGTCCAGCAAAGGCCATGTCTCTCCTTTCTGCACCCCATCAAGTAGTAAAATAAATTTGACAATCTTCTGCATTTTTTGAGAAGAATACTCTGTTTTCTGAAACATATCCAGACAACCCGCTTGAAATTTTGAACAAAAAATCAAGAGCAGATCGTGTTTTATGCTGTGAATCCCAGAAATGATCTTAATGATGCATTTCCCAAGACTTTCCTTATGATCCCTCGAATACTTACTGTTCACTACTTCTCTTGACTCCTTATAAATAGGCTGGATGCTACTATTTGAATGGCCCAGAGAGTATGATGAAAAGAGTACATCCTGGTCTTTTGAGCAGGCTGACGATAAATAGTCATGCCAGAATAGGCCTAGCAAAATCTCTTCTACAAGCTTACACTGTAGATGGTAAATGCCATCTTCCCCATCAACATATCTGATACCACATAGGCAGAATTAGCTGTTACCTCTTTAAAAGATAAAAAGGAAAAGAAACTACCAAAACCACAAGTAATTTTATGGATAGTTATGTAGAGTAGATAACTGCTGTATATTCCATACCTGGAAGCATTTCGCAAGCTCCAAATAAAACATTCTTCTGCTGCAAGAAAAAATGCAAGCTGATCTGCTTGTGACGAATAAGACAGGCTTCTCCCTTCCCAGAGGCTTCTAAAAAACTCAATAAGAAATTTCTCCCCATTGATTGCTTCTGAAGGTACTATTTCCAAAAACAGAACCAGAGATGGATATGATACTTGCTGAGATCCAAAACAGCCATTCTTAAGGAAATTTAATAATCGGTTTACTATGGTTTTTTGAACATTCACAGAGGCCCAACTGTTTGGAAAGCTTTTTGTGAAAAGAAACAAAGTTTCCCACATTGATGAATGGCAAGCTGGGTTCTTTTCCTGGAAACAACCAAGTATGGTTCCCGCAAGCACTTTCATATCTCCTCCACCGATTGCATGAGGAATGTTTTTCAAACAACTTCTAATAACTGAATATGCAGCTGACCTAATAACTGGGCTTTGAGACTTTAAAAAATCTAGAAAATAATTATGATTTGAGAACCACTTTTCTGCAAATGTAAGAGCTACACTCCGGGATTTCACTCCATACTTCGATTCACCAATTACATATTCTGAACCAGACCGAGCGAAGAAAATATCGTAAAGAGCTGCTACTGCCAGTAATGATGAAGAAAGCACCTGCCATTCAGTATAATATAAGAGACCTTGGAAGACGAAAACATAACAAGAGTCAACAATATGACAAGAACACCAAATTCACAGAAGACTATCAAAGTCAGTGTTGAAGCATCAAGAATATAAGAAACATAGATTTTTTCAGAGCTCAAAAGATAAGACCATTATGAAACGATTGTTACATGTAAAGAAAACAACAGCGGTGATTTGGTATCTTCCCCCTATCTAGGTGGTAGATTGATTTTATGGTCATGCAAATATATGCACTTGTGAACCTGCTTAGCACCAGTTAACCACTCAGCTGAATTCGCAGGAGGAATGAGAGGAGGACATGAGAGATGATCAATTGATAGTATATATCAAGTTTATCTTTGCATATTCTGCCTCCAGATCATGTGCCAGTTTCAGATGACAGTTATAATGGATGCACAGTTCAAGTCAAAATATGATAAATGAAGAGCTGAGATAATTGCTACTTGGAGTGCTTAAATTCCTGAATTGCATAACACAGACTCAAATGCAGACAGCACGAAGAGAAACAGCAGCTTCTGTTTTCATGTGAAGGTCAGACAGTTTATTTCCTATAGCATTCTTTTGTCAAAAAGGTAAAAACATTACTTCTTTTTCCTTGTTAGGGCATAAATTCACAGATATCTGGAGTAATGCAGAGTCCTTGAAGTGGATAGAGTGGAAAGGAATAAGCAGAAATAGTCTCCTCAAACAGATTGAACAATATAAAATTTACTCCTCCGTCCCCAAAGAATATGCACTTTGGGGTCGTCACGGGTTTTAATGTTAAATTGGTAAAATAAGAGAGAGGTAGAGAGAAAAGGTAAATAAAGTATTGTTAGTGGAGAATGGGTCCCACCTCATTAGAGAGAAAAGACTTTCCAAAAGTAGAAAATGCATATTCTTGTGGGACGGACTAAAAAGGAAAGAGTGCATATTCTTGAGGGACGGAGGGAGTATGAATTTTCACCCAGTTTAAAAAATATATATGCATCATAACATTCAAAAAACAAATCGAGGGGTAATTACATGTTTCATACAAAATGTTTTACCGTTGTTTCAATTTAGTACAAAAAGTATTTACATATTTCATACAAAAAGTTACATTAGTGTTTTAAATTAATACATTCCGTTAAATATTTTAAACACCTTTAGTTAGGTTATAATTTATCCAACTTATCATCATAATAAAAGAATAATTAGAGATTTAATACAATTATCACTCTAAAAAAATAACAGTCAATATCAATTCTTCCAGCAATTGATCGTGGTTTAAAAAAATTATGTTTCTCAATATACTCTATTTTTTTTATTGTATTCTTTATAGAACACAGCATAAAATAAGTCCATATTTCATATTTACAAAATGACTAATCTAAGCTCCAAACAGTCAATAAGTCAATATTTAATTTTTACAAAAAAGATTCAATATCTTTTTAGTTGTATTCTCCATTATTACATGAGAAAGCTTCGACAATAAAATACAATTCGCTAATTTGATGGTGAAGAGTGATGTTTTTTTTCTATGTGTTTTTCAATTTTGTGAGTAATAAAAATAACTGTGTTTGAAATAATTAATGGAAAGTTTTAATTTAAAACTTTTTGTACAAATTTGAAACATTTATAAAACTTTTTGTATGTATGATGTAATTGGAAGTAACGGTGTTAGTAGGGACTTAACGGAATGTATTATTTTGGTACACTAATGTAACTTTTTGTATGAAATATGTAAACTTAATACTTTTTTTTACTAAATTGAAACAAAGGTAAAATATTTTGTATAAACATGTAATTACCCCAACGTTCAACATTTTGGGAAACATTTTGTATGAAACAAAGGCATTTCATCTGGCTAATGTTTGGAAAGTAATACAACGTTCAACAGGTTTCAAAAACCAAGTTTATATATAGTATAGCAACAACATGCTCCAACCATATATACACCTGAAATGACCGCTTGGCAGCTTGGGAAACTTCATATATTGAATCAAACTGCGAAAACCACCATGGTCCTATCAAAGGCTTTAGGTGTGGAGCCAAGTCTCTTCTGGAAATGGAAAAAGGAAAAGATGAACATAGTAGATGCACCACAAATAACGTTAAAAAATAACTTGAATTCATATTAAACTGCATGCAAATTGATAACCGGTGTTACTTTTATTCTGTCATCCGTGGTCTGATCAAAACCAAGTTTTTGCCCAAATTGGAAGTGTATATTTTCATCATATTTTTCTCACTCTAAAATGTTTTTGTAGTCTTAAAACATACTAAAATGTCCAGTTAAATAGAAAAACAAATTGTGTACTGAAACCATGCTTCTTAGCTGCTGAATAATTATACCAGTTTGAAGTATAAATAAGGAGAAAGTGAGGTGAGTCTGAACATTTTTATTATTGATAATCTTCTAAATTTACAATAAAAAAATAGCATTGAATTCAAAATATATTCTAAACAAGTTTTTGTATGAAGTTACATGATCCGGTTGGATTACCAATGACTGGGCTGATAGGAATTGCAAGATTTCTAGATTGTAACTGACTAGATCTACAAAGCAGCATCTCCATATAGGCATATACATAAAAATATATAGCAACTTTAAATTTTGTTAAATTCTTAAATTACAAACATCTATGACATCATAAAATTATATCAGTAAATAAAATTAATCAAGCACAAACCCCACAACAGTAACAAGATTAGTCATGGTATCATGCGTTGCTCGTCGAACTTCTCTGTTGTAGTCGAGCAACAGCTTCTTGTACTCAAATGCCTGTGGAAGAGAAAATGAGCATTAATGTGTGAGAATTTTCAGCAGCATACTGATGAGCCCTTCAGTACGAACTGGTGAATGAAGATGGACCTAGTCTTTGAAAGTCCAGGTTTACAAATCAACGAGAAAATTTATCGACATGAGCTTTACCTTTACCCACTGAGGAATGATCACTACTAATTCCTTTGCAGATTTCTCTTCCATAAGTTGAGAAAGCGATGTCAAAGCTTTAAGCTGTGTAACAATCAAAAGTAAGCAATCCAGAGCAATATTATATGTTCTACACAGTTGAAAAAACATTAACAATTCAATATTCTGATCAGCATATTCAATGATTCACAACAAGGTAACCTATCCGACATTAACTTAATATGCACAAACTAGGACCTATATGGAAGTAACTATATTTCATCCAACGGAGTAATTTCTCTTTATCACTAGCTATGAATTTATCTTAACAAACACCCAAGATTCCATCATCAACACAACAAACAACAATCAACAAAGCATAAAGGCTCACAAAATCCAAAAAAAATAACAAGCTCAAATTGCAAGAGGCGTTACATTTTACCTTGGTTGTGGGATCTTTCCGCGACAGCCGCTTCAAATGCAGCGCCAGGTCACCATCAATATCCTGCTCAATCAACAAAATTCAAACGTAATACTCCCTCCGTCCCGGGCTACTCGCTCATTTCCTTTTCGGCTCGGAGATTAAGGAATGAGTGTATAGGAAAGTCAAAAATGACGGCTGTAGGTGAATTTTTTTTACTAAAAATGGAAAGAGTGCAAGTAACTTGGGACGCCCAAAAAGGAAATAAGTGCGACTAGTGCGGGACGGAGGGAGTACTTTATAATTGAGCTCTCGAAAATAGAAACTGAATTAAAACTGACTGTTACAGGAACAGCATCTGGCGTCGATGCGAGTCATGAGTCCAGACGTGAACTCCCGACGTAGCCTCCGAACCCTACCACGGTGGCGCCCGACGGCAACAGCGAAGCAGCCATGCTGCAAAGTTTTGAATTTTTAATTTCCAAACCAGTTAATTATTCTTTAATAACCATAGAGGGTTCAGACAAATCAAAAATTATTTATTCTATAAATTTGGGGTGGGGGGGGGGGGGGACCTGCTGCTGGAGGGGCGAGATTTGGTTCTTGTAGCATCTCCCTTCGCTTTTCCCATTTTCTGCAACTCGAATTGAATCAGATCAAAAGCACTGAGCTAATTAAAATACTACTGTATAAGTTCAATTTGAACTGAGAAATCAGCTGCTTGGGGTTTTGGGTTTGATGGAATGAATGGAGACGAAGGGATTTTCGATTGAAGACTGAAGAATTTCTGAATTACAATATTGCCCTTATTTTCCATGGACTTATTTATATTTGAGCGACACTTTACAAACATTTTAAATATAATTGGTTAGGATTACAAAAATTAATTTGATAAAATTTATTTAGATTATTTTATGCTAATTAGCTTTCAACTCCAATAGGATTTACCCATAATTTTATGAGGCATTATTTATAATTATTTGTTATTTTTCTAATTATTTGGCAAGTTATTCGACACTGCAATATAATTTTGCAAAATAAATAATTACATACAAATAAATTGTAATTTATATATTTATATATATATGTTAGGAAAAATGATTAATACAAAAATTGATTTCATTACAAAATCCAGACCAAATCAAGACTATGCAATTTGTCATCTGATGGTCAATAACTAACTAAAAACAAGGAAGATCATTATTAAGCAGGTTTGTGTCATATTATAAAATTCGGTTTGAGGCATGTTAAAATCATTTTAGGTCATCCTTACTATAATGCCTAAAATAAACTAACAATAACTTTAAAATGTCGTTCATATGCTTAATTCCATATTTTTATATTAAGATTGAGTTTTGCATAAATCAAAATTATGTATGTTAGATTTTGATAAATGTAATATAATAGTAAAAAAAATGGAATTTCAAGTTAAAATATATTCTGAATTATAAAATATATTTTAAAATGATCAAAACGTGTTTAAGTAATTTTATAGATTTTAAATTAATTATACGTATAACTATTCGAATATATTAAATGATATATTATCCAGCGTCATGTTTTTTGTTATTATTAAATACTCGTATTAATATTCATTTATAAATTTAAATTTCAGTAGGATTTGCAAAATTCTCGATGGCACGTGGAAAATGCACAAATTTATTTAATTTATATTATTACAAATAGCTACTAATTTTCCCAAATAGTTGGTGCTCTTTTTTTCGGAAGCTCAATTTCCCCGAGGCATGCTCCTGCAAATAATTAGGCAAGTAAATACTCCCTCCGTCCCCTAATAGGAGTCGCTCTTTGACCGGGCACGAGTTTGAAGAAATGTAGAGAAAAGTTGGTTGAAAAAGTTAGTGGAATATGAGACCCACAATTTTATATTAGTTTTATAATAAAATGTGAGTGGAGTGAGTTAGTGGAATGTGGGGCCTACTACCATTTATGGTAAAAATAAAGAATGACTCTTAATAGGGGACGGCCCAAAATGGAAATTAGCGACTCTTATTCGGGGACGGAGGGAGTAATAATTTGTACTCGGTAAAAAGGTACATACGAAATAGTATGAATAGTGTTATGAATAATATCAACAATGTTGTGAATAATGTATATAATATTGTGAATAGTATGAATAGTACCATGATGAGTGTGAGTAGTATAAATAGTGCTAGTGTAGTGTAATTGTGTTGGAAATTAGAAACTGTGTTAAATAATGTTTATGAATCTTAAGGATCCACCATGAAAGATTACATAAAAAATTCAACAGTTGCTACATTTAATATGTAATACCCTCTCCTTTAAAAAGCCCTTTTCTTATGTTTTGTCGAACTAAAGAAATGTCGCTTTTTGTTAGTTGAAAAAAATAGAACTCTTTTTACTTAGCGTTGGTAATTCACAAAATAAATATTGAAGAAATATTCGAACAAACTAGAACCATCTAATGAAGAAATGTTGAAGTTGTACAAAGATGCGAAGTGGTTCTCCCCAAACGAAAGCGTTCGCACACCCCGGGAATGACACTTTAATTTACATAAATGAAAGAGAAGGAAAATGCGTAGTACTACTCTATTACAAAAAATGTCACCAATGGGCCAAAGAGAAACTCAAGAAGCGAAACCCTATTTTGCTTGAACCTTGGGCCTTCTTTTCCCAAGCCCAAGTCGTGGCCCATCCACCCGGCTGTCGGGCCCAAACCCTCCCGATCAGCAGCAGAACAACAGCTGTGCAGCCCAAGTCCTCAGACAAAAAAAAGAAACAAAACAAATCTTAATTACTAAGGAAGAAAGGAATTAAAGAAAGCTTGTAATAGGGAATGGGGACAACCCTCTTTAACTTTGGAGGACCAAAGACACACCAAGATGGGAAAGTCAATGCCTGCAAGTTCACTCCTCAAACCAGCACCTATGGATTAATATACCTCCAATACCACCCCTGCAACAAATTGGAGTAATAGCCAAGTACCAAGTACAACCAAATAACACCAAACATTTTAAATTAAAGTGTGCAAGAGAATCAAACACAGAGATATGCCACAAATGAAAACAAAACTGCTGCAACAGCCATTTAAATCCTCCTAAGTACACTACAATGTGCCTATAAGAACCCCTACTTATCACCCTCAATCTTCCCTTCCACACACTTGAATTTTCAGCCACCAAGCAGGCTTGAGAACGAGACACAAACTAGCTGCAGAGTTCCTGCAGGCAGCCCTATTTCCCATAGGTAACAATCCTCTCTTCTTTCCCCTCCCACAAATATTTCATACTCCACCCATACTCACCCCCTTTTCGTTTCACTGCAACTCGAAAATTTTAGGAGAAACAAGTGAACCTTAAGAATCTTAGAAGCTGAAATTCAAGCTTCTGCCACCTTCAAGAGGTAACACACCATTTTCCCTTATGACTCCCTTTCATTCATGTAGAGACACCTCAACTTCGAAATCTCAAATGATATGCTAAATCTAAAGTAAAATCAGTAGCAACACCATATGAAACTTTACCACTGTGTTCAAACCTAAGAATTATATTTCACAAGCTACTGCCTAAACCTTGTAGATAGCTTGTTAAATGATAACTGGAATTTAGGCACATAGTAGAATCACTCCAAATCGAACTCAAATCACCAAATACCAGCCAAACGTAGTACTGCCCAAAATTTTAAGTGGCCAAAGAGGAACGGAAAGGAGGGCTTAGCTTGAGGCCGAGGGGGCTGTCGCAAAAGCTTGTTGCATGCATGATTATAATAAGTGATACATACATGCATGCAACGTAGGCGAGCAACACATGCATGCATACGATCATATTAAGTGGGAGGTGATGTGGGGTTAGTTAGAGTTAGTTATGAACTCTGATACCATTTGTTACGATTTTTCTTCGCAACTTCCCTATCTTAGCTCGCACACCCGATCTCAACGATAAAACGCAGCCTCCACTCGTGAATGATCAAAAGAAAGAACGTTTTATTGAATCAACAACAAGATTACACGATAGGAAGGAATGAACGAAGAAGAACTCTCGGTCCACGACCTAAGCTCACGATTACACAGCAATTTTATCGACAATCCAAAGAAACAGCAATTACACTATTTATACTAAGCTTCTTAGCTCGCCTCGGTCATCTTCCACGTCAGCTCGTTTTACACGTCATAGCTCTCTTTATATTGGTTGATAACACGTGTTGCCTTCCTCTCATTGGTTAATCAGAGTTCATAACTAACTCTAACTAACGCCACATCACCTCCCACTTAATATGATCGTATGCATGCATGTGTTGCTCGCCTACGTTGCATGCATGTATGTATCACTTATTATAATCATGCATGCAACAATACCCCCTCTTAGGGTTCCTTGTCCACAAGGAACCACATACCTTTGCCATAATCATGTCGGCAAACTCCCACGAAGCGTCGGCCGGCGATCTTCCTTCTACAATTTGTGATCGTAACAAAGCTACCAGCGGCGGCGCTGAGTCGCTGTGAAGGGCGAGGGGCGACAGCGGCGGAAACCGTCGCCTGTGCGGGTCGAGTGACGGCGGCTATGGCGCGACGGTGGAACCAGCGGCAGACTGAAGCGGAGGTGGGAGACGCTGCTTCTCGATCCCCGCGACCTAGGGTTACGGAAGAAGTTAAATGGAGAGGAGAGCCGGCGGGTCCCGACCGAACGACGGTTTCGCCGGAGAAAAAAAAAGAGAACGACGGGCGCTCGAATTGGAAATCTCCAATTTAGGGTTCCTAATTTAGGGATTGTTGCTTGAGAGAACGAATTTGAGGAGAAGGGAGGTGACGGATTGGGAGTATGTAGAATTTGGGCCTCCCCAAATTAAATTCTAAATTGGGCCTCTCATTTAGCATTCTGGACTAAGAAATGTAATGAGGGAAATGGACCGTTTTCTTTAAAATTTATATAAGGAGATTGGGCCACAAATAAAGAAAAAATCATAATAATAAAAGAATGGGTAATGAAATTTAATTAAATCAGTGTTTGCCCGATCAAGATAATGATAGCCCACTTTCTAATCCCACGATGATAAATTTAATTCCCGGACTTTAGTTTAAGTACTCGAATAATTAATGGTACGCTAATTAATTACAAAATAATGAATAGACATCAGATTATTTTAATGCTTGAATAATTTTCATAGGAGGTAACGCTCTTTCGTTAAACGAATAATTGATAGACCTCCACATAAAATTAAATCGCATGATTTAATTAGTGCTCAAGGACTTCTCATGAATTAAGGAAAAAGGAATAAAATGATCATGCATTTAGGATGCATTCACATTAAGTTATTTGGCTTCTTAAGCCTTTATGTTGCTAAAGGGGCGTCTTCGCACGTCATTTAAAGACCAAATAAAGAAAACTCTTCGGCTAAGGAAATAGCTTGAGGTGGGCATTCTTTTCGAAACGTGATTTCAGTATGAAAATGTGAATCTTTTCCCAAACATGTTTGTCATGCCATGTTTTACTTTTACGATGACCTATCTGCTTAGATATGCCATTTATGTTAAATCGAATTCGGGTCCCACTAGGGCCGCAAACCCTACTCGGACTAGTGTACACATATGAGGATCGTGAGCTAACCTTCGAGTTGGTCGGTCCAGTGACCGTTGTGGAATGTGGCCACATTCCCGGTTCACATACGTTCAGATATGGTATGTATGTTTATGTGATTGCGCAATCAATTTTATGAAATTAAAGGGAATTTAGTGAATGGGGCTTTTAAATGAAAACCTCGTGTTCACTCAGCTGTGGCTGACAAATTTAAATGAAACTTATATTTTGGCACTATATCCACTGAGTATATTAAGTACTCAACCCTGCATATTTCTTTTCTAACGTGCAGGTTGAGCGTGTACGAGAAGGCGAAGGTGTTGGGTAATGATTGTTAATAAGTTGCAATAGGTAGCCCAAAGTAGTGTGTCTTCACACATGCTGCTTTGCCTGGGACTCTTCATGTCACGACCGCCCTTTCTAGGGTCAATAAATGCGGAAGGTCGCGACCAAAGGGACTTTATGAAAGGAAAATTTTCTAGGGTTTCAATAAAGAGTTTGACCAAAATATTTAATATTCAATAATTAGGGAAAATCAAAGTAAACTCTTAACATTTGAATCCGAAGTCAACAATTATCAAAACTAATAGTCCAAGAATGGAAGAGGGTTCACTAACATAATTGAGGAAGAAACAGTCATAATTCAGCGGAAGCATTCAAGAGTAAGAGTGACGCCATGTATGAAGACACGACGCCCCTCGGAGTTAGACACGACGCCCCTCGGAGTTCAAAATAAATCCAACGAGACTTCAATATAAGCTCAACACCACCCAGCCCGACATCGCTCAACATGCACATAGGAAAAACACATGCAGGCTGAGTACTATAAAATACTCAGTGGACTTATGCCGAAAACAAGTTATCAAAAATATTTATATTTTATCATGCCATTGTTAGGTAACCATCGGGCTTTTAGCTTTTGCTTTCCCGTGGCACCAAAATATCCATTGTTCAAAAATCACGACTGTGCAGTCATTTTCCCATAGACGTCAACCATAGCTGCTCATACGTGACTTGGAATGTGGCCACAAACCAAGTCACTAGACCGGCCAACCCGTACGCTGACACACGGTCTACCATAGGTGTACACCAATCCAAGTAGGGTTTGCGGCCCTACAAGGACCCGAATTCGATTTAAATAATAATGGCAAAGCCATTTCAGATAGGCACTTTAAAACCAAAATCTCGGCATGATAACATATTCACATTTCATTCCCATCGATAAAATAGTTAGGACATTGTCCTTATTTAAAAGAAAGCCCACCTCGAGTGCTTAACACATAAATCAACACACTTTCAAATTAAATAAATAAGATGCATGCATCCTATGTCTTCAATTATTTTCCTCGTTCAAGATTATGAACTTTCTGAATCAAAACTTAAATATTTCGATTAATTCCAGTCGGCCGCTTACATCCCCAACAATTTTGCAAAAAGATATCTCAATCCATGGTGATTTAATTAACTCCATAACCCAAAACAAAACATCCACATGCCCATAAGCAATTTAAATTAGAAAAGAGCCTAACTCCCGATTAACATAACACACACTCTAATTAGGCTAAATATCAAATTCCATAATCAAATTCCAAATATGTATTAAAAGGGATTTCATAAGAATACAAATTATACTCTCAATTTTCATCATACCACACGTATACTCCCAATCTTCATTTTTTTGTGAGATTTACACGCACACTCCCTCAACTAGATTTTAAATCAAACTCAATATATTAAAGTAATATATAATAAAATAAGAAGTCAAATATTAAAGGATTTCATAAGGATCTTATAAGAATACAGTTTATACTCCCGATTTAAATTCGTCGGCTCCCTTTCTCCCTCAAAACTCTCTCTCTCTCTCTCTACTGTAAATTCAAACAAAGAACACACACACACACACACACCACATTTCGTCTCTCTTTCTCACTCGATTTCTCTCACAAAGTGAAAATAACAAGATCCCCAAATTCAATTCTCTCTCTCTATCCCACAGCACCTCGGCACTTCTATTCTCCACTGTTCACAGATCAGCCGCTACCGGCTCCAATTCGCCGCCCGACGTACACCGTCGTTGGGTTCGTACCGCCGTTGCCGCCGCGCTGTTGTCTGCCGAGACCGCGCCTGCTCCGGCAGCCGCGAATCCACCCTGAACCAGCCCCGTTTTCCCATTAAAGGTTCGTTCTTGATTTAGTTATGTCCGGTTCTTAATTCGGTTGCTTCGATTTACTCGATTAGAGATTTATTTCAGATTTCATGAGATGCACAAGAATGAAATAAGAATGGGGTGGAAGAAGGGTATACTTTCAATTTGCAGATTTGCAACTGAACAAAACAGGAACTCTCTCACTTTAGTTCTCGGTTTCTGACAGGAAGAATGAATGAGTTGATTTTCCAAAACATTGTAGAATAGCAGGCGAGGAAATTCTGTGTATGGGATTACCTTGAATCTGTTTCGATTGAGATAAGAAGAATGTCAGCCTTGTTCTTGAAATTTATTGCTGATTTTAGTGGAGCAACTTGTGGGGATGGAACTTGATTGCGAATGAAATTTTATGGAGGAGTGGCGGTAGAAAAAGAGGAGATTAGGGTTGTTAGTATGGAAAGAGGTGTGTGATTTGGGAGAGATTTACGGAGTGGGGAGAGATGACGGTTTCAATCGTGAGTTGAGGGGAGTGAAATTCAAATTTTTTCTTTTTTTTTGATTCACGGAGGAGGAATATCTCTGCAGAATCTTTATTTAATATTTGAATTAATGCAGCTTGGTGACCACGTCAACAGGTCAGAACTAATTAGATAAGTTTAATTCACGGTCCTTTGTATTTTATTTAAATTGTGCGGCCCACAATTTATTCTCCACCAGACAGGATTTTTGTATTATCTATTCAATTTATCGGATCCAACACGAAATTGAGTCTAATAAATATTCCTCACGGAAAGGAATTATTTAAATTCGCTTTGTGATTTACTTCACAAATTTCTAGCTCTCATAACAAATTATCAATTATACAAAAATATTTAATTTCACCCCACATCAATTATTCAAAGCAGCCACGTCACATATTCAACAAAGTTGACCCAGTCAAATTCTAACTCAAAATTAGGCCATGAAAGTAACCAACAAAAATTCCACTCGACAATTAATCCACGGACTTCGCGACATTAAATGCATTAAATGCAAGTACTTTAGGTTCAAAAATTAGGGTTCAAAAAAAGTGGGGCGTTACATCCTACCAACCTTAACAGAAATTTCATCCCGAAATTTGTTACCATCAAGTAGAGAGTTCTGGGTACAATTCCATCATCTTGTCCTCATTCTCTCACGTGGCTTCTTCATGCCCATGATTTTCCCATAGTACTTTCACACAAGCAACATGTTTATTTCTCACATTCTGGATCTTTCGGTCCAAAATAGATTGGGGTCTCTCCTCGTAACTCAAGTCCGGATTCAAGGTGACTTATTCGTAATGGATCACGTGCTTCGGGTCGAACACATATTTTCGTAACTGCGACACAAGAGAAGAGTTGTGCACATTTCCAAGGTTTGGTGGTAGCGCCAATCGATAGGCAACGGGGCCCACTCCTTCAAGAATTCGTAAGGCCCAATAAATCGCGGCTTCAATTTGCCCTTGACGCCAAATCGTGTTATCCCTTTTGACGGAGATACCTTCAGGAAAACTTTGTCGCCAACTTGGAATTGTAAGTCAGTTCGTCGGACATCCGCGTATGATTTCTGTCTATCTTGAGCTTCTTTTATCCTTTCACGAATTTGTCGGACAATTTCAACCATCTCTTCAACTGCATCGGGTCCTAGTATTCTTCTCTCGCCAACTTCATCCCAGTATAGCGGCGATCTACACTTTCTTCCGTATAATGCCTTATACGACGCCATGTTTATCGTTGCCTGAAAACTGTTGTTATAGGCAAACTCATTCAGTGGTAGTGCTGCCTCCCAACTTCCCCCTCGGTCGAGTACCTTGGCTCTCAACATATCCTCGAGAGTTTGGATCGTTCTTTCGGACTGTCCATCGGTTTGCGGGTGAAACGCTGTGCTGAAGTTCAATTTGGTTCCAAGCTCTTTCTGTAGACTTATCCAAAATCTTGAGGTGAATTTTGGGTCGCAGTCAGACGTGATAGTCCCTGGGACTCCATGTAGTCGAATTATCTCTTTTGTGTAGATTGGAGCCAGCTTGTTCAATCCATAGATTATGGAAACCAGAATGAAGTGTGCACTCTTGGCGAGTCGGTCTAAATTCACCCAAATGGCAGTGTTCCCTCTTGAGAATCTCGGCAATACCGTAACAAAATCTATGGCAAAGTGCTCTCATTTCCACTCAAGAATGTCCAGTGGTTGCAACTTTCCATACGATCGTTGATGCAAAGCCTTCACTTGTTGGCACGCTAAGCATCTTTCAACAAATAATACTATATCCCTCTTCCTACCATTCAACATAATTGACTTCTTCAAGTATTGATACATCTTTGTACTTTCTAGGTGAGCGGTGTAAAGAGTTTCATGTGCTTCTCTCATGATTTTATTTTTGAGTTCCTCGTCATTCGCTATGCATAGTCTTCCTTCGAATGTGGGAGCATTATCAGCTTCTTCACTGAAATTCCCAGGTTCGCCAGTTCTCACTTCTACATGAATTTCCTCCTATTCTGCATCTCTCCTTTGTGCTTCCACAATTCTTTTTCTTAGACCAGGGTTAACCACTAAGGTGGCGATTTGGCCTTCCACTGTTTCAGGTGCTCTTACCACTTCCAACCACATCTTACTAAACTCGCATATTAGACTTCCCTCTTCGGTGAGAAAAGTGGCTAGTTAGGGTTGGTTCTTCCTGCTCAAAGCATCTGCCACTATATTTGCTTTGTCGGGGTGGTAGTTGATTCCACAATCGTAGTCCTTCACCAATTCGATCCATCTCTGTTGTTGAATGAAAAAAAAGGACTCCAAGCTTTTGTGATCCATAAAGATTTCACATCGGACTCCTTAGAGATGATGTCTCCAAATCTTTAAGGCGTGTACTACCGCTGCTAACTCCAAGTCGTGGGTTGGATAGTTCAACTCTTGTGGCCTCAATTGTCGGGATGCGTAAGCAATCACTTTGTTGTTTTGCATCAACACACATCCAAGTCCCACCTTCGCAGCGTCCGTGTATACCACGTAGTTTACTCCAGGCTCTGACACGGCTAGAATCGTTGCACTAGTTAGCTTCTCCTTCAAGATTTGAAAACTTGCCTCACACTCAGGGGTCCAATTTACTTTTGCCCATTTCTTGAGTTGTTGGGTCATGGATCTCCCTATCTTGAAGAATCCCTCTATAAACCTTCGGTAGTATCCTGCCAAGCCTAGGAATCTCCGAATCTCGTTTGGTGTTGAAGGTGCTTTCCACTGTTGTACCACCTCAACCTTGGCAGGATCCACTTGGATTCCTTCTGCCTACACAATGTGACCAAGGAAGTTTACTTCCTTAAGCCAAAACTCACACTTGCTGAATTTGGCGTACGATTTCTCACTCCTTAACGTATCCAAAGTGATTCGCAGGTGTTCCTCGTGTTCTTTCCCATTCTTCGAGTAGACGAGTACATCATCTATGATGACCAAAATGAATTTATCCAAGTATGGGTGAAATACTCGATTTACCAAATCCATGAATACTGCAGGTGCATTCGTCAATCCAAACGGCATTACCGTAAACTTATAGTGACCATATCTTGTGCGGAAAGCGGTCTTTGGTATGTCTTCTCTTCGGACACTCAATTGATGGTATCCGGACCTTAAGTCAATCTTTGAGAACACACCGGCTCCTCGTAGTTGATCGAATATGTCATCTATCCTCGACAGTGGATATATGTTCTTGAGGGTCATTTTGTTCAACTCTTTATAGTCGATACACATCCTCATCGATCCATCCTCCTTCACAAATAGCACAGGCGCGCCCCACGGTGAAACACTAGGTCTAATGAACCCAAGTCCATAAGCTCTTGAAGTTGTATCTTGAGTTCTTCCAACTCTTTAGGCGCCATTCAGTATGTGGCCTTAGACACATGTGGCGACCTTGGCTCTAGGTCGATTGTGAACTCCAATTGTCGATCTGGCGGTGGCCAGGCAAAGCTTCAGGAAAAACGTCTGAAAATTCTCATACCACAACAACATCCTCCATTTTCCTTTCTTTCTTCTCATCTCCTTGTAGATAGACAAGATAGGCAGGATGCTCTTTTCTCAACATCGTAGTGGCTTGGGGTGCGGAGATGATAGACGTTTTTTTTTCGGTTCGTCGTGATTCCATGATACACAATTGGTTCATTTCCCAGGGCTTGTAATGATATTTATTTCTCCTGACAACGATTAGTAGCAAAATACAAGGGTAACCAAGTTATTCCCAAAATTATATCAATATCCTCTCTTAACTGCTAACGGGGTCCTTGATTGTTCTCCCTTAACTCCGTCCCCACATTTTTTCTTGGACACTCTATAGAAAAGTGGTTATATCTACTACAGTTAAAAAAACTTGATAGTATTATGAATCCTACACTTCCCAAAATGATAGTACGAGCAAACGATGCATTGAGGGGGGTTTGGGTCGGAAATCACCCATCTGACTCGGTGCAGCCTGTACTCCCCTATACTTTGGTTGGTTTTGGGTGGGCTGGTATCCCTTGTTTTCATAGGGAGCCTTATTCTCATCCCACTTTCTCCTCTCTCGAGAAGAATGTGGTGGAGGAAGTGCCAGTGTAGTGTTTCACATCGCCCTCTCCTTGGGCATAGCTTCCTCCACGTCTAGTACGCGGGTCAACGATCCAGCGCATGTAAGTCTTCCAAGGTTGGCAAATGCTATCCTTATCTCATGCCTTAAGCCCGAACGGAACTTTTCAGCCATCTTCTTATTGGTATCCCTTGTTCGGGTGCATGCCGAGCCATGTCGCAAGTGTGCGGCCATATTCTGTCACTGACATGCGCCCTTGTTTGAGATTGTAAAACTCGGTTGTCTTCGCCTTTCGGTATAATGTCCTCCCATGTCATTGTATCCATTTGCTCATGGCCGAATCCGTGAGTTGGTAGGTTACACAAATCAAACGCTCTTCCTCAGTGCACTTGAAGAATTCGAAGCTGATCTCCAATGCGCGTATCTAAGTCTCGGCCTTTGCTGGCTCTCCTATCCCATCGAAGATAGGAGGATTTTGCCTTAGCAAAATTATTCAATATGTCATTCCGACTTAGGTGGAGGAGGTGATGGTGATGGTACTAGTACCCGTTCCTCCTTTCGATTGTTTCCCATTTTAGTTGATTCGATTTCGCCACTTGCTGGATGATTTCCTCTCGTCGACGACCTTCATTCGTATATCTTAATCTATCAGGGGTACTCGTATTTTCATTCCAATACTATCGTACAGTGACGATCTTAGGTGACGATCGTAAATACTCTGACTCACAACTTTCTGTTGTTATCCGTATATCCCTTGATCAACCACTTACATAAATTTTAAGCCGCAAAACGTGATCATTTGGTGTACACGGCTTCTCTCAGCTTTTTGTTTCTCAAGACCTAATATCTAGGTATGGCATAACGTTTGATTCTTCGGCCGCTTGCTACAATTAAGCATAGAAGCAAAAATATTTGACTCCTCGTGTTGTTGATGTATCCTTTTTTTGTATGTGTCTCTTGAAACTTATTCCTCAAATGTGTTTGCAGAGATTGAGCCATCGTCTTTCTTGAGAGTCTTGTATCAAGAATTTAGAAATTATTTAACAATCTTACTTGGATCAGAACGGGTTTCAACATGAGGAGCACTATTGAAATTGTCCTTGATTTAGAATGGCACCGAAATTGACTCAAGAGGAACAAGAATGAGTCACTACCTTCATTAAGGAAACAGTGATGCATCACTTGCAAATTGCGGGTCAATCAAAAGTTTTAAGTGCACGAAAAAATACCATTGTCAAGGAGCTTCATAGAAAGAAATTTCTAAGAATCCAAGTAAGTACTGTTAATTAAATTCATCCATTCTAGCTACAAAGGTGACACTCCGTCGTTTCCCGAAGATAATAGAGGCGTTCTCGAAAACTGTAGATTCGAAGTCAAGATTCTTGGTGTCTTTACATCAATTAACTGTCCTTGCATGTCACATCTTCATAATGTTTTTGGCACGCTATAGCGGTCATTCTCATTAAAACATGCTAACAACCCTCCTGGCCTTAACGTGTCATAAGTGTTGTCATATTTGTAACGCGTCGTAGCATTAACATGTTATGCACGATTGCATTCACTTTATTTGATTGCAAGCACAATTTCTTGACGTTGTAAGGATACATCACCTAACATTTCTTCTTGTCTTGATCTCGTTAGAAACTTCCTTTCGTTTTGTTCTTCTCATCCAGGGAAAACAATAGGCAATTATAATAATCCGTATAGTTCGAAGTACAAGTTTTCGTTTGTCCCATCACTCAGGAAAGTGATATTGCAGTTATCAATTTACAACTATGTTTGAGCACGTTCAGCCTAGCATACTTCTTAGGCACTCTATGTTTTTCGGACATAGTTCATAGTCCCATACTTCAACACATATTCGATTGTTGCTTAATTCAAGCTTCATATGGATTCTACGTTTGCAACAAAGTTCAAAATTCCACATTTCACTTTCATAATGATTCTATACGATACCTCGTACTTCATCAATCATGAATTATCATCACATGAAAGGTCATTCATACACTGCGCAGCCAAACATATTTATCCATATAAACCATTTGGCATTCCATAGCATTTCATCCAACGTGTATTAATATTTAAAAATAGTAACTCAGTCAATCCATCGTCCATGGAATCACATTTCATAAATCATACAGTTCATGGACATCTGTATCACAATCACAAAATTGCAACTATGCACTCATCATGCTTTGAATTCACAGTTTCGTAATCATGCAATTTCGACCACATAGGCATAAAAAAATTGCCGCTCAAGTAATCAACATGTATGTCCTTCAAGTTAAATTCGCAGTTCAAACATATGTAATAACAAGTCTCCGCCTCAAGCATGCGATTCATATTCACACTTCAATATTTATCACATTCAACACCTTCAATCACATACTCCATAGTGTCTCACGTCTCATATGACCACATCATTTTCCAAAAGCCATAGCATTTACTTTAAATTTCCAATAGGCCCAAAATTGTCATTTTCACAAGGAACCATTTTTCCATTGCATTTCAAAAATTTCAGTAATTCATTTCAAAAGTGGCCAAAATATTCTTACCTCTTCCTTCGTGGTTGGGCGTGACGAGTTGTGGTGTTGAGCCTTCGATGTTTAGCACTTAGTCTATCAATACACGGGTAGACTACAACTCAAAGAGACTCTTGAATCCAGAGCGGAAAGAACCTGGCTCTGATACCAAACTGTCACGACCGCCCTTTCTAGGGTTAATAAATGCGGGAAGTCACGACCTAAGGGACTTTATGAAAGAAAAATTTTCTAGGGTTTCAATAAAGAGTTTGACCAAAATATTTAATATTCAATAACTAGGGAAAATCAAAGTAAACTCTTAACATTTGAATCCGAAGTCAACAATTATCAAAACTAATAGTCCAAGAATGGAAGAGGGTTCACTAACATAATTGAGGAAGAAACAGTCATAATTCAGCGGAAGCATTCAAGAGTAAGAGTGACGCCATGTATGAAGACACGACGCCCCTCGGAGTTCAAAATAAATCCAACGAGACTTCAATTTAAGCTCAACACCACCCAGCCCGACATCGCTCAACATGCACATAGGGAAAATACATGCAGGCTGAGTACTATAAAATGCTCAGTGGACTTATGCCGAAAACAAGTTATCAAAAATATTTATATTTTATCATGCCATTGTTAGGTAACCATCGGGCTTTTAGCTTTTGAAAGGCCCGTGGCACCAAAATATTCTATTGTTCAAAAATCACGACTGCGCAGTCATTTTCCCATAGACGTCAACCATAGCTGCTCATACGTGACTTGGAATGTGGCCACAAACCAAGTCACTAGACCGGCCAACCCGTACGCTGGCACACGGTCTACCATAGGTGTACATTAATCCAAGTAGGGTTTGCGGCCATACAAAGACCCGAATTCGATTTAAATAATAATGGCAAAGCCATTTCAGATAGGCACGTTAAAACCAAAATCTTGGCATGATAACATATTCACATTTCATTCCCATCGATAAAATAGTTAGGACATTGTCCTTATGTAAAAGAAAGCCCACCTCGAGTGCTTAACACATATCAACACACTTTCAAATTAAATAAATAAGATGCATGCATCATATGTCTTCAATTATTTTCCTCGTTCAAGATTATGAACTTTCCGAATCAAAACTTAAATATTTCGATTAATTCCAGTCGGCCGCTCACATCCCCAACAATTTTGCAAAAAGATATCTCAATCCATGGTGATTTAATTAACTCCATAACCCAAAACAAAACATCCACATGCCCATAAGCAATTTAAATTAGAAAAGAGCCTGACTCCCGATTAACATAACACACACTCTCAAATTCCATAATCAAATTCCAAATATGTATTAAAAGGGATTTCATAAGAATACAAATTATACTCTCAATTTTCATCATACCACACGTATACTCCCAATCTTCATTTTTTTGTGAGATTTACACGTAAACTCCCTCAACTAGATTTTAAATCAAACTCAATATATTAAAGTAATATATAATAAAATAAGAAGTCAAATATTAAAGGATTTCATAAGGATCTTATAAGAATACAGTTTATACTCCCGATTTAAATTCGTCGGCTCCCTTTCTCCCTCAAAACTCTCTCTCTCTCTCTACTGTAAATTCAAACAAAGAACACACACACACCACATTTCGTCTCTCTTTCTCACTCGATTTCTCTCACAAAAAGAAAATAACAAGATCCCCAAATTCAATTCTCTCTCTCTATCCCACAGCACCTCGGCGCTTCTATTCTCCACTGTTCACAGATCAGCCGCTACCGGCTCCAATTCGCCGCCCAGAGTACACCGTCGTCGTTGGGTTCGTACCGCCGTTGCCGCCACGCTGTTGTCTGCCGAGACCGCGCCTGCTCCGGCAGCCCTGAATCCACCCCGAACCAGCCCCGTTTTCCCATTAAAGGTTCGTTCTTGATTTAGTTATGTCCGGTTCTTAATTCGGTTGCTTCGATTTACTCGATTAGAGATTTATTTCAGATTTCATGAGATGCACAAGAATGGAATAGGAATGGGGTGGAAGAAGGGTATACTTTCAATTTGCAGATTTGCAACTGAACAAAACAGGAACTCCCTCACTTTAGTTCTCGGTTTCTGACAGGAAGAATGAATGAGTTGATTTTCCAAAACATTGTAGCATAGCAGGCGGGGAAATTCTGTGTATGGGATTACCTTGAATCTGTTTCGATTGAGATAAGAAGAATGTCAGCCTTGTTCTTGAAATTTATTGCTGATTTTAGTGGAGCAACTTGTGGGGATGGAACTTGATTGCGAATGAAATTTTATGGAGGAGTGGCGGTAGAAAAAGATGAGATTAAGGTTGTTAGATATGGAAAGAGGCGTGTGATTTGGGAGAGATTTACGGAGTGGGGAGAGATGACGGTTTCAATCGTGAGTTGAGGGGAGTGAAATTCAAATTCTTTCTTTTTTTTTTGATTCACGGAGGAGGAATATCTCTGCAGAATCTTTATTTAATATTTGAATTAATGCAGCTTGGTGACCACGTCAATAGGTCAGAACTAATTAGATAAGTTTAATTCACGGTCCTTTGTATTTTATTTAAATTGTGCAGCCCACAATTTATTCTCCACCAGACTGAATTTTGGTATTATCTATTCAATTTATCGGATCCAACACGAAATTGAGTCCAGTAAATATTCCTCACGGAAAGGAATTATTTAAATTCGCTTTGTGATTTACTTCACAAATTTCTAGCTCTCATAACAAATTATCAATTATTCAAAAACATTTAATTTCATCCCACATCAATTATTCAAAGCAGCCACGTCACATATTAAACAAAGTTGACCCAGTCAAATTCCAACTCAAAATTAGGCCACGAAAGTAACCAACAAAAATTCCACTCGACAATTAATCTACGGACTTCGCGACATTAAATGCATTAAATGCAAGTACTTTAGGTTCAAAAATTAGGGTTCAAAAGAAGTGGGGCGTTACACTTCCGCTGCAATAGGACTATGTACTAGGAGTTATGAACCCGGTTATTATACTCTGGTTTTATTTTGACTATGCACCATCTTCGCCTTCGAAGTTAATGTTTTGAGTTTGTTTTATGCCTTACGATTATCTTTTTTATGTTGAGACTTTTTTTTAGTCACGATATAGTTGCGCTCACTAGTACTAGGGAGATGTGGTCATGACATAACATTTATGCGTACATGTCCGGAAAATTTTAGCATAAAAAGGAGGCGATTCCTTGCCATCTATCATCCCTCAGACGCCTTAAATCACAAATAAAATGTTTTCAAGCACAAAGGAAAGCAAACAACAATTTTTATTTCATTCAGTCAAAATGAAGATAGATGAGTGTTTTACGTGCCTTATAATGTTATAGCGATAGGACAACGTCTTGGCCCCCAACTTTGAAGAAAACCAAGACTGTTGCTGTTAAAAAGTTTGTTGGTTTTTTTCTTTTCTCCTTTTTGCTGTTAATAAAATTTCTACAAATTAAATCTTCCGAAGCGAAAGGGGTTAACGCTTGAAAGAACAATAAGATAGGATGTATCTCATCTGCTTTTTTGTATTTCTTGAAGCTAAATGTATTATTATCTTCTATTGGAGATAATTCTTTTTTTAAAAAAAAATTAACTCCTATCGGAGATAATTCAACGCAAGGAATTAACCTCCAAGTTGGTTAATATTGTTTCATGGAGTTTGGAAGCGTACGAGGTGAATTTTTCTATCTTGCATACCACAAATGAATAAAAATATGAAATATTTTCAAGATAATATTTATTTATGTAAATGATGTTGTCTTTTCATAAACTTATTAATGTACAGGTGGACTAGTGTACATTAATGGAATCATGTCCTAGCGAGGGTAGAATCCCTACTCGGATTGTGTCATCGTAAGGGTTGGCCAGTCAGGTGACGAATTACAGAAAAAACTTAAAATTGCGCAGTTGAACTTTAATTCACAAAGAACTTAGTAAGCTTGTGTCTTTTAAGAACCCTCCCCCCATGTATTGGAGTGGAGGGTGCTAGTTCAAGTGGGCTTACTCTTATACGCAATACTCACGTAGGTTCATGTCTTTATACATGTAATCGTGGTTTAGATGTTTCCACTTAGTTGTTTTCAGTTGTATATGCAATAAGGATTAAAAAGTACTCCATCCGTCCTCCATCACAAGATAAGCGAAGCGCTTATTTTTTGCACTCGTTTTAAAAAATAATATAAAATTGTTAGAATGGAGAGAAAGTAAAGTAAGATAGAGAATAATGTAGAGAAGAGTCTTCTCTACATTATTCTCTATCTAATTTTACTTTTCCTCCGCTTTAACTATTTTATATCATTTTTCCAAAAAATAAGTGCATAAAAGAAGTTCGCTTATCTTGGAACGGAAGACGTATCACCATTTTACCATCACATTTGTTACTTAACCCAAAAAAAAGTTAAAATATTAAGCATTAGATAAACAACTAACATGTGAGAATTGGGCATTGCTACAGTACTGCATACTACTAGCTAAAATGAGTGCTAGTATTTAATACTCCTATTTATTCATTATATAAAATAATTAAGTAGGTCTAAATGATTGTATATTATTTATCATGTCGTTATAATGTTATATATATGCTATTGATTTTCTTTTAGGTTTTAAAATTTAATCAAATAGAGAATCTATATATCTATACATATATAAAACAAAGGGAAATTTTGAAATTAATAACAAAAATTCCATCATAATTATTTTAATAAAAATTTTAAGCATAAATGGGTTTATTTCTCTTACAATAATTGGGAGAAGTTGAAATGAAAGATTTCGGAAAAGAAGATTTTTTGTTTTTAAGTGATGGAAGTGAAATTTTTTTAAAAAGGAAAAAGTGAAAAATGTTTTGAAAAATATCCGAACACACAAATCAAATTAATCTAAGATTTCGTTCTATCTATTTAATTTTCATTAATTTTGTTTTATGTTTTCTAATGGTTTGAAACTCTAAACAATGAAAGGAAAAGCAAGCTCAAAGTTATACCAATATCAAATGTGGTGTTAGGTCTGTTGGAGGTAATTGTTTGTACATCAAATTAAAACTATTTCATGTAAGTACGGGATTTGTAGTTTATTTTGAGAATTGATATTGAGTTGTCAACATTTCTTTCATTTCATTTATCGATCTAAAAATAAAATAATTTTCCTTCTAAGATAAAGAAATTCGATGTTGAATTGTCAGTTGATCGAGAATTAAGGAGTAAATAGGGTAGAGGCGTAAGCTGTGGCGAAAATAGATTGCAGAATAGATGAACAGATGAGTGAAAGAAGAAGAAATGTGATGTTGTATTTGTTAGAGTTTGTATACTAAAAATCACATTTCGAGTGGTTGAATACTGTAAAACTCTATGTTCTATTTTCCAATGGAGGCAACAGATTATTTTTGTCATAATGTTGTTATGTTTTACATTTAATGAATGTTTATTCCATATTTAAATGTATGAGCAAAGTAACAAAGTCTAAGTCTTTGTTTTAGTAGACCGGTTGTGGGCGTCGTCCACTTTAAGGTAACACGGTCAGTTCTGAACAAAGAAAAAATAAGAATTTCACAACCTAGATAGGCCTAGACTACCTATCGTGAAATGTTGCAATGTCAGTCCGCATATTTCTAAGCCTTACTGAAATAAGATGACATTGGTGTGGTATAGCACTGAATTGGATCTAATAGCAAGACGAGACTTTATACTATCTACTGAAAGACGAGGTCTTGATAATTAATTTCTTAATCAATGTATGCTAGCATTGAGCATACGATATTGATTATGCATTACTTTGACTTACCAAATGGTGCGGATTTTTTGCAACCCAAGAATCCTGGTATATTAGATAATGGTGATTAATATCTAGCGGTGCTAGGATTGCTATTATATTGAATCGTGCGCGAGGTGAGTCTCGTTTGATAACGTCCACAAGAGGAGCTCGAAACAAGGTTTTATTATTCGGAACCTAGCTAGTTGGAGTTTGATTACTCTATGAATAATAAATAAGCGTTTCTTGCTAAGTCCACTCTTGGAGATAATGATATGTTAATTAATTAAGTTCATAGCAGACATTAATTACTTAATGGACGTTTCTATCTTAAGCACGAGAAATAAATGACAAACAAATGGAAACCCTTAATACTTGTAATTTCGGATTTGGATGGGCAGTGCAATATTACTTCTGTAGTGGCTGCTCGTAATATTCCAATATAAGCTTATATTAAATTGTGAGTTCAATTTAATTAGTAAGAAGCTGATTGGGGGATGCTATATCCAAGTTCTTCCACAGATCTCTGTCTGGGCCCAATATGTGACTTAATATAAATAGGAGAATAAATGAGACAAAAAAGAGAGATTTTTCATCATCAAATTTTCGTCCCCCTTTTGTCTTGAAGAGGGACGATTTTCAGCTCTCCCCTGTGAGCAGTTTCCGTCTTCTTTATTTGAGTCCTAGTATTCTGGTGAGATCATCCCATACTGATATCAGTTCACAGTCCGGGAACCAAGCAAAAGATCCGTGGTTTAGTACTCAAGATCTTCACGTGGAGAAGACGCTAGCTATCTTCGATTCTTTGGAGAATCAACCAGGTAAATTGGCTAACTCCGTAGTAAGCATGTTTTAGGTGTTAATTGCGCTAAAGCATGTTTGAATTCAAGTTATGAGCATGATACATGTCAGAATTACGCGAATAGATTTTGTCAAAATAATCTGCTAAATAGATCAGAATTATTATGTGTTCAATTCCATGCACGCTTCCACTGCCAGCCCCTTCAGTATTTATGTTTGATTAAGGTTTTTTTTCATTTATTTAATTTGTCTATTTTTAGGATTTAACTTCTAGTTTTAAGTGTTGCGCTTGGCCATATATAGAAATATTTTTTATGCACTATTTTATACGACCATGGAAGCCGTGCATCAAAGTTTATATCTGCAGCTAGGTTCAATCTGTATTTTGGCTATCGATATGGGGTCCAAAAGCACTGAAACTTCCACCAATCTCTTCGCCTTCGAAAGAGTTTCACGTAGATACCTTGCACGCCTCCATCGGAATCCAGACGAGGGAGATATGACCATTTTAAGGAAGCAGCGCGTTGCAGAAAAGTCCCACCCGGACGGGTGGATTTCGGCTGACAAAATCCACCCGGTCGGGTACAACTCTCTGGAGGAGTCCCGTTCAAGTTGTTCCACTGGGGCAAACAGCCTTTGTCATGACCGCCCTTACTAGGGATAGTAAAGACGGAGAAATCGTGACTAGGGGAAGGAACTAAGAAGCGTGGAAGAAATGGGGAAACAATAAAAGACAACATTTAACACGAAACTCAACTAAACTTCAAAAGAAATATGTTAATCTATTAAATAGTTAAACAACGGATTAATGTCTCAAGGTATTTAATGTCATAAAAACAGTATGGAGTAAAAACGGAAGACTTTTAGAAAAACAATTCCAAACAAGGCAGCGGAAATAAGGTATCTAGAGAGAGTCATAAGATGACGCCCATGTATGATGACACGACGCATCCGGAAATCCTTAAGGCTCGACTCAACATCCGCCGCAACATCACCACTCAACCTGCACATAGGGAAAACACATGCAGGGCTGAGTACTTAATATACTCAGTGGACACACGCCAAAAAATAGTTGATAAATGTTATGTCATCTATACCATAGTGAACTCGAGTTTTACATTTAGAAAAGAAATATCATCGAGTATCACAAAACAATTTCATAGACTGGCCAGTCAAAACAATCTCCCCACTTTCTCAACAATCAATCAATCACATCCTCTTACCATAGTGCGACGAAAGTGTGGCCATACTATTCGCCCACGAGACTGGCCGACTAGCAAGGACGGCTCACGATCCCACCTGTGTACACTAGCTTGATAGGATTTGCGGCTCTACTCAGACCCGAATTCGTTTTACATAGCCCTATAGACTAATGGAGCGAACTCACAATCTAGGCATCAAGCATAATCTCATCATCAGTACAAACATGATATGACATAACACTTTAAACCACCCTTATTACACCATAATCATACTTTTGAAAGCGTAAAAGAGTTTAGTAAAAGAAAGCCCACCTCTCTCGCTTACAAATCACAGTTCACAACTTTAATGCAACCCTTGCTTCTTCGTACTTACGTACTACAATAACCCTTGCCAACACCATAAACACATAATACAATCAGTTTTCTACCGACACATTAATCATGCATGCCCTATCGTTCCTTTCATCGTTTTCTCACATTGCCCATCCTAATCGTTCACCATCATAAATGAAACGATCCCTTTAGCATACATCAACGTGCAACACATAACCACATCATAGGATAAGTTCCTTACTCACACATGTATCATGTACTTCATTCAAAACTTGTCAACAAAGATTATTTCAACAAAACATGAATCTGGCAGAACAGCGCAGTCTTTTTGTAAAAATCATTAAAATTCCATCCGATATCATTTGAAGCTAAAATTCAGTCACCACACAGTAGACACATAAGGGTTTTTCCAGTTAAAATTTCACACAAAAATCATATCTTTTGATCAGTCAAAACAAAGACGAAACTCACTGGACGAAAACACAATTCTGGCAGGACTGCGTAGTTCAATTGAAAAATTCGTTAAAAATTCATCCGTCATCAATTGAAGCTGAAATTTTGACACAACACAGAAGACATCTAAAACTTCATCCAGTTAAAAATTCATGTCAAAATAAGATCGTTTGATTGTTCTAATAGACGTCGGAACCTACTGCCTGCACAGAACAGTTTTCATACACAACACACACAAACACAATCTTGTACAAAACTTCCTTCCCAACCATTAAATTCTTAGATTTACCATTCTCCACTCAACTATATGCATGAGGGTTCAAAATATTATGGATTAAACGGTGTGAATGAGAAAGATGGATCAAAATATACCTTTCCCTTGAAAAACAATCGTAGAAGAGACGAGTGGTTTGATTCTTCAACGGATCTTTGAGTTTCCAACTCCAAATCAAATCAAGAATGAAGAATTTGTGAAGAATTGGTTTGAAGCACTTGAGAGGGGGAAGGGGGCGTGTGGGAGGAGAGAGAGAGATGGAGGAGACGTGTGAATGTGGGGATTAGGGTTAGGGTTTTCTTTTTATATTCAAGGATTAATCCCACACTTAAATAAAACAATTAAAATTGGTGGAGAAAAATATAGAGGTCAATGAATAAATTCCCCAATTTACAAACAAAATAGGCGTGTAGTGAGGAAAGGAGATTTCGAAAATTATGCTATTTAATTAGCCTAGAAATTGATTGGTATCTACTTGGAGAGGAATATACTCACAAAATAGGTAAAAAGATATTGCGTATCCCATAAATAAGGTAACAAGACAATTCAAGAATCTCCAAGTAGGAAGGGAGGGAGGGGGCGTGTAATATGGGGAGTAATCAAGGAAAAATATTTAAATCCTCAATGAATTAGGCATAGGAATTAGTTTGATATTTATTTGGATAGAAGGGATCCCGCAAAATAGGAACAAAATATTAATTCCTTTAAAAACAAGGGGTGGATCGAAAATTGGGGATTATTTCCACAAGGAAATAATTTAAATCCTAATTCAAATAGGGTGAGGAAAGATTTGGCAAGATATGGTAAGATTTAATCGAATTTTAAATTCAATGAAAGGAAATAAACACAGTACCAATTAAATCTACAAAATAATTCCTTCTCCTAATTAATAGGAAAATTTCGATATTTGCAAGGGATGGACAATGGGTCGAAGATCATGTAGAATAACATAAGGACAATTTGGTTTGGATTTAATTTGGATAAATATCCCAAAACAATTAATTAAATCCAAGAGAGATAATATTATTTCCAATAAATAGGAGGGCCGAAAATTCCAATAAAATGGCTAGAATAATTATGCATGATCCCATTTAATTTAATTCACACATTGGAAAATAAATCACATTATTCCACATAACTCACAACAACTAATTTCACATAATTAACTCCATCACATAGAAATCAAATTCCACAAATGAATCTTCCCAATCAACATCCCCATTAATAAAATAAAATAAGTCACAATTTTTCGGGGTGCTGCAGCCTCAATGCCACCCGACCGGGTGCGTCGTCGAAGGCATGAAGAGTCCAGGAGGTTTCACCTGATCGGGTGAATTTTGGGTCACTTTTGTCCACCCGGTCGGGTGACTCACAGAAGGCACAGCGGGTCCAGAGACTTTCACCCGGCCGAGTGGTTTAGCACCCTAATATCCATCCGGCCGAGCAGAGTTACGCAGGATAGATTTTGTGAGCCTTTTTCTTGGGATTTGGGCCTAAACTGTATATACCCTTTTTCCTATTTTATTCCTAAGTTTTTGATGAAATTAGATGCTTGAGAGATTTGTTCCTCTTGAAGAGGGTTTTCTATCCAATTCCTAGTTTCTATGTTGCTTTTCCCATCAATTGCTAGTTTCTAGGTTGCTTTTCCCATCAATTCCTAAGTTTTTGATGAAATTAGACGCTTGAGAGATTTTGGGTAAAATTCCACATCTTCTTATCAAACTTGTAGAACGGTGCATCCATCCAAGTTGATGGTACTTGTGATACCACCGTCAAAATTGCTTGTAAATTTTTATCCAAAACTTATGAACTAATATGTCATTCTCATCTTATATAAATATTTTTATGTCATACATATTTAGCTACTCTATATTTATATTTTAATGACCTTTAAGTATTGATGACTATTGTTATGCACTCATATTAATTTTTTATGTGAATAATATTGAAGTGTTTCTGTAGATGTAAATGGAATTGAATGATACTCCCCCATCCTTAAAAAATAGATTACTCAAAATGATACGAGTTTTAATGTATAATTGAATAATTTATAAATAATGCAAATTTCACACAATTATCTAAAATATGTGTATGTGATTGGTTTATTTCTAAAGCAGTTTAATATTATGTTTGGGGATTGTACATTTAAATTGTTTACACTTGTGATTTTTAACCATTAGATAATATAGTTGTATTTGACTTTAGGTAATTCATTCAAAATATGAATTTACCACAATGCAATTAAATTGATCCTTACATCGCACGAGTGTGACACCAATCTATAATTTATAATCTATAACTATATAAAAGAGAGTTTTAGCTGAAATTATAAATTTTGGGTGCCAATGCAATTAATTTAAATTTATATAATAATCTTAGATACAATTTTGAAATCCTATAAGGCAGTTTCACATGTATAAATGCAATCCACTACGTAACATAATTAATTTTTCCAATCATGCATTTAGAAATTTTTAGGGTTATTATGTAGTACTCCATCCGTCCTATTTTAGCAGTCCTGGTTACTTTTGTGCACTCATTTTATAAAAATGATACTGATGAGGCTCGTTTCATGCATGTGTTCCGTGGCAAAATTGCACTCAAATCCATGAACTAACGTCTATTTTTGAGCCAGGTGTGTGTGAAATCCGCCATTTTCAGAAGAAAGAACAAATCAGTTGGGCGGAAGCGCGAAGCAAGAAAAGAAGCAAAAACTGCGGCATTGAGTGGATCAAGTCAAAAATCAAACGGAGCCAGCAGGAGTTCCATATGAAGATAGAGCGAGAGACCCCACTACAAAATGTGAAGGGCAGTAATAACATTTCGGAAAGGACGGTACCCTAGGGATCAGAGCCCTACGTCTCTCTATATAAGGAAAGCCCAACACAAGAGAAAGGGAGTCCCGGAAAGTGGTAAAGGGGGGTCTCACAAGCACTCTTAGAGAGAATATCTTTAGGATTTCAGCTCTCTTCTGGGGTTGAAATCGGAGCTCTTTCACTTCTTGTTCTTGTTTCCGTCGCGCACACACACTTGGTCCTAGTTTTGTTTAGTTAGCTGGTAGTTTGGAGCTGGTTTTCTGCGTTCTTCAGCTTTCGGTTCTGTATTCCGCTCCGAGAAGGGGCGATGAAACAATTTACTACTTTCGTAGTTTGTTTTCAGTTTACTTTGATGTTATCGATCTTTGATGTTTTGATTTAGTAGATTTGAAATTATGATTTCATCTCCATCCGATGTGTTCTGTTTTCATGCATGGTATTTCAGATCTGCTTTTGATTTTTGTTTTGTGATGCATATCTTAGTTTAAAATGTTTGGTTATGTTTTTATTTGGCTAGATCTGATGTTTCATGTCTAAGTTGTCTGCATGATCATGTGTTAGTTTTGTGTTACGTAGCCGCAGTTTAGATTCTAGGAGTAGATTTAATTTCATGGATTGTTACGATGTTTCGTCTTCCTTAACTTTTCAGATCTGTTATTTGCTCTGTTTTCCATGTTGATTTGTTAAAGAACATAAGTTGTTAGAAAGTTTTTACTTTATCGTACACTTTGCAGGGGACTGACAGCCCGGTTTATTCTATTCGTCCATTTATTGAAAGTTCAGTCAAGTTGATCAAGTAGACTAGTTAAGCTTTTATGAGTTGATCAGTTTAATAGTTAAATCTCTCCAGTCCAGTAGTTAACTTAACCCACACCTAGAAGCGTGGCAGCAGCCATTCCCATTTCGTGTCCAGCATGCAAATCTCAAACGCCTCTTCTATGTGGGATCGATCCTTACTTCTCTATACTAATTAATAGTATTAGTGGGTTAAGGTTTTGAAAGAACGCCCCCTTTTGCTATCTTATTCATCTCACTCAAGTCGAATCAATGTCGAGTTGATCAGCCCGAGCTTTTACTTGATCTACTCATTTGCAGTTTGCAGGTAGCAGGCGTATGTAGACAGACTGGCTTGGGTAGTCCACAACGACACAAGTACAAGGACATAAGGAAGATACGAGAGGGCGAGCCAAGCTCCTTTCAAATACTCTCTCTGTCCCTGAAATTTTGTCACATATCATATTCTGCACTCGTTTTAGAAAAAATGATATTAAATAGCTAAAGTGGAGAGATGATAAAGTAAGCGAGAGAATAACGTAGATGAGAGTCTTATCTACATTATTCTCTCTCTTACTTTACCCCATCTCCACTTTAACTATTTTTTATCATTTTTTACAAAATGAGTGTAGAAAATGAAATGTGACAAAATTTCAGGGATGGAGGGAGTAATAAATAGTTAGAGTGGAGAAATGGTAAAGTAAGATAGAGAATAATGTAAAGAAGAATCTTGTCTACATTATACTCTCTTTTACTTTACCATTTCTTCACTTTAACTATTTATTATCATTTTTATAAAACGAGTGCGCAAAAGTATCTGGGACTGCTAAAGCGGGGCGGAGGGAATACATTAATTTTCATGCGTTTAGAACATTCAGTGAAAAAATTAATTTTGATCAGTTTAATGCATTAAATGTACACATGACTAAATGCATGATTGGAAATTTTTATAGTAATTGAAAAGTTCCTGTCATGCTATTCTTATTCAAATGTTATTAGGGGTAGCAAGACAAAATCTATTAGCAATAAAATTGATTTCTATTAATGATTATGGTTTGAAATATCAAAAAATTAAAACTCATTAATTATTAATTTATTTTTACCATGAAAGAATATTGACACCTAATATCATGTAACTTTAAAATGTTGATTTTTTTCCACAAATTTTTAATTTGAGATATAATATCACGAACTTTCACTCTTTCCCACCCACCGCCGAGCTGGAAAAATAAAGCATAGGTGGATCGCCAGAGATTGTCGGAAAGTTGACGTGGAACTCGCTGGAATTTAGACAACACGGTGTCGTTTTATTTAGTAAACTTTGCACTCTTTTCTTTCTTTACAAAACATCGTTGCTTTGTGTTCTTACAATTACCCAGATTTCGTTCCTGAACGATTTTCAGTTCTTCTTTCAATCTCATAATCGATTCCATCCTTCAATTGAAGTTCTCGATTGGTTATGAATAGAAGTTCATCCTTCAATTTACGATTTAGGGTTTGCAATTTGGTAACGATTTGGTTGTGGTTTGGGGATCGATTGGTGAGCAAAATTGTGATTTTGAACTCAATTACTCCATAAGATGTGCTCGCAGCTCGTTTGGTTCTCCATCGACGACATCAGAGGAAGAATCAATGAAAAACTATTCATTTTATTCCTATTGAAGCCCAACAATGTTGCCTTTCTCATCTTGTTTAGATTATTGGAGATTACGTAGATCTCTCATACCGTTGCTTTCTCGCCTTCCGTGTTAGGGACCGCTGTCGGAAAAAGAAAGACGAGAAAAATTAAATGGGGATTGATAAGAGTTCCACGCCTACAACCATTGAGAGAACACCATCACAAAGCCTGCAATATAACCAGGTTGATCAGGTTGATCGAGTTCCAGAGCTCGTCGCACACGGAGGCGTCCAATCCGTGTCCAAGACTAAGTAGAGAGTTAGTTATTTATAGTTAGGTATGCTTGTTTATCTAATGTAATAGATTAGGAAGTCGAGCGTATGTATAAGCTCTATCTCGGGTTTTCTTTGTGGTTCTTTCCCGGGAGATAGGAAGTTGAACCGCCCTAGGATGTAGATATAAAAAGGGAACTTGTCTAACACATTTATTATGAATGATAAGATATTTCCCAAATTTGCTTTCTCTTTATTTTCTTTCAAAAAAACTGACGAACTGTCCGACGGAGAAGACCTTCCCGTGCAGCCTGAATTCGATCGCCGAGCTCCCACGCCGCCGATCCTTATCTCGATACGATCAATATCGTATCATCTGGTGCTCTCATTGACGTTCTCATGGCGACGAATCCGAACAACATTCCCATCATTCCAAGTAGGGAACAAATGGGTTTACAACAGACTGCCGGTGATCAACTTGAATTGGATGTAACAACTTCGGTGGTACCAGGATCAGGTCCAATTCCAACAACTCAAATGGATTGGATTATGTCTACACTTGTGCAATTGGAATCGAAAATGGTTGCATCTGATCGCCTTGTTATCGACCACCGTTTCCCCCCGCGTCCTGACGCCGACCCGCCTTATGCTGTGCCGCTTTCCACTTCGGTTCGAGCTTCAAACCTGCATCAACAACAGTTTCCGACAGCAGTTACAGGGGGTCAGTTTTCACCTCAACTGCAGATAATTCCTCCTACTCACTACACTACTGCCTACGTCCATGATGCAACTGCTTGCAACCGCCAAACACAATTGAGTTCCTACCCATCACAACCGTTTCCTCACGGTTTTCAACCGCCATTCTATGGATCAGACAATCTGGGAGAGTCAAGACCTTATCTGAGTCATGCTCCACCCGATCCTCAAATTCTTCCACAGCCAACTGGATTCGGCTCTCAGTTCGATCGACCGTTCTACACCAATCTACCGGGTCCTCGGCCGATGTCTTGTTGGTACCCGTCTGCTGATCGGCCACCCCGTAATTCTCCATTCCAAGATCAGCATCGTAGCGTCTGAATGGAACCTCCCCGTTTTGACGGCTCTGACGCAACAAATTGGATTTTCAAAATCCAATATTATTTTGATCATATGATGATGCCGGATGCGAACAGACTCCACTATGTCGTACCATTATTCGACCCGCAGGCCTCCGAATGGATCAAGCATTATTGTTCCAATAATGACTATGTTACTTGGCAGGATTTCTTAAACGACGTTCGTTATCATTTCGATCCTGATTGTTATGAGAGCTACATTGGGTTGGTCTCCAAGTTATGTCAAACCGACACTGTCTCGGAGTATCAATTGCAGTTCGAGAAATTGCAGAATAAATTATCCGAAGTTCCTGAGTATATACTTCTTCCAATCTATATAGCCGGTCTCAAACAACCGATTCAACGTGAGGTCAAACTTCATCGACCTACCACCTTAGCAGCAGCTTTTGCCTTGCCGAAGGAATTATCGGCATGTCGGCCGGACCACCAAGAATCAACTTCCATTTATGAGAAAAAGTCATGGATCCCGCGTGAATCGAGATCTCCATACACTACTCCCCCTACATCAGACCCAAATGCAGCGTCTTCTTCCCAAGGTACACGTCATTCGGGTGGCCGATTCCGAGAGTTCAGCAAACTGCCTGTGGTGCGCCTTTCTGCGTCGGAGAAGGCAGATCGCTCTCGTCGGGGATTATGCTGGTATTGTGAGGACAAGTGGACCCCAAGTCATGTGTGTAACCACAGTCTTTTGGCTTACATGGGGCCTGATGTTGAAGAAGATGATGTGGTTGCACTAGAGACTGATTTGCTGCATGATAATGGTAACACAGCGGATCTATCTCACTTGACTGCAGTCGACGGCCGTCAACACCTAAAGTCCTTCAATTTTGAGGGAAAAGTCCACAAATCTGCAGTGAATATTATGGTTGACAACAACAGCTCCCACAATTTTATACATCCGCGCATCGCCGACAAGCTAAGTCTTTCTTTGACTAAGATTAAACCTTTTCGTGTTTATGTCGATAATGGTGCATCCTTAGTTTGTTCTCATGTCAGCAAGGAGACGATGGTCAATCTCCAAGGCCATTTATTTCGAATTGATCTACATATTTTGGACTTCCATGGTCCGGATATCATTCTAGGCATGGAGTGGTTGGAATCACTTGGTCGCGTCACACATGATTATATGGCACGAACTATGGAGTTTTTTCGAGATGACTCATTGGTTGTGTTGTGGGGTTGTTCATCTGTAACGCACAAGATTGTTGTCCACGCCTTGGCCGTTCTACTGTCACATACGCGCCAACATGACATGTTAGAAAGTGCACATGTACCACCAAGTTCAGCCACAACACATTCTGCCCAGCCGTCGGTATTTCAGGCTAATCTGTTGTCACCAATACTTCGGGCTTTTTCAGATTTCGCAGCAGTAATTCGTCAGCCGGAAGGTAAGCCTCTATCCTGCCATTTTGATTATCGGATTCACCTATTCCCATTCCACAGTTGGGCGCTAGTCAGATCTTTGTCTTGCCATTTTCCTTCTCTATTCCTTGAGGACAAGGATGTTTCCATGGAGGGGGGAGTTGATAAGAGTTCCACGCCTACAACCATTGAGAGAACACCATCACAAAGCCTGCAGTATAACCAGGTTGATCAGGTTGATCGAGTTCCAGAGCTCGTCGCACACGGAGGCCTCCAATCTGTGTCCAAGACTAAGTAGAGAGTTAGTTATTTATAATTAGTTATGCTTGTTTATCTAATGTAATAGACTAGGAAGTCGAGCGTATGTATAAGCTCTATCTCGGGTTTTCTTTGTGGTTCTTTCCCGGGAGATAGGAAGTTGAACCGCCCTAGGGTGTAGATATAAAATGGGAACTTGTCTAACACATTTATTATGAATTATTAGATATTTCCCAAATTTGCTTTCTCTTTATTTTCTTTCAAAAAAACTGACGAACTGTCCGACGGAGAAGACCTCCGCGTGCAGCCCGAATTCGATCGCCGAGCTCCCACACCGCCGATCCTTATCTCGATACGATCAATATCGTATCATCTAGCAAATTTGGGAAATATCTTTTCATTCATAATAAATGTGTTTGACAAGTTCCCTTTTTATACCTACACCCTAGGGCGGTTCAACTTCCTATCTCCTGGGAAAGAACCACAAAGAAAACCCGAGATAGAGCTTATACATACGCTCGATTCCTAGTCTATTATATTAGATAAACAAGCATAACTAACTATAAATAACTAACTCTCTACTTAGTCTTGGACACGGATTGGAGGCCTCCGTGTGCGACGAGCTCTTGAACTCGATCAACCTGATCAACCTTGGCTTTGTGATGGTGTTCTCTCAATGGTTGTAGGCGTGGAACTCTTATCAGGGATGGGGACCGAAAATTTCTTCCTGGGATTTAATCGATTAGATTTACTCATGTGATATGAAAAAAAAGATCGTTTTTTTAATTTAGGATTAAAAACGTTTTGTCAATTATATTTCAAAATTTCCAAGTAGTTGATGATTCCGCAAGTAGATTGTCAAATATAATAAAAAAAATCTGAAAATTGCCAACTAGATTGACAACTAGATTTAATTTGCCAACTCAACGTACATGTCATTTTAATATAGCTGGAAATTTTCGCTGGTGGGAAATAACCAACTTGAGTGAAAGTTCGTGATATTATTTTCCAAATTGGAAGTTCATGAGAAAAATCTAACATTTTGAAAGTTCCATGATATTAGATGGCAATATCCCTATATTAAATGACATTGGATTCAAAAAGTCATTAAGCATGCGAAGAGTTCTGTGATATTAGGCGCCGATAATAAATTTGGCTTGTACAATGATGGTTTACATTCATGGAAACACGAAATCAGATTTGACTATATTTCATAAGATAATTAAGTTTCACGAGAAAGTTCAAAGAAATAGAATTTCGTTTTTGTTAGAGACAACTTCAACAATACTGCATCTCATTGTTGAAACTGAAATAGCACCAACAATTTTGCAAAAGACATCTCATTTCTTCATTTTTTTTTTGCAATTTTGCACAATATCTACGATTTGTAGTGTTGAACTATCACGATCCCAAATATGTTTTTTATTTCAATTTGTTGAAAATTTCATTTACATTAACATTTCTTTGTCTTTATCAAATAGAGGAAGAGAGAGATGTACCTGATTTAACTGGCCGGTGAGCAAAGCTTGGGTAGGAGTGAGTTTGTCATCTGGAAAAAGGAAGATACATAAATATTTGGAGAAGAAGATGATACCGAGCGGTTTTTTAGCTACGCTAACATGTAGTAGTAGTATCATTTAATTGTGTGTATATTGACATATAAATTTATCAAATGTCCAAATATGCAAAAATGAGTAATGTGTATAATTGTGTAATTCATGGGCTGATTATAGGGATATTTTCCTTTTTGAAAATAAAACTTTATATATGAGTAATCTAGGAGGCTGTTTTTAAGGCTCTAGGATATTTTCTTTTCTTTTTTGGAAAAATAATTAAATATATGTTATATTCGTTTTTTAAGAATATGTTATCGGGTTTTGGAAATAAAAATTAAACTGTAACACCCCGAGTTTTCATGCACGGATTTTGGAGAGAAAAAAATTGACGAAGAGACACTTGAAATTAAAGTGTAACACCCTAAAGTGCAAGCAAATTTATTCAAGAAGAAAGGTAAATGATATGCTTATTAGATGAACACTTCAAGGAAAAAACAAATATATATATATATATATATATATAAGAGTGATGGAAGTACAAATAGTGCATGATTACATATGTGATATGGACAACACATTCTCAAAGCTACCTTACACCTCTTAGCTGCACACAAAATCCCATTCCTCTTCTCTCTTCCCCCTTCGGTTTTGGCACCCCATAAGTCTCCAAAGTTGGCAGCCATGTATCTACAAAGAATATACAAAAGTGAGGTTAGTAAGTGAGCACATACATTAAAGAAAAAGAAGACACACGCCCAATTTAGAAAGGGATGAGGTAGGCGAAAAAGGGCAGCCGGGGGCTGCATTGTAGGGCATGAAATCAGCCATTTTTGCCACCTTTCCAAAGTTTCACCAAAGTGGAAATAGTGACAAGTAAAGCAAGAAAGATGAGCTTATCTTCAAACCAAAATGAGAGGAACCACATTCTCCCAAAATACAAAATGAGATCAGCAATGATAGCCTTCCAAGAATTTCACCAATTTAGGCATGGAAGCCTATTAAGAAAATATGAAAGGGGAGGCAACCCCTAACTGGATTTGGAGAATCCAGCTCCCAAGGATCAACCCTCACTAGCCAAGGACTCGGCTATAAATACCACCCATCACCACCCTCTTCATCCCACTTTTTGACTCCCAAACGTTCAAGGAACAATGGAGCAGCAAGGGAGGAAGGAGAGGCAGGGAGATAGGAGCAGCCCCGCAACCGAAAGGAATCACCAAGCAAGGCTATCTCCACGAGTTAAGGGTGGAATCAGGAATATCCAAGTTAAGGAGTTTTAAGCGAACGAGGTGGGCTTTCTAGTTACCATACAGTTTTTACAAAAAGTATATTGTGGGCTTTCGAACTAAGATGTTTTTAAGGCTTTCTGTTTAAAGTATGTTTACAGTTTTTATGAAAAGTATTTTCGTATGCTTCTATTTAAGATACGATGTTAAGTGCAAGCTTGCTATTTAATGTGAAGTATTATGAAAAATGCTATTTGCTTGGTGTTATTATATGATGTTATGTGTTGCTTTACGAGTGCTTATGAAGTGTAGCTTTTGTTGAAGTTTTGAGTTCGGCTTTGACCGATAGAAATGAGTTTGTTCCAAATATATTTACGAGGAAATAGAAGTTTTGAAAGATTTGAGTTCGGCTTTGACCGATAGAAATGAGTTTATGTTTCAAGAATAGTTTTGAGGAAAAAGAAGTTTTGAAAGTCATGTCAAGCCATGCTTTGTTTTGAACTTTGCCTATCTGATTGTCTAGCAATGGCGATGTCCCTACTAGACCAGGAGTTTTGTGAATTAATTTCACCAGGAGTTCGTGAATTAATTTCACCAGGAGTTTCGTGAATTTATTTCACTAGGAGTTTTGTGAATTCATTTCACCAGGAGTTTTGTGAATTTATTTCACTAGGAGTTTTGTGAATTTATTTCACTAGGAGTTTCGTGAATTTATTTCACTAGGAGTTTCGTGAATTCATTTCATCAGGAGTTTCGTGAATTTCCTTTCACCAGGAGTTTCGTGAATTCATTTCACCATGTGTTTTGTGAATTCATTTCACCAGGAGTTTTGTGAATTTATTTCACTAGGAGTTTCATGAATTTATTTCACCAGGAGTTTTGTGAATTTATTTCATCAGGAGTTTTGTGAAATTTATTTCACTAGGAGTTTCGTGAATTCGTTTCACTAGGAGTTTTGTGAATTCATTTCACCAGGAGTTAGTTTAGATACGACATATGTTCCAGGAAAACAGATCGACAGATTGTTTTTAATAAAGGAAAAGGAAAATGATTTAGTGTTATCTGATCTTTTACTTAGAAGCCCGAGTTCACTCAAAGAGTGTCTTGACAAATCTAGTTTTTCAGTAAAATATATTTCGGCACATGTCCATTAAGCACACCAAGTACTCAGTCCTGCATATGTTTTAAAAATGTGCAGGTTGAGCAATGATGACGGCGGGCGGTGTTGAGCAGAGACGATGAAGATCCTTCGATAGAATAGTACTCGGATGCGACATGTCTCCATACACGACGTTGTCTGCTCTTGACTCTTCCGCTGCAGTGCAAAAGTCGAGTTTGCACTCTTTGCATCGTGCACTCTGATATATATTATGTGAGTTATTTCGGTTCAAGCTTCAGTTGTGCCACATTTTTCCCTTTCTTCCCCGCTTCTTTCATTCTCCCCTAGTCGCGATCAACCAGGCTTTCTATCCTTAGGAAGTGCGGTCGTGACATAAAAATATGTGATATTTTCTTTTCAGCCGAATATTGATATATTCTATGTACTACCAAATATTTAAGATTAAAGATTATTGATAGTATTTTTTTTGGATCTGATCTTAGATATGTGATGATTTTTCACTGTCTTATTTTCATATACAAGAATTATTATGTAATGGTTTTCACATTTTTATTCAAGATTACTAGTACTAGTATGTTAGTATTTTATTGTACTATATGGTTTTAATAATGTGTTACTGTGTGGTTATTTATCGTAGGTAAAAGTGTTTAATCAAATTTTATTTAATTCAAAATTTATTTACTTTTTAAGATTTAATTGTCTAATAAATTTTTGTTTGTAATTTTTTTGTCATTCTGTTCATTTAATTCATCATATTCTGTGTTGTGTTCATGTCATATACTTTAGATATATATATATTTCAACATAAAAAAACAATGCATTTATAACATTTGTAATAGTGTGCAATAATATATAGGAACATAAATAAATAAATAAATAAAATAATAATTTTGCACAAAGAATCACATTACAGTCGACATTCATCATCCTCAATACTTATTTTTCTACCCCACAATTCCTGTCAATATGAACGATTACCAACTCATTCCGACGCTGCAACACAACAATGAAGTAGCTGAAGCTAACTCCCAAAAACACATGGATTCCTACCTAAAGTCCATCTTCAACATCTGACAAATTGGAAAAACAAAGTTAAAGTCCAATATCAAAAAATAAAGAAGAAACCACAATCACAAAACAATTATGAAAGTGAATTGAGGGTATAAAACAAACATTATTAACATACATGCACAAAAATAAATCATAAAACAGAACTCTGACTTCATGTTATAATAATATAGACGACGAAGCGGAAGAATACTTGAAAGTGAGTTAAATTTGTGCAGAAAATTCAACCAAGAATGTAATGAAAAAAAAAATGTAGGAACGTGTGGATTACTATAACATAACAAATGCCATGTATTTATAGTAAAAAAAAGGAATTATGAAAGTCTTCCAAAACTCTTCACTTTTCCCATGTAGAATAAGAATAAAACAAACTTTTTAACTTCCATAATATCAAAGATTGTAAATATCAAAGATTGTAAATATGTTATTAGTAGTGGGTCCAATTAATTATACGACATAAGTTATAAATTTATGAGTTAATAACGGTTACATCTCTCCACTCCTTCCGTCTTTTAAAAAGAACAACTATTTCCATTTTGGGTCGTTACTTAAAAATAGAAGAATCTTTTTATTTTAGAACATGGACCCACAATTCACTACTTTTTCTCATCCACTTTCTTACTTTACTCATTTTTCTTTTCCCCTATCTTACTTTACCAATTTTTCTCACTTAATTTACCAATTGTGCATTAAAACTCGTACGGTTTCATGTTTCTATTTTTTGAATACGGAGGGAGGGAATATTATATAACAACATTTGATGATTGTGCATTGAATTTTAAGATTTATGATTATACATTAAATGTAAAAATGTGAGTAGTAGTATGGCATTAGGTAGAAAGGAGACGAGCTCTTCCACTAAACGGCATCATGATCTTTATCTTTCTTCTTCTTCTTCTTCGTCTTCTCCTCCTCCTTTGTGCAGCTTCCCCCCATCCAGTCGCCTGGCCACCCCCGAGAACGCCCTAAACACCCCTGCTTCTCCTCTTTTATGTTGAGGTAGTAGTAGTCCTCTCCACCAAAAACACCCTCACCCCAATCGGCTGCAGCTTCATCCAACAAGCCAGATAACCACATCTTAACCTTGTTCACATTTTCAATCTCCTTAACGACGAGGTTGTGATTTTCATGTTTTTCTCCAAGTATCTGATGTTTCAAAGCAGGACATGAACACAATCTTAAGTAGTACTACTAACTGAAATTGCTCAAGTACTTTTAAACCATGGAGATGGATGGACCAACTTACTTCTTGATTTTCTCTCTCAAAGACCCACCTATTTTCTCCATTGATGTCTTGAAATCAATGCGAATCTCCCATATCTGGACTTGTGTAGAAATTGCTTATGGGTTTCATAGACACAACAGAATTTGGGTAATAATACACTTAATACAGCTATCACCCACATCCAAGGGATGCATCACAAATACCAAGATAATAGCTTCAAATATAGTCTTGCAAGTATAAGACCATCCACAACGGGACTCGCCGGCGTCTCGCGTCTCGTCTCAGCGAGACGAGACCCCGGCGAGACGCGTTGCAGCCTCCATCTCGTCCCGTCTCGTCGCGCGTCTCGTCGCGCGACTCGTCTCGCCGAGCCAGGAGACGAGCTGGCTCGCCACGCGCCTCGGCGACGTGGCGCAGCCCGGCGTCGTGCGTGACGCCCACTCGCCGGCCCGCGAGTGGGCGTCGTCACGTGCTGACGCAATAAATATTTTTTTTTTAAAAAAAATCGAATTTAAATAAAAAAAAAAAATTTTGTAACGGTATTATTACCGTTTTTTTGTTTTTTTTTTTATATTTTTTTTGTTTTTTATTAAATTTTTTACTCTATAAATACTCCTAAACCCATCCTCATTTACACACAACTACACATCTATTCTTCATATCATCTAAATTTTCTCTCAAATTTTCGTTGAAATTTTCATAACCCAACTCAAGATGTCCGGCGACGGCGAGGGCAACTATGGCGGCTCCGGCTCCGGCGGGTGGGATCTCAACTCATTCGGCGATTGGGAGAACATGATCAACACATTGGGCGGTGGAGGTTCGTCAACGCCGGGGACCCAGGGTTCGGCGACGCCGGGGGGGTACCAACCACCCAATTTTGACCTTGATGCATATGTTCGTCCCAACGTCCCGCGGTTTTCGCAGGGATTATCCCAGATCCGGGAGGATTTTCCAGTTGATCCCACGCCGGGAGTAGGCCGAGGCGGTGGAGGTGGCCGAGGCGGTGGAGGTGGCCGAGGCAGTGTACAACCCCAGACGGGCGAGGACGAGGAGGAAGAAGAGGAAGAGGATCTTGGCCGACATCCGTACAACAACCTCGAAACGATGGCGGTGTACAACGCCTGGATCACGGTCTCGTACGATCCATCGTCGGGAATCAACAAACCCGGAAGTGTTTCTGGGAAAAGGTTGTCGAGGTCTACCACCAAATAAAGCCGAACCGCTCCCGCAAGCGCACAGTTAAAATGATCCGCTGTCACTTTGACCGAGTCGACCGACAGGTCAAAAAATTCTGCGGCATCTACTCGGCGGAAGAGGCGCGCTACCAAAGCGGCGCCACGGCCACCGACATTTTGACGTCCGCTTTGCGCGCCTACTACCAGGACGAGGGACATCAATTCAGATTTGTTGATGTTTGGCGCGACGTCAAGGACGAGGAACGATGGGCCGGCGGTTTCCGCTCCAGCTCGGGCTCAAACTCGAAGCGCACGAAGCATACGGCGAGTGGCCAATACTCGTCTAGTGCTGGTGCGTCTGGTGGTGACACTGCTGAAGGCATCAGCCAACATGATGCTGAATCCCAGGAGTTTGCGGGTACGGTCGGCGATGCAGGAGGATCCGCGAGTACGCGCCGTCGGCCGCAAGGGACGAAGGCGGCGAAAGCGGCTAGAGCAAGGAAGGGCCGAGGCGAATCAAGCCAACCGGCCTCAGGATCGGGCTCGCGAGGAGGCTCGGACACACTTATGGTGGCGTACATGACCGCCACAATGGCGGACACTTCCCGCTTCTCGCACTCCCAATACGCGGCCTGGTGGAACGGAATTGTGCATATGGCAGCACAACTTGGCCTTCCGACTCCCCCTCAACCTCGACCGCCTCCGGAGGATGATTAGCCCTTCCGATTAATTTTTTTTTATTTTGTGTGTTTTTTTATTTTGTGTGTTTTTTTATTTTGTGTGTTTTTTTTATTTTGTGTGTTTTTTTATTTTGTGTGTTTTTTAATTTTGTTTTAATTTTAATAAAGTGTGTTTGTTTAAATTGAATTGGGTTTTAAAAAAAATTATAAATTAAATTGAATGAATAGTAATTAAGAGACGGTATAGAGACGGTTAAGAGACGGAGCGTTGCAGCCTCCGTCTCTTAGTTAAGAGATGGAGGAAAAAAGGACAGTGGGGCCCTCAAATAGTGCTCAAATAGTAGTTAAGAGACGGTTTAAGAGACGGTATAGAGACAGCGTTGTGGATGGCCTAAGTGTCACCAGTTAGCACAAAAGAGAAAGATAACATTATTGATATATAAAGCATATATGCAAAATTGAAGACATAGCAACTATGATCCGGTCGGGGTAATCTTCCAGCCATCACAATCAAATAAATACCAACCAAACCTAATTCAGATCCAAGAATACATAGCAAAAATCAACTCATTCATTTAAAACTTACTATTGGCACCTTAAGATGGAGTATGAAACTAATTGTTATAGTTCTCCAATTTTTTCAGTGGTTTAATTAGCACATGAATTTAACATGTGAAGATTATACAATCCACAAAAATTGACTCAATCGTATGCTAGCTCTGATGCAATAATAACTAAGCATGCATTTTAACCAAATATTTCTCAACCAGAGCGCTGATATTATAAAACTACAAAATGTTTAATTGTGTGTATATTGGCATATAAATTTACCAAATATCCAAATATGCAAAAATGAGTTAGAGCATCTCCAAGGTAGGGGTGAGCATTCGGGTTTTGGTTCTGTTTTTTTCCAAAACCGAACCAAAACCGAAAAATAGAATTTAGTTCAAAATCCAAACCGAATCGAACCCGAAAAACTGAAAACCGAACTTAAAAACCCAAAAAACCTGAACAAAACCGAAAAATCCGAAAAACCGAAAAAAACATATAATATATATATATATATATATTTATTTTATATATACTAATAGAATATATATATATAATATAAAATTAATAATATATATAATATATATTATCTAGTAGAATATATTAAAAGAATATATATTATATATAATATAATATATTAAATTAAAAGAATATATATATAATTTGGTTTTTCGGTTTTTTCTTCGCCCGAACCAAAAAACCGAAATTTTTGTATTTTCAAAATCGAACCGAACCGAATAACCGAAAAAACCGAATAACCAAACTAACCGAATCGAATTTCAAAATTTCGGTTTGGTTCGGCTCGGATATTCGGTTTCCGGTTTTTTTTGCTCACCCCTACTCCAAGGGAAAAATGTAAATTGAAAAGGTATATATCTCATTTATATTCTCAAAAAGGTAATTATACATTCTCAAGAAGTAATGGACTTCAAGAGAAGAAGGTAAATGAAAAAGGAAAATAAAAATAACTAACTTTTTACCTTTTGTTCCAAAAAGATGTAAAGATACCATCTCAAAATAAAAGAAGGTATAATACCTTCTCAAATACCCTTTCCTTGGAGAATGAAATTTTATATAGAAGAGGTAAGTATGGTAATTATTTCTCTTTACCTCTCCATTTACCTCGTCTCTTGAAGATGCTCTTACTGTTATAAATGTGTATTATTATGTGAATTCATGGGCTGATTATAGAGATATTTTCCATTTTGGAAATACTCCCTTCGACCCCCAAATACTGTCCCACTTTGACCCTACACGAGTTTTAAGAAATGTAATGAAAAGTGAGTTAAAAAAGTTAGCGGAATGTGAGTTCTACTTTTATATATTAGTTTTATAATAAAATGTGAGTAGGAATGAGTTAGTGGAATATGAGGCCCGCTATAAAAAATGGTAAAAAATGAAATGAGACAAATTTTGTGGGACAGATGAAAACGGAAAAATGGGACAAACTTTCAGGGATGGAGGGTAAAACGTTATATATGTGTAATCTAGAAGGCTGTTTTTTAGGCTAGATTATAGGGATATTTTCTTTTCTTTTTTGGAAATAATAATTAAATATATGTTATATTTGTTTTTTTTAAGAATATATTATCAGTTTTTGGAAAAAAATTAAATAAATGTGATATTGTATTTTCATCGAATATTGATATATTCTATATACTACCAAATATTCAAGATTAAAGATTATTGATAGGATTTTTTTTGGATCTGATCTTAGATATGTGATAATTTTTCACTATCTTATTTTTACATACAAGAGTTATTATGCAATGGTTTTCACATTTTTGTTGAAGATTGTTGACAAGGACTTTGTTACATCATATTCATATGCTATAAGTCTAAAAATAAAGTGACTCAAAATTTGAATTAATTTAAAAATTAATGTGTTATTGTGTGTGGTTTTAATATTAATAGTAGTATTTTAGTAGTATTTTTATAGTACTATATGTTCTTAATAATGTGGTACTGTGTGGTTATTTATCGTAGAAATGTAAAAGTGTTCAATCAAATTTTGATTAATTCAAAATTTATAAACTTTTAAAGATTTAATTGTTTAATAAATATGTATTTGTAATTTTTTTTTCATTCTGTTCAATGAATTCATCTTAGAATTACAATGATAGAAATAAACTGAGCCGTGCAACACACTGGTGTGACTAGTTAAGTATACCATGTGACTTCTTTATTCTTATGATAATGTATTTAAATTTAGTCACTGTAATTCTAACAATGATAGAAATAAACTGATTCGTGCAACACACAGGTGTGACTAGTTACGTATACCATGTGACTTCTTTATTCTTATAAATATGATAATGTATTTTAATTTAGTCACTGTAAATTTTAATTTTATAACATCTTTGATAATTATGTTTTGTAATTTTTGAGTCAATATGTTAAGTATATAATGAAGTTACCAAATGATAATAAATTAATTGGATACTAATAATAATATAGGGGAGCATTAGGGTGTCACCATAGTTATAGTGACACCCTACCACTAATTTGATCCGTCGGATTTGGTATATGGACGCTTGAGATCAATTTATTGAATAATGTAGGGAATCTTGCTCTCTAGGGGTAATTTGGTCAATTACTTAATTTGAAACCTAAACTGATTTAGGTAATATGTAAAAGTGCAAATACCACTTAGCAATACTGCAATATTCATATAGTAACGCTGCAATCTGGTAAGGTAAAAAACTATTACAAACTATGCAGACGTAACACTGCAATATTCATAGAGTATGACTGCAATCTGGTAATGTAAAAAATACTCCCTCCGTACCCAAAGAGTATGAACTTTGAGTTCGGCACGAGTTTTAATAATTAAAGGGAAAAGTAAGAGAGAGACAAAGAGAGAGAGGGTAGTCGAAATATAGTGGAGAGTAGGGTCCACATTATTATAATGGTATAAATGTTAATGGTAATAGTATAAGTTGTAAATATAATGATGTGTAGGGGTAGTATGTTGTTTGAATTTTTTAAAATTAGAAATTTCATACTTTTAGGGACAGACGAAAAAGGAAATAGTTTATACTCTTTGGGGACGGAGGGAGTATTACGAATTATGCAGACACGTAACACTGCAATATTCATAGAGTAAGACTATAATATGGTAACTGTCACGACCGCAGTTAGCTAAGGATAGCATAACTCGGGGAAATCGTGACTAAGGAGGGATTATAAGAAGCGGGGATAGAATTTAGGGGAATATAAAGCCAAAGCCGAACGAGACACACAAGTTAACATCAAATAGGGAAAATACTTATAACAAAATACACTCGATCATACAAGATCGAGTGACTGTTCATACAAGTCTGATTATCAGAGTCAAACATAACATAGGCACTGCCTCTTAATCGACACAGCGGAAGCAAAAGAACGCGGTCCATGTGTGTAGACATGAACCTCCGAGAGTTTTATTCTTAGTTAGTTACTAGTTTTCTCTCCACAGCACTTGTTCCTCCCCCTTTCCACGTCTCAACCTGCACATTTAGAAATATATGCAGAGCTGAGTACAAAAAAAATACTCAGTGAACGCATTGCCGAAAATTACACATATACATTTGAAAATATTGTCAAGCCATCATCACAGTAACACTCGAGGGTTTTATTGAAAAGACCCGAGCTTACTAAAATATTCACATTGGGCCCTTTTTCCTGTACTTAGCCATATCTGATCACATTGTGCTGTCGAGATGGTGTTCTCGCACGGTCACCTTCTCTGCCCATCATGTAAGAGGTTTCCATGTGCCGGGAAGGTGGCCACCTTCCACGGTCACCTTCTCTGCCGTTCACGGTCAGAGGTTCCAAGTAGGGACACCACCCTACCAGGACTCAAAATCGAATCGATTCACATATATCAACATTCATATTTCACTTGGCCTTAGCCAAACAGATAGGCATCATACACAAAACATTTATGGCAAGACAACATCTTTAAAAAAAAATCATGAACATGTGTTCGAGTTTTCATATAATACGATTTGTATTTTAATATAAGAAAGCTCACCTTGATCGCTTACTTTCCTCAACTTGAATCTTTCGTTCCGACTTTACTTGCGAACGTACCCTTTTTAAAATATCACAATAGGAAAATACTAATTTAGTTTTAAACTAATATAATTAAATAAGAAAGAAAACTCAAAGTTTAAACTAATCTATTATTATTATTATTATTATTATTATTAAGAAATTTCCAAAGCTTACACTATTTATTTTAGCTTACTTAACCATTTTATTCTTAAGCCCAAAATAATAAAAATTTCGAAATGGGCCTTGCAAAATAATAAGATACCAATTAAATCTATAAAATAATTCTTTCTCCTAATTAATAGGAGAACTTGAAAATTCTCAAGGAATGGACAAGGGTCGAAAATCATGTAGAATAACACAGGGATTATTTTGCTTGGATTTAATTTGGATAAATATCCCAAAACAATTAATTAAATCCAAGAAAAATAATATCATTTTCAATAAATAGGAGTGGCCGAAAATTCTAATAAAATGGCTGGAATAATTATGCATGATCCCACTTAATTTAATTTACACATTGGTAATTAAATCACAATATCTCACATAACTCACAACAACTAATTTCGCCCAATTAACTCAATCACATAGAAATTAAATTTCATAATTGAATTTCCCAATCAACATCCTCATCAATAAAAAACTAAGTCACAAATTTTTGGGGTGCTACAAAACTTGGAAAAACCAACACAAACACGAGATTTCCTTGATCTAATCCAAGAATAAAAGCCAAAACCCTAATTCTCCCACGTGCTAGGGCATGAAAACTGAGGCAAGAGGGAGAGGGAGGCGCCGGCGCCTGCGGCTTGGGTTAGGAGGGAGTGAGTTGTGTAATGTTGTTCATACTAGGGTTTTCCATCTCTTCACTATTTATAAGCTTGGACGTATTGGGCTAGGATGGGGATCCATGGAATGAAATAGATGTTGGGCTCACCCATTAGATAAATATCTAATTAAATCAAATGACCCATGATTTAATATATTATCAATGAAATATTATTTTATTCCACTAAAGAATAATATTGCACTCCCATCTAAATCACCAAATTACAAATAACTTAGGTTCATTTTATTTTATAATATTTCCCCGTTTAAGATTATCTTAATCCATCAATTTAATTTTTTTGTCAGCTACGTGACTTGAATTAAATTAATTCTCCAAAGAGTTTTTCTAGTTTGAAACTTTATTTATTAATCGTGGAAATAAATTCCAAATTTCTGAATAATAAATTCCTTTTTCAAACACCTCTTGGGGATTTAATCATACCACACTGGGCACGTGAATTCTATGAAATAATATTCCAATACCTGAAGATGTTATTCAATTACTACCACCCAAGATATCATGTTTGAGTTACGTACAAACTCTCACATATGGATAAGTCAAAGTGGCGTTTGATTAAATAAACAATATTGATATTAATTTCATAGACTAGAAAATACTAAAAATTCTGAAATATATTCTTTCAGTAGATAGCAATAAAGAATACATTTCGTATTAGATCCTTTTAATGCTTTACCACACCAGTGTTACTAATCTCTTCTTATGTAAGAGAGAATTATCACAAACACCTCAACCATACCAATATGTAGACAAAGCCTATCTAGGTCGTGAATACGTTTTTCTTCTTAATAGATCTGACAAGTCCCCTACTGGAAAACTCATGAGAATTCATTGGATTTCTTTACTTTGACCTTCTTAGCAAGAAGCCTTAGACTTGTTTATTATATTTCAATAAATAAGTCATTATATTATATTATTTATTCTCATAATTAGGTAAACAAGTGGACGTGGCTTTTCTCGTATACATGCACAAGCTGACTGTACAAAGGCATGTACGCTCGAAGCATCTTTTAGTATACAAACTGCAATAGCCAGAAGTTGAGCCAGTTTCAAACATGGAGATGTAAATATTTGCTTAAGTTTTGCTTGTGTGTGTCTGCCTGTGTTGACATTTGTTTAGTCAGTTTAGTTTGTTTTTACTTTTCTTAGGAGTCGGTCAGGAACCCATGCATGTAACTTGCCCTTTATCTTGTTGTTCTTTCATACTTGAGGACACGCATGGTTTAAGTGTGAGCAGTTTGATAGGGCTCGTTCCAAGAAAGGTTTTATAGGGTTATTACACTAATCAAATTGATAATGTGCAAAAAAGTGGTGAATTTAAGTGTGCAGGAGCTAAAAAGTATTGAAGCGGCAGAGTGTAGGAACAACTTGATCAACTCGGAAAATGAGCGAAAAATGGCCAGAGCTGAAGACAAATTGATCAGTTAGAGACAAGCAGAGCAATGTAGCTTGGCTAGCTAGCAAGTTGATCAAGAGGATCTCACCACATGAAGACATGTGATAAAGCTCATTTCATGCATTGGTTACGGGGTTAAATTCTGTTAATTCAGTGAACTAATAACTGTTTGTAAGTTCAGCTGCGTGAAAATCTGCCAGACCTAGGAAATGTATACAAATTACCCGGGGCAGGGAAAAAGGAGCAAAAGTGAAGCAAAGAGCAGTTCTGAAAGATCCTATTTTAGAGGGCAAAAGTGAAAAATCATGAAGAAAGAAGCCTTAGGGATCTGAGCCTCAGCTATAAAAGGGGCAACTATCTTGAAGAAAAAGGATATCATTCGACACCAGCTCCACATACTCTTTAGTTTCACTTTAGTTAGCTCAATTCACACACGCACTTGGCATCAATGGGGTAGTTCTAGGCAGACTCGGCGGTTTAGTGTAGTTTCTGTGGTGTAACACCGTCCTCACAAGGGCGAAGATACAATCGTTGTTGCTTTTCTGTTATTTTGCCTCGCCGTGAACTTCCTTGCTAGAAGCTCGGCGACTGGTATTTCTGTTTGAACCGTATTTCAGTGGCTATGTAAGTTTATGTTTTCTGTTTTACTTCGGTTTTGTTGCTTGATGATCAGTTGAATCAGAGTGTTTGTTGTTGAATTAGTTTAATCGGAGTTGATGGAGATGGATCTGAATGTGGTTTGAGCTTGGATCAGGTTGATCTGGAGTGGAATTGTGATTTGGAGTTGTGGAATTGAAACGTACTAGCGTGGATCTGCATGGTTATGCCTTTTTTTATTGTTGCTTTCAATTTACTCGACTTGGTAGCTTAGATCTGACAGTTTTCTGTTTAATCATAACTTTTCGGTTAGGTCTGAGTTTGCTCTATTTTTGATGCTCTGTTTCGTTCATGTTCATATTTATTTGCTGAAGAAGATGAAGGTCATTGGTAGTTAGATCCAGATCCGTTGTTTGTTTGCTTTTGCAGCTTTACCTGTCTTAGTAGCTAAATCGGGATCTGTCCCACTGCTTTTTCATGCTCTTTTGTCTAACTGTTTTAGGAAACCTTTTTTACTTGACCTGGTAGTTTTGATAAAAATTTCCTTAGTTAAGTCATCTCTCGAATCATGCATGCGTACGCGTCTTTCTTGTTTCTTAGGTCTAATAATTAGTTAGTACTTGAGTGCTTTTAATTCTCGTGACCCAGTAATTTAAAATTCTCGACCCACTTATTGTGTGGCAGTAGCCAACCCTCCAAAACCCCTCTAAATGCTTGCTAACACATCCGTCCTCGTGGGATCAATCCTTTGCTTCTCTATACTAGCTAATAGTATAGTGGGTTGAGGTTTTGAAGCAAGAAAAATGTGTCCGACGACCAAATTCTGACAGATTCATGATCTCCTAGTCCCTGTGATCTAGTGAATCCTCTGGACCTATTGGATTGAGATATATCAAAGTTACTTCAACATGAGATGACTGAGCTGGTCAAGAGGAGATCGCCACATGAAGAGGTATCTGTTGGTCAAGTAGATGGTGTAAACTGACTGAGCAAATTCAGATTAAGCAGAAATGGAGCAAAAGTGCAGAAAAAGTCGCCTTATTGGTCAAGGAGAAAGAATGGCGTGCTGACTGAAAATCATCAATTACTGCAAGAGTAAAATGGTCAAATCGGACGAGAAGTTTCCTTAGGGTTGAAGTTGAAGCTACTCTATAAATAGAAGCTTTCCACAATGAAGAGAGGGCGCTTAACGCTATCGTAGTTTAGGTAAGAAGCTCTCATAGGCGCTTATCGCCACCGCTATCTTAGCTTAGTTTCGATAGTTAACTGCCTTCTTAGCTTAGCTATGTAGTTTCGACGGAGGAATTGACAACTCCGACGTCGGGATTACATTTCATTTCATGTTTTCAAGACTTTAGTGTAGATTTACATTGTGCTGGTCGTTTCAACGGTGGAATTGACGCCTCCATCTTTGAAGCTTCTTCACACCTTGCTTCCTAGTTAGATTAAATGGTTTCAATAGGAGAATTGACGACTTCGCCGTTGGATCTCAGTTTATTTCCAGTTTTATGAAGCTTTGGTTATTTTCATGTTGATGATGTTATGTACTAATGTTTCTTGGATGCTTTTCGCAATTGGTGGCTTAGATGTTGAGATCTAGATGTTGCGTAGGATTTGCTCAAGATTCATGTAGTAGATGTTCTTGTTTTGTTCTAGTTTTGAAGTCAATTGTGTTCCGAAGTTTGCTTATTTTCTTCCTACAACTAGTCAATCTCGTTCTTGTTTTAAGCTGCAAATCCATTACTCATGTTTCTGAAATGATTTTAAGCATTTCTTGTCTCAAGCTGCCATTAGTTTTGGAATGCCCATGCCTAAGTCTCTTTCTCTAGTTAATTGCTTCGCGCAAAGCTTTCAAAACACTCTTCTATTCATGTTTTCTTAGCTAGATTTAGTTTAAACTCTCAAACTCAGTTTTCATTTTAAAGTTCAAGTTTCCCACTCTAGTTTTTAGGTCCGCGCTCAAGTGCTTAAGGCATGGTGGCTAACACCAACCCCGTGTCATAGAATCGATCTCGAGTAGGTCCCTAGTTTAAGCTCTTGCCGCTTATACTTAGTAATATTTGTTGCATTAGTGGGAAACTATAAATCCTGTTGAAAGGAGGACACGTGCAAAACCCCTCTCTTCATTGAGTCAAAACTTTTGGGCACGGAGATTAAGAAATTGTGTTGAAAAGTATGAGAGGAGAATAAAGTCAGAAAGATAAAGAGAGAGAAAAATAGGTTATGAAATAATGTATGAGTGATTTGATGTTTTGTTTTTCATTAAAAAAGAAATGACTCAACTTCGTTGAGACATCCAAAAAAGGAATAAGACTCAACTTAGTTGGGATACAAGGAGTTTTAAAATAGGATCCACATTCCACTAAATTTTTATCCCAGTATTTCTTAAAACTCGTGCTTAGTCTAATGATGGACGAAAGGAGTATTTTTTAAAGCTATTTTCTCAATAAATAATGCACAATTTATGATAAATTATGCAGTTATAATTGTGACCAGGGGTGCTTATTCAGTTGGTTCCGGTTAGAACCAGACTGGTTGACCGGTTAACCGGTTACAAAATTTTCTAAATTCAAGAACTGAAACTGGTCGGTTAAGAATCGGCCAGTTCCGTCTTGGAACCGAAGAACCGAATTGACTTATGAATAAACATAAGTCAAATAGTAAAAACTAACAAAGCAACAATATTCATCATCCAATAACTAAAAATTTAAATAACTAAAAAAGTTCAATACCAAAAAAATTCGATACGCCAATACCTAAATTATAAAATAGAGTTAAGAAACTTGATTAATAGTAATGGTATATTAAGTTATATTAATATGAAATTATAAAATATAAATTAAAATTTAATCCGATTCTCGGTTAGTAACCGGTTAGAATCGGAACCGGAACCGAATATTCTGGTTCCGGTTCCTCAATTAACAGATCGGATCCGATTTCGGTTTCGATTAACCGAGAACCGAAGAACCTAAGTACCCCTAATTATGACCTTAATCCTTATTTTACTAAGAAAAAAATAACGGTAAATAATAAATTTGGAAAACAGAATCTTCTCCATCATGCTAATTATATCCTCGCTCCCCACTCCACGTCATGTATGCAGAAAAAGAAAAATACGCAAATACTCATTTGAGCAATAGATTATGAGAAGCAGTGGTCAAGAGTATGTCCACTCAATAAATTTATGACAAGTGAAGAGCCATATATGGAAATTAACAAATGTAAATTCAAATCTTCTCATAATTCTAAAATATTCTATAATATTGAAAAATTTCCAAAACAAAATAATTAAATGAAAAGTATTTAATTTTTCGTAATAGCATGTGAGAAATTCAAGATTTTTAAAATATTATTTAACATAGTAGTTAGAATAACAATTTATGAATAGAATTGTGTAGTAGGATTAATATCTTCATTCTTAGATCTACGTAGTCAATATTTATTAAATTAAATCCCCTGGACCACTAACATGAATATATGAATTTTCTGTTAGTTATAGAGTAATTTTTTTATAGAATATTCACGTACGTGTATTATGTATATAAATGAGATGCCCACAAATATTTAGGAAGTTTTCCATATTTTAGAATTAGTATATATTAAACTAATAATATAAACGATTATATAGTGTATAAAGTAAATAAACTCTATGAATAATTCTATTAATAAATTATTATTCTAACAATTATGTTATAAATAATATTTAATATTATTTCATAATTTTAAAATAAAATCTAGAATTTCTTACATTAAGAAAACATTAAATATTAAAAACTTTTAATTATATGCTAATAGAATTTTCGGGAAATTTTTAGTATTATAGAATATTTTAGAATTATGAGTAAATTTAAATTTACATTTGTTAATTTTAAGTGACTCTCCACTTGTCATAAATTCATTGAGTGGCCATACCATATTATAGTGCCAAGTGATATTATCTCCTTATAGTAGTAGTTGCTCTGAATCTACTTGTCAAATTGGAGACTTTTATTAGTTACCAAAATGTAAATGGGTAATATTAAGTGTGACAGCAATGATACGAATTCCTATTTGCACAAAATAAAACGCAAATGACAATAGAATGTAGGGAAATTGAAAACATGATCTTCCCAAAAATATGGAAAAGTTTTGAAATTTGAATATTGATTCAAAATTGTTGAGAAATCACATAGCAAATACAATAGAATTAAGGGAAATTGAAAACATGATCTTCCCAAAAATATGGAAAAGTTTTGAAATTCGAATATTGATTCAAAATTGATGAGAAATCACGTAGCAAATACTCCCTCCATCCCCGATTAAGAGTCACACTTTTCCATTTTGGTCCGTCCCCAATTAAGAGTCACACTTCATTTTTACCATAAATGGTAAGTAGGTTCCACATTCCACTAACTCACTTTACTCACATTTTATTATAAAACCAATATAAAAAAGTGGGTACCACATTCCACTAACTTTTTCAACCAATTTTTTTTACATTTCTTAAAACTTGTGCCCGGTCAAAGTGTGACTCTTAATCGGGGACGGAGGGAGTACAATAGAATGTAGGGAAATTGAAAACATGATCTTCCCAAAAATATGGAAAAATTTTGAAATTCGAATATTGATTTAAAATTGATGAGAAATCACATAGCAAATACAATAGAATGTAAGGAAATTGAAAACGTGATCTTCCCAAAAATAAAGTAAATTTACCGCTAAAGAGGGACTAAAAAAAATAGTCAAGATTAGTCTTTCATAATTATATCCTCGTATATATATATATTCCCTTTTCAATGCATATGCATATGTATATCCATCTTCACCATTCATCTTTTCTTTCTTGAGAGAGATTGTGAAGATGATGATGATGATAATGCGTAGACACTCATTCTCCCGCGTCGCAGCCGCCTCCAAATCCACTCTCTCTGAACCTCCTCTCCCGAAAATCCCCGCCTTCGACTACGTCCCCCCACCATACACCGGCCCCTCCGCCGACGAGATCCTCGCCAAGCGCCGCCACTTCCTCAACCCCTCCATCTTTCATTCCTTCAAAACGCCTGTATCATTCGCAACCCTTGTCTTATTGCTAGTATTCTCTTTGAATGTGAATGTGATTTTTTTTTAATTTTTTTTTTTTGGCGAAGTTGTGTTTGGTTGATGGGAAGATGCAGTATCTGTTCGACGACAAGGGGCGGAGATACCTCGACGCGTTCGGCGGGATCGCCACCGTGGGATGTGGCCACAGCCACCCCGAGGTGGTGGACGCCGTCGTTGATCAGATGAAGCGTCTCCAGCATCCCACTGTCCTCTATCTCAATCCTGCCATCGCCGATTTTGCCGAGAAGCTCGCTTCCAAGTTTCCCGGCGATCTCAAGGTTTATACTCTCTCTGTCAATCATTAAATGTCCCATATTTGACGTGCTAAGGTTATATACTGATTTATTTATTAATAAAATGTGAGTGAAATGAGTTATTGAAATGTAGAGGTCACCTACCAAATATAGTAAAAATGAAATGAGAAATTTATAAGCAGTCGGATGAAAAACGAAAAATGGGACATTTCACGGGCGGACGAAAATAAGTACTTGTATTTTTTGGTCTCTGTGTGTGTATTACTCCCTGTCTCCATGATTTAAGTTGTAAAAGTGAAATAAAACATTTATTGACTGCGGACAAAAAAGGAAAAATGGGACATTTTAATGGCGGCAAATAAAACATTAATTGATTTAGGTTGTTTTCTTCACGAATTCGGGGACGGAGGCGAATGAGCTGGCCTTGATGATGGCGCGATTGTACAGTGGCTGCCACGATGTGGTTTCGGTTAGGAATGGCTATCATGGTAATGCTTCCGGCACAATGGCTGCCACTGCTCAAGGAAGCTACAAATTCAATGTTGTGCAGGTATTTTGATATTGAACAAATTCTCAGTATTTTGATATTCTCGTGATTTTTCAACTTGTTCCATTTATGCGTCTATTTTTGACAGACTGGTGTGCATCATGCACTGAATCCGGACCAGTACAGAGGCGTCTTTGGGTCGGACGGGTTGAAGTATGCAAGAGATGTGGATGATATAGTCACTTACGGAACGTCTGGTCGTGTTGGTGCCTTCATTGCTGAAGCCATCCAGGTACAGATCTCGAATCGCTTCACCTGTTTTTTTCCTTCTGGTGGATAAGTATTGATGAATTGCATCTCAACAGGGAGTTGGTGGGGTTATGGAGTTGGCCCCGGGATATCTTCCTGCTGTCTACGACACCATAAGAAAGGCAGGTGGCCTTTGCATAGCTGATGAGGTCCAGTCGGGCTTTGCTCGCACCGGGAGCCATTTTTGGGGCTTTGAGGCCCACGGGGTTGTGCCTGATATAGTAACCTTGGCCAAAGTAGTTTTTCATTTTCTCCAAGTTATGTCTTCACATCACAGCAACAGATATTTGACGCGTTATGTATTGTGTGTGTATCTATCGTCTCAGGGCATTGGGAACGGAATGCCACTGGGTGCAGTGGTGACCACGCCCGAGATTGCAAAGGTGTTGACTCATCGGAACTATTTCAACACGTTTGGTGGCAACCCCGTCTGTAGTGCTGCCGGTCTTGCAGTGCTTAAAGTGATAGAGAAGGAACAGCTTCAGGAGAATGCTCTCACTGTCGGATCGTACCTCAAGGAACGCCTCGTTTCCTTGAAGGACAAACACGAGATCATCGGGGATGTCAGGGGAAGAGGGATGATGCTTGGAATAGAGCTTGTAACGGACCGGCAGCTGAAAGCCCCTGCCAAGGATGAGACTCTTTATGTGCTGGAACTAATGAAAGGTGATCTCATTTCGACGATCATACTTGTACTAAAATCCTAATGAATGTAAATGTTGTTTTGCTGTGTTGTTAGATTTGGGAGTTGTGGTCGGGAAAGGGGGGTTCTTCGGGAACGTGCTCAGGATCACGCCGCCCCTCTGCTTCACCGAGGAGGATGCTGGTTCGTGTCCTTATCGCGTTGATTTATTTCGTTGCAACCTTATGTAGATGCTGATTTATTATGTTGATGCAGATTTCCTTGTGGATGTGATGGACTATTCATTGTCGAAGGTATAGAGTTGGATGTGAAATGAAAGGTCTACAACATAATCCATTTCATGATGAAAAATGTGATTTTTTCTAGTGAGGCAACTTAATCGAGTAGAGTACTAATATTTGATAACGTATTATTCGGTATCCTTTTTATTTTTCTTTTTCTCTCTTGCGATTGGGTTCTAAACTTTAGCCGATTTCATACCTTATTCATAGAGTATCTCTAATCTCACTCATGCATTGTACGATACATTATATATTTCTATAAACATATATAATTCGAAATTATTATGCTTTGTTAATATAAAATAAAAAAAGTTATTTATTATAATAAGCCCATAAATATTACTCCTAGTTAAAATCTTTTGGACATGTAAATACACATCTACAACTTATATACCTAATGAACTTATACAATTCAATACTGAAATACCCTTTTCAAGAAATAAAAAGTAGAACTGCATGTAATTATTTATTTTTATTAAATTTTTTGTTGAAATATTGAATCAGTTAAAGGTAAAAGATATCTGTTGAAGCCGTTGGGGCCTTGACGCCTTTCCTTCCCCCTCTTGAAAGGATACAGTGACAAAAAGAAAGATAAATAAGAGAAACATAAAAGACAAAAATAACATAATTCAAAACACAAATAAATTTATAATTGATCTAGCAACGAGGTTTCTTATTAAGTATTGGTGTCTGAGCAAGAATACATTACCTTGAAAATTACTTCTAATGACACTTTTGATTACTGCAATCAGAATTTATAAAAAATATGTAACGTTTGGCATTCTTCATGAATTTTTGGCTTCATTTGTTTGTCTGTAAAGAAAAAATTGTGAGGAAAAATGATTCTTAGTATTTTGATTCTTAGAATTATATATGATTTATGGGATTATGATTCTTAGAATTATGATTTCGGTTTCTTGTAATGTGATTACTGAAGAATAAGATTCTTGTATTTGAAACATCTCAGGATTCTTAAATTATGGAGTAATTTATTTACACTAAATAATTTAATAAATGAAAAAAATTTAAGAGATGCATTTTTGTTTCACGCAAACATAACTTCATTATTCAACTACACTACTTAATATCCAATGAAAAAGAGCTTCTGATTTCGTAATCATCCAATTTTATCCATTGGCAATTGCTACTTAGGACATTTTTGAAAGCATTTTTCAAATTGACTTACAATTTGAAAATTGTAAGTCAATTTTCAATTTCCAAAAATATATATATATAGAGTCCCATTATTCACAAATCCACTCTTAAAGACCGAACCACCGAACCATACCAAATTAGGGTTTTTAGATCTAGTTTTTTATGGATGAGAGGCACAAATTTATCAATTATTTTCGCCTTCATCACGAGCCTATTTTAATTCATCCGAAGGTAAATAAGTTATACTAACATGTTACGAAGATTTAACTTCATTCCAGTATGTTTTTACTTCATTCTAGTAGATTTTTACTTCATTCCAGTAGGATTATTACTTCATTCCAGTACGTAAATGCGGTTTCACCGTCGCGTGCCGTTCTTTCTCTCTACAATATCTATCACCACCGCCACAGCGCTGATATGGTGTAATAAACACATGGAATGATGTAATAAATTATTGGAATGAAGTACGTGTAGAAGCATTTGAAGTCCTACTGGAATGAAGTAAAAACCTTATCCAATGAAGCAATAACGTTTCTGAATGAAGTAATAAGCGCACTTGAATAAATTGCATTTTTTTAATGTAAATAAAGTAAAAACTATGATCAATGAATTCAAATGAAACATATGTTGAACCATTTTAAAACCTACTGGAATAAAGTAAAAACATATTGTAGTTTCAAGGTATTACGTACGGAATGAAGTAATAAACCTATACAATGAAGTAAAATGGGCTTGTAATGAAGACTGAAAAATTTACACAACAACACATCTCATCAAAAAAACTAGATCTAATGGCCCAGATTTGGTCTCTAGTTCGGTCTTTAAAATTGGTTCGACATTGATCACAACTCTATATATATATATATATATATATATATATATATATATGAACAACTTTTGGAAACAAGCTAAAACAAAGCTCCTGGGATAAATAATATAATAGATTAACTGCAAATCTGCAAAAGAAGTGATTATGGATACAAAATCACGTTTGGGGCTAATTCAATTTCACTAGCAAAATTGATGCAATCAAGATCTTATAAATCAGTAATCATAAACACCAAAGAAAACCCAAAAATGAAAATTAAGCTACAGCTTGTTCTTTTACCTGTTGATCTAGAAACCGCATACAACAAAATCTTACTTTACTTAATAAATCATAGAATCAAGAATTCTTATGCCACATAAACAGAATTTTAAAATTAAAATAAAATATTTGTACCGATGAAACCACTCTCTGCCGATTAGGTTTTGGGGATTGAAATATCTAAAGAAGATGCAACGAGAGACACAGGTGGAAGAAAACGTAATGAGAGAAGGTGCATCGAGAGAATAAGTGAGCGGTTGTTTTTCCAAAATCGGGAAAAAGAATACCTACGATATGGAAATAGAATCCTTAAATTTTAACGTTATTTTCCTAGTTTTAGGAAATCAGATTACTTTCCTTATTTTCTTAAAATAAGCCAAACAAAAAATTTTAATTACTTGGAATCAGATTAACTTCATTATGTACACCAAACATAGAAATTTAACAATTAGAAATCAGATTATTTTCCTATAGCATATATATGACAAACAAACATGGTCATATAGGAGTCTTTTTCCATTTTAGTTCGTCCGCGAATAGGAGTCTCGGTTCACTTTTGCCATAAATGGTAATAGGGTTTCACCTTCCACTAACTCACTCCACTCACATTTAACTTAAACTAATATATGCAAGTGAGACCCCTATTCCACTAACGTCTTCCATCCACTTTTCTTAACATTTCTTAAAATCCGTGCCGCTAAAAAATGGGACTCCTAATAACGGACAGAGGGAGTAATAAAAATACATGAATGTTGGTTTATGGGAAAACCTTGCAATTGACAAGAGATAAGATTGCATGAAATAACTCACGTAGTGTATATAATTCATGCAATTACATATTCACGCTTATAGAAGATGAAACCAAAGAATATGGTTTATTGGAGATTCAGTGACACATGCAATAAAAAATAACATAGTGAGTGAGTGGATCTATAATGAAATAAAGGAAATGTTGACAACTCAAATTCTCAAAATAAACTACAAAATTCAAACTTACTTAAAATGGTTTCAATTTTATGCGTATACAATTGCCTTCAGTATCACAATCCACATAATGTATATAATTCCTACAGTTACATAAATGAGAGTTAATCAAAACTCTATACAATCACGCTTATAGAAGATGGTAAAATAAAGTTTCATCCGAAGATGAAACCAAAAATTAAAGGTTTATTTGAAATTCAATGACATATGCAATGGAAAAAAAACACATTGTGTTAGTGGAGTTATAGCTACCACTTGCCATATATTTATAATCCAAGAAGAAGAATGGGGATCTTATTCTTAAACCTTTCATTTGCCTCACTTGATGAGATTAAAAAATCTTTTAACTTCTCCAAATTTAATTAATAAAACAAACGGCTATAAAGTTTAAATAAATTTCAAAAGCAAATTTACCACATATCTATACATCTATAAAAGTTGAGTTTAGGGGGCATTTTGGGAATTAAAAATTTTGGTTTGGGATTATAACGTACCATTATAAATATTTAAATGAAATTATAATGTGTACGGTTTTTATTGTTGTTATCATAAATTAATAATTTAGGGAAGTGGAAGTGGAAAAGTTATAGATAACGTTAAGATTTTCAAGAGACATGACAGTTATGATCAATTATTTTATAATTAAGCAAATAATTTGTTGATCCAAAACTAATTAACAGTAATAAAACGTATGCCAACAAAAATGCCATTGTGGAGTATAAGGAGATTGTGGGGTATTTAGGAAATGCCATTTTAAATTTAAATATTATAATTTAGATCAAACTGATTATATTAATTAATTTACATTTATCCGGCAGTTTGTTTAGACTATAAATATAAATATTGTCGATGCCCCTGTTACTAGAATATTTATTTAATCTATTAAATTATGAAATGTATAGATATGTATTAGAAAAATCAGTTTAAATTATACACGAAAAGAAACAGCTGCATTTATAGAAGGAATGAAATGAGCATTTTTGGCCTTTGACTTTCTATCTCTTCTAACCTCTATCATTATAATTGGGAATTAAAACTTTTGGTTTGAGATTATAATTAACAGTAATAAAACATATGCCAACAAAAATGCCATTGTGGAGTATAAGGAGTTTGTGGGGGTATTTAGGAAATGCCATTTTAAATTTAAATATTATAATTTAGATCAAACTGAGTTTAGAATGTGTGCTTCACGACCGAATGGTATGTTGTTTTGTGCTTTTTAGATATGTTTTTGCAATTTATATGAAACCATTACCTACGGACTTTTTTGTGTTCAGGGCACAAGGATTCAAGCAACTATTCCACGAATTCTACACGCAAGGTTTGGTACACTAATTAGGGAAGGGGGTATATTTCATATATGCAATTTTCTCGTGAGGCAAAATCGGCCACGCAATCCAGTTACAAATCATGCATACCACATTAGTGTACCAAACACACAAATGATTGAAGTTAATGAGCCTCAATTTCCAAAAATGCTTTTAAATTTGAAGTCATTTGAGGAGATTACACAGATTGGTAATGTATGTGATGAACCACTTTTTGGTAAGTTTAGCATCTTTAACTTTACTTTACACTTTTTTTTGTCCACGATTCTTGCCTTCATATTTTTTCCAGATACCATTGGTGTGGTTGTCAACAATAGAAAAATTGTTACGCATTCTACATCTAGACTCATCGAAATCCGGCTATCAGATTCTGAGTAAGTGTTGAAAATTGTTTCGCTCTGTTATTTTTATAACGTATTTGAACCCCTTTTTCCACAGCCATAACATGCTTTTTTGCACATTGTGGGGAGATGTTGTTGATTCCTATCTTCAACAACTAGAAGGAATTAAAGGAGAAATGCCCATTATTATTGTCCAACTTTGCAAGCCAACTTTGTTTCGCGGTAAGTGTCATTTTTGTATTAATTATATGTAATTTTCTGTTGTGACAAATTAATAACTTTAAAAAGTTAAATTTTAGGCACGATTCGTGTGAGTACCCACTTTAATACATGTAACACCCCGACTTTTTCTACCTTTTTATTGAGTTCTTGAAAGGACTGTCGTTTGTGCACTTTTGAAAATTTTTTCGACCTTGTTTCTTTTGTCGAGAGAAGTATTTCACTTTTGAGGCCAAACAATTATTCTTCCTAGCCCAATTTGAAACCCAATTGTTACGAGCCCAAAATGATACCTACACGAAAGAATAGACCACGTATCAAATACACTTTCGACAACAAATCAAGACGAAAAGTTGGATAAGAACCGTGTCACATCAAGACGAAAAGTTAGATAAGAACCACGTCGCATCAGACACGTTTTCCTAAGGCCGCATTAATTAGTCGTCAAATCAAAACGAAAAGACGTGAATTTTTGTCTTTTATGAAAAAAATTTCTATAAATATAACCTTCCATTCACTTCATTCTTTTACTTCACAACAAAGAGCTACTATCAAGATTTCCGACCCCTCTTCATCCTCTTCAAAATTTCCTTCCAATTCTTGTTCTTGCAACCATTGAAGTTTATTTTCAAGAATCTCCGACGAATCGCATCGTTTCTTGTCTCTACCGATCCATTTTTGTCAAAGAAGGTATATTTGCTTCACTTTCCCTCATTCTTTTCGTTTGAACCATGTTCTTGACTCCTACATGCATGTAGTGGGTGTAGGAATCATAGATCACAAAGTTAATCGGTGGGAAAGTGAGTCTGCTTGAGAACTTTGATAGTTATGCGATTTTTGAATGAGTTTATGTAGAGATTGTTTTGAATCCTTGGTGAATGATGTAAGTTTATGTGCAAACATATTTATAAGAGTCTTATCAAGCATGATTGTGTATTATAAGCATGAAGAAAATTATGTTTGGATGTTTGAGGAAGAAACTCTAATTTCGAATTTGTGAGTCTTAAATCTGTGACGTTCGAACAGTAGTTTCCGATATATAATTGAACTATCAAACGATCGAATTTTGGTATGGAAATTTTACTGAGTTAATTTCAAGGTGTTTTCTGTGTCTCGTATAAATTTCAGCCCTTTTTATCGAAAAATGAATTTTTGAAAAATATTTGAAGTTGACTGCGCAATTCTGCCAGAAACTTGTGTTCTCGGCCAGAAAGTTTCGTATTCTGTTTGACCGATCAAATGACCTCCGTTTGATGTTATTCTTGAACTATGTGAAAATTTGAAGTGTCGTCTGAGTCGTGTAAAAATTTCAGCCTTATTGGACATCGTATGAATTTATGGTAAATTTTTCAAACGAACTGCGCAATGCTGCACGAATCTTTATGTTCCAACCAGAGTGTTGTATTAATGTTTTGACTGACCAAATGATATGATTTCGGTGTGAAATTTTAACTGGGTGAACTTGAATGTGTCTACTGTGTTGTGACCAAATTTTAGCTTCATATGAGGTCGGATGGATTTTTAGTGATTTTTACAAAAACGGTCGCGCAGTTCTGCCAGTTTTATGCCTTAATAAAATAGTGCTTATTTTCAAGATTTATGGTGTTATATGATGCATGTATATCTAAGGAGTGTGTTTATTGGTGTGGTTAGGTGTTGCACTTTGAAATATGTTATGGTGTGTTTTTTCCCTCTTGTGTTGAACATTGGGTTGGGTAAATTGAGAAAAACGATGAGAGAGGAACGATAGGACATGCATAGAAAAAAATGAGTTTATGGAAGGCTGACTTATGTTGTGATGTTGGCAAGGATTATTGTGTGTACGTGAGCACAAGGAACGAGGGTTGCCTTAAATGGATATTGAATGGTTTAAGCAAACGAGGTGGGCTTTCTGTTAAAGTTACAGTTTTTTTTACGAAAAGTATATTTATGTGGGCTTTCGAACTAAAATGTTTTTATGAAGGTTTTTAGTTTACTATAAAGTGGTTATGAGAATTGTTTTATGTGCTTTCTATTTATTATATGATGTTAAGTGCGAGCTTGCTAATTAACGTGAAGTATTATGAAAAGTGCTATTTGCTTGGTGTTATTATATGATGTTATGTGTTGCTTTACGATTGCTTATGAAGTGTAGCCTGCGTTGATTCTTGAGTTCGGCTTTGACCGATAGAAATGAGTTTTGATCCAAATACGTTTACGACGAAAAAAAAGAGAGGAAGTTTTGAAGTTTTGAAGGTTATATGTGCTTCTTTTGATGAAAGAAAGATGAGTTATTTAAATAAAAAAAACGGTCTTACAGAAAAATAAAGTTGAAAAGGTTATGTCAAGCCATATTTTGTTTTGGAACTATGCCTATCTGACTGCAACGATGAATGAAATGGATTGATGGGAGACCGTGGGAGGTAACCACTTCCCCGGCACTTGAATGTTAAGATATGATGAATGATGAAAGGAACGATGAATGATGAATGGAATGGATTGATGGGTGACCGTGGGAGGTAACCACTTCCCCGGCACTTGAATGGAATGGATTGATGGGTGACCGTGGGAGGTAACCACTTCCCAGGCACTTGAATGTTAAGATATGATGAATGATGAAAGGAAAGATGAATGATGAATGGACTGATGAATGAACAAGAGATAGTGAAATCGGGTTTGTCAGATACGGCATATGTTCCAGGAAAATAGATCGAAAGATCGCTTTTGAAAAAGGAAAAGAAAAATGTTTAGTGTTCTCGGACTTTTCCTAAAATCCCGAGTTCACTCAAAGAGTGGCTTGACAAAATCTATTTTTATAAAATATATTTTGGCACGTGTCCACTGAGTACACCAAGTACTCAGCCCTGCATGTTTTCTCTATGTGCAGGTTGAGCGGTGACGAGCGCGGTGGGTGTTGAGCATGAAAGTGAAGAAGATTGTAAATAAAACTTTCTGAATATATTATGTCTTCATACATAATAGTATTCTACTCTCGAATGCTTCCTCCAAGTATTGTTGAGATAATTTTATCTCGAGTTGCTGATTGTTGAAAAGACACTCTGATTTTATTCGAGCTTTTCCCATTTGTTTGGAGCTAAAGTCGAGTTTGCACTCTGTGTATCATACACTCTGATATATATTATTCTTTTAAGCTAATTGAGTCTTTCTTATGAACTGTTATCCTTAAATGCTATTCTTAAATGTTTGTCCCTTGGTCACGATCGCCTCGTTTGTAACACCCCTGGGGTGGGCGGGCGTGACAGAATGGTATCAGAGCAATTTTTCTTTCCGCTCTGGACCCGAGAGTCTTTTTCAGTCTTAGTCTAGATTCGATTCGCTAGACTAAAATAAGGTTAAATTTGGAAGGCTTAACATCCCGCTTCGCCACGCTCAACCAAGAAAGAGGTAATATATTTTTTTTTATTTGAAAATTTTTATGAGAAAGTTTCGGAGAAAGGATGACGAGAAAATTTTTGAGAAGGAAAGAGGAGAAAATTTTTATAAGAACGAGGAAGTAGATTCTTTCCATGAGGGATCGATTTCAAGTTGAGAAGAGTAATTGCTGATGTTTGAAAAAAAAAGCGAGTTGTGAAGAGGAACGATTGATTGTTTGTTTTTACATGAAAGATGAAAGTTGATGTTCAAGTATGTTTTGAGTTTTGAGTCAAAACTTTTACTTTAAAATTGAAATTAAGATTGTAAATTTTTTAAGGAAAGTGTGAAAGTGTAAAGGAAAATTTTTGTTTCTAAAGTTTTGAATGTAAATGTGAAGTGTGAAAGTGTTTTACTTTGGGATGTGAAAGTGTTGTATGTGTTATACTAAGTTGTTGAGATATGAGATGTTAAAATGTGTTGTGAACCTAGAGTGCCTAAGAAATATGTTAGATTGAATGATATCGAATTTAGTTGTTGACAACTGCAATATCACTTTTCCGAGTGATAGGACAAATGGAAATATGTGGTGTGAACTCGAACTTTATCGAATGATTACAAATTCAGTATTGTTTTTCCCTGAATGACAAGAACAAGGAGAATGCGAAAAGACATAGCATATGATAAAGAGTTTAAGAAAAGAAGAAGTGCAAATTGAAGAGATGTTCCAAACGAGAAAACGTTTGAGGCAAGAAGAGATGCGAAATGATGTAATCCTACAATGGAGGTAGAGATCATACCTGCGATCTAATAAGATAAATCCGATCTTCGGCCAAAGGTGGCGATGCAACAAAAACGACCGTTATAGCATGTTGAGAGCGCGAGAATAACTACAACGTTTTAAAAGAATGACGGTTATCACGTGCAAAGAATATTATGAAGATATGACTTATGATTAAAATGTTTCTTAAAACGATGTTACCATTTTGGCCTCAGAAAGACGAGCGAGGGAGTGTGACCCTCGTAACTAGAATGAAAATTTTAATCAGCAGTACTTACTTGGATCCTAAGAAATTCTTTCTACATTCTTTCGATTAACAGGGAGCCTTGTCAATTTAAGACCCTGTTTGACTCAAACCTTGCAAGTAATGCTCATTATTTCTTTTTCCTATGTCAAGTCATGACTCATTTTTCAGTTCTTGAAAATTTGTGCTTGTCTTTGTAACTTTGGACATCTTGATTAGTAGTCCTCTTTGATTCATCTTTCGTAAGGAAAATATTTTGACCTTATGAGCTTCTGTCATTGAACTTCGTTCCTAAAGCTGTTTGCAGTTATGACCTTTAGTATGATCACATCTCCCATACATGTTTCTTCAAAGGATGGAATATTCTTTTTGGAACTTTTGTACACCTTTTATTTCGTAACTATGCATGCGGCAAGTTCTTCCTTGCAGAAGTGAAATTCTTTTTGGCTCAGTTTCACTACATATTGTTTCATGCTCAATGATTTTCTTTCTGCAATACCAAGTTAAGGCTATTGTGTCTCTTTTTCCTTAACGTGGTTGATCTAGCCGATCTTCCTAAAAAGTTCACTTCACGTTGGTTGCAATCCTATGAATCCATTGATGTGACATCATTATTCAATAACATGATGTCATCGAACCATGATCAGTGCTACCTCATGACATTTGTCTATGCTTCTAAATCCTCCCACGATTGACCATCTCGTGTCATGACATGTTTGAACCATCATTCATTGATGCCGAAATTTTACAAATTTGATTTGACAATTGAAATATCTTATTTTGCAGTCTACTATGGAATTTGAGACTTAATTCAGTTTCATCCTGTTTTCAAGATCTACCTCATATTCCTTCGAGCTCTCATCAGAAGTAAAGTTTCAAGCTTTATGAGTTCATCTGAAACCTTAATTCCCAGAATGAACATGATAAGTTCAATGGAACTTAGACCTTGCTTTATTTTTTTTTCTTTCTTTTTTTTTCTTCAAACCAATTTTTGCAAGTTGATGATGCGATCTAAAAGAGTCGAGCTAGAAATGTTGTTCTTGTTATCTTGATTAATTCTGCAGCCGTTCTGATTAAGACACTTTCAATAGTGTTGCTACGATTTTGAAATCAGTTCATATCCAAGTAAGACTGCTTGATCAATTTTCGAGTTCTTGATACTAGGCTTGGAGGAAAGGGTGAGGTTGAGCTTTTCGAATGACGTAAGCAAATTTCGGGATGAAATTTTTGTTAAGATGGGTAGATTGTAACACCCCGACTTTTTCTACCTTTTTATTGAGTTCTTGAAAGGACTGTCGTTTGTGCACTTTTGAAAATTTTTTCGACCTTGTTTCTTTTGTCGAGAGAAGTATTTCACTTTTGAGGCCAAACAATTATTCTTCCTAGCCCAATTTGAAACCCAATTGTTACGAGCCCAAAATGATACCTACACGAAAGAATAGACCACGTATCAAATACACTTTCGACAATAAATCAAGACGAAAAGTTGGATAAGAACCGTGTCACATCAAGACGAAAAGTTAGATAAGAACCACGTCGCATCAGACACGTTTTCCTAAGGCCGCATTAATTAGTCGTCAAATCAAAACGAAAAGACGTGAATTTTTGTCTTTTATGAAAAAAATTTCTATAAATATAACCTTCCATTCACTTCATTCTTTTACTTCACAACAAAGAGCTACTATCAAGATTTCCGACCCCTCTTCATCCTCTTCAAAATTTCCTTCCAATTCTTGTTCTTGCAACCATTGAAGTTTATTTTCAAGAATCTCCGACGAATCGCATCGTTTCTTGTCTCTACCGATCCATTTTTGTCAAAGAAGGTATATTTGCTTCACTTTCCCTCATTCTTTTCGTTTGAACCATGTTCTTGACTCCTACATGCATGTAGTGGGTGTAGGAATCATAGATCACAAAGTTAATCGGTGGGAAAGTGAGTCTGCTTGAGAACTTTGATAGTTATGCGATTTTTGAATGAGTTTATGTAGAGATTGTTTTGAATCCTTGGTGAATGATGTAAGTTTATGTGCAAACATATTTATAAGAGTCTTATCAAGCATGATTGTGTATTATAAGCATGAAGAAAATTATGTTTGGATGTTTGAGGAAGAAACTCTAATTTCGAATTTGTGAGTCTGAAATCTGTGACGTTCGAACAGTAGTTTCCGATATATAATTGAACTATCAAACGATCGAATTTTGGTATGGAAATTTTACTGAGTTAATTTCAAGGTGTTTTCTGTGTCTCGTATAAATTTCAGCCCTTTTTATCGAAAAATGAATTTTTGAAAAATATTTGAAGTTGACTGCGCAATTCTGCCAGAAACTTGTGTTCTCGGCCAGAAAGTTTCGTATTCTGTTTGACCGATCAAATGACCTCCGTTTGATGTTATTCTTGAACTATGTGAAAATTTGAAGTGTCGTCTGAGTCTTGTAAAAATTTCAGCCTTATTGGACATCGTATGAATTTATGGTAAATTTTCCAAACGAACTGCGCAATGCTGCACGAATCTTTATGTTCCAACCAGAGTGTTGTATTAATGTTTTGACTGACCAAATGATATGATTTCGGTGTGAAATTTTAACTGGGTGAACTTGAATGTGTCTAATGTGTTGTGACCAAATTTTAGCTTCATATGAGGTCGAATGGATTTTTAGTGATTTTTACAAAACGGTCGCGCAGTTCTGCCAGTTTTATGCCTTAATAAAATAGTGCTTATTTTCAAGATTTATGGTGTTATATGATGCATGTATATCTAAGGAGTGTGTTTATTGGTGTGGTTAGGTGTTGCACTTTGAAATATGTTATGGTGTGTTTTTCCCTCTTGTGTTGAACATTGGGTTGGGTAAATTGAGAAAAACGATGAGAGAGGAACGATAGGACATGCATAGAAAAAAATGAGTTTATGGAAGGCTGACTTATGTTGTGATGTTGGCAAGGATTATTGTGTGTACGTGAGCACAAGGAACGAGGGTTGCCTTAAATGGATATTGAATGGTTTAAGCAAACGAGGTGGGCTTTCTGTTAAAGTTACAGTTTTTTTTACGAAAAGTATATTTATGTGGGCTTTCGAACTAAAATGTTTTTATGAAGGTTTTTAGTTTACTATAAAGTGGTTATGAGAATTGTTTTATGTGCTTTCTATTTATTATATGATGTTAAGTGCGAGCTTGCTAATTAACGTGAAGTATTATGAAAAGTGCTATTTGCTTGGTGTTATTATATGATGTTATGTGTTGCTTTACGATTGCTTATGAAGTGTAGCCTGCGTTGATTCTTGAGTTCGGCTTTGACCTATAGAAATGAGTTTTGATCCAAATACGTTTACGACGAAAAAAAAGAGAGGAAGTTTTGAAGTTTTGAAGGTTATATGTGCTTCTTTTGATGAAAGAAAGATGAGTTATTTAAATAAAAAAAACGGTCTTACAGAAAAATAAAGTTGAAAAGGTTATGTCAAGCCATATTTTGTTTTGGAACTATGCCTATCTGACTGCAACGATGAATGAAATGGATTGATGGGAGACCGTGGGAGGTAACCACTTCCCCGGCTGTAATATCCGAAAATGTTGTTTTTTTTTTTTTTTTTTTTAGGAATGAAATTTTTGTGTATATCTTGTTTAAGATATGGTGTGGTATGTTTTATTTGTTTTATATTATTTATGGGTGTGAATATTTAGTTTTATGGTTATTTGAAAAACAAATTAATATCTTAATTAATAAATTAAACCCCCCCCTCTCTCTCGGTTTTTCTCTCCCTCTCCCTCTCTCTTTTTCGAAAACCCTCCCTCTCTCCCCATTAATTTCTCAACCTCCCCCACTCCCTCTTAACCGATTCATTCCCCTTTTTCCAATCTTTTTCTCTCTTCGGTCTCTCTCAATCTCTCATCTCTCTCTTTCGCGAAGTTGCTCTCTCACCGGTAAGTTCTCTCGCCCTCCTCCCTCTCGGTTTACCTTTCCCCTTTCACTCCCTCTCATCATCGTCTTGGATTCCTCAAGGTGATACCCCCCTTCGTCGTGAATCGGAGTCGTAAGAGGAAGTAAAGCTTTTTCACTACGTTGAACTATCCGGGAAAGGTAACACAAGGCCTCAACTCTCGTTTAATTCGAATTCATGCATGTAGGACGTTTTGGAGGGGTTAGATGCTGAATAAGTTGTGGGATTATGTGTTTGTGTGAAGCATGTTTTTGATGGTAACTGACAGTGGGTTCCGACCCCTTTTTGACTAAGCAAACGATCTTCTTTTGGTACGAAATTTTAACTGTATGAACTTGGATGTGTCTTCGGTGTGGCGTGTAAATTTCAGCTGCATTGGATGTCGTATGATTTTATTATGATTTTTGTAAGTAGACTGCGCAGATTCACGAATTGTATGTTTTTGGGAGATGTTTTCATGTGCTTTGGGTGTGTTTCTGAGTGTTGTGTTTTGTGAAGTATGTGGGTGTGTTTGGCCAAGAGATGGCTCGGAGGAATCAGTGTTTGGTTCGAGAGTTTTCGTGTGTGTTGGCCGAGAGTTGTAGGGTTCAGCCTAGGGCAGTTTTGTGGAGAGTCTGGAAGGGATGATCCCAGGTGTTTGGGTGTGTTTTGGGATGTAGAATGCGTGGTGTGTTTGTCGTATAGGGTTTGAGAATCGGGGGTCAGAGGAAAAGGGGTGTAAACTAGGTGCCGAGCAGACGGCCGAGATGGTCGGCCGAGGTGCCGAGCAGGCGGCCGAGATGGTCGGCCGAGGTGCCGGGCCGGACGGCCGAGATGGTCGGCCGAGGTGCCGAGCAGGCGGCCGAGACAGCCGGCCGAGGTACCGAGCCAGGCCGAGACGCCGAGCCTTTTTCCCGAACCTGTTCCGAGCCAGGTGAGCCGTTTGTGCAGTGTGGGTGTTCCGAGAGTTTGAGTGTTGTGTTTGTGTCGTGTGCGCGTCTTGGGTACGTGGTATGCGTGTCGGGTGCGTGCGTGGTGTGTTTCGGACGTGTTTTTTTTTTGTGTGTTTGTTATAACATGTTGTTAAGTGTGTACACGTGTAACGTGCTAGATGTTGAAGTCATCCAAGTAGGAATCATGCATTGTCGTTAAACATCGTCTACCCTGACTCTAATTATGATATTTATTTATCTTTCAAAAGGGTGATCTTTTACGAGGAAAGTGTGGTTGAAGGGAACTATTTTAAAAGCTAAGCAATCGAGGTGGGCTTTTCTACCCTACTATTTTGTGGGTTATCTTTAATACGGACTTTGTTCCGGAAATGTTTATGGAGGTGAACTGTTTGTCTTGCCAATTGTTTTGATTTGAAACCTATCTGAAGTGGTTTACCACATATGTTTAATCGAATTCGGGTCTGTTGGGCTGCGAACCCTCAGGCTAGTGTACACGAGATCGGGAGCCATCTGAGAGCAAGTTGGCCGGTCTAGTGACCTGGGGTGTGGCCACGCCCCTTGTCACCGTTGGATCAGATAGTGTATGATGGTGGGAATAAGGGTGGCAATATCTGAAAATGACTGCGCAGTCGAGTTTATGAAATATATTTTGTGTACTTGGGTTATTTTCTTACACTTAAAACCCCAAGGTTACACTGATGTGGCATGACAAACTATGATTTTGGCGTGTGTCCACTGAGTGCAATAAGTACTCAGCCCTGCATGTTGTTTTCTTAATGTGCAGGTTGAGCGGCGATGGGGATGACGGATGTTGAGCAGTGAAAGCCAAATGAGTGTTTTACTTGGTCTTTTGGATGGTGTCGTGTCGTCATACCCGGCATCATCTGTCTTTTGGTCTTTTCCGCTGCTTTGTAATCCGATACATTGTTTTTATTTAACTCTGTTTACATTAACTTTAGTAATGCCTTCTTAGTACAATGTTTGAAGTGAACTTCTTTTTAATAAATGTTTTTGGGTCAAATATTCCTGTTCTCCCCTTTCTTCCCCGCTTCTTTATTCCTCCCCTAGTCGCGGTCCACCGTACTTCCTATCCTTAGGAAATGCGGGCGTGACACCGGCACTTGAATGTTAAGATATGATGAATGATGAAAGGAACGATGAATGATGAATGGAATGGATTGATGGGTGACCGTGCGAGGTAACCACTTCCCCGGCACTTGAATGGAATGGATTGATGGGTGACCGTGGGAGGTAACCACTTCCCAGGCACTTGAATGTTAAGATATGATGAATGATGAAAGGAAAGATGAATGATGAATGGACTGATGAATGAACAAGAGATAGTGAAATCGGGTTTGTCAGATACGGCATATGTTCCAGGAAAATAGATCGAAAGATCGCTTTTGAAAAAGGAAAAGAAAAATGTTTAGTGTTCTCGGACTTTTCCTAAAATCCCGAGTTCACTCAAAGAGTGGCTTGACAAAATCTATTTTTATAAAATATATTTTGGCACGTGTCCACTGAGTACACCAAGTACTCAGCCCTGCATGTTTTCTCTATGTGCAGGTTGAGCGGTGACGAGCGCGGTGGGTGTTGAGCATGAAAGTGAAGAAGATTGTAAATAAAACTTTCTGAATATATTATGTCTTCATACATAATAGTATTCTACTCTCGAATGCTTCCTCCAAGTATTGTTGAGATAATTTTATCTCGAGTTGCTGATTGTTGAAAAGACACTCTGATTTTATTCGAGCTTTTCCCATTTGTTTGGAGCTAAAGTCGAGTTTGCACTCTGTGTATCATACACTCTGATATATATTATTCTTTTAAGCTAATTGAGTCTTTCTTATGAACTATTATCCTTAAATGCTATTCTTAAATTTTTGTCCCTTGGTCACGATCGCCTCGTTTGTAACACCCCTGGGGTGGGCGGGCGTGACAATACATCTAGGGTTTACATCAACCAAGATATTGATGAGATTTCCAAGTTCAAAGAGAGGTAAAGCAATTTTCCTTACATATTTAGAGTTTTGATTTTAAATCACTCTTTATTATAGTAGTGACTCTCCTTGAAATGTTAATAGTCTTAACATCCACGTGATATCATCATAGGATTTCTGGTGACGTCGCTTTCTTGTCCCAAGAATCAATTTATCGTTTTACTGATACAAGGGTGTCTAATGAATTTGATGGCTTGGTCGTAAAAACTCTTGCAGATGTACAAGACGATGTGGTCATTTTTCCCCATTCTATTTGCTATTTTTGTTTCTTTATAGATTAATTTTATTTAACTTAAAATTAATTATTGTATTCTGTAGGATGGTTCTTACTGGATTTGTGGTAGAATTGAAGACGTTGAGTGTCACTATGTGTAACAACCCGAACTTTCGTACCTTATTTTTATTATTAGCCTAAAGATAAATAATAAGTGATCGTTGTAGTATTCGAAATCTGCCATTTTCATGTATGATAATTTATCTTGGAATTATAAATAATCGTCGCTTCGTTCTCGAACGAATATTTCAAGTAAAAAAAAAAAAAAACTAATAACACCAAATAAAAATTTTAATGTCCGATACATCCAATAAAAGTCCAACAAAATTTAATTTATACATCGTATGGAAGCGGGTACTTCAACATGGACGGCCACAAACTTGAACCGATTATACCTACATCAAATTAAATGATTAAGTAAGCAAATACTCAAATAATTAATAAAATAATAATAATAATAATAATAATAATAATAATTTAATCAAACTTGGTCACCAAGTTTGTAAATCAAGTATTTAATGATTCTTTGATATTTTCCACATCCTTCCCTCTCTCCCATGAATCTCTCTCCCACTCCTAAATATCTCCCACCCTTCCCTCTATATTTTTTCTTTTTAAAAAAAATAAAAATAAATAATCTTTCTCTCTATCTCTGCAATCAAGATTCAAGAAGAGAAGGCTTTTCCTCTCAACCTTAATTCAAGAGACCGAGAACCCAACCCGACGGGGGGAAACTACCGTTCATTCGCTAAGAATTTGCTCAAAATCCGTTCAAGGTATATGATCCCTTGTTTCCTCAATTTCAGTCACATTCTTTGCATATCATGTAACCAACGCAACATACGACAACGATAACTAAATCAAACTAGTAACTCGGGCAACTCAATTAAAAGAAACGAACTTTAACTTCACCAAAACAAGTAAGAACTTATCGGCAAGTCAGAAATCGAGAATTTCGGGGTGGTGCGGGGCTGTTCGGTTAGTTGCGGTGATATTCGGGGCTGCACGACCACCGGCGAGCAGCGTCTTCCTGGCGAGGTGACTGCGCGGCAACGACGGACGGCGACAGCAGCGGCGTCGCGGCTTCCTGTGGCGACAGCAGCGGCGTCGCGGCTTCCGGTGGCGACAGCAGCGTCTTCCGGCGGCGACGGAGCAGCGGCTGCAGTGGCTGGACGATGACGACGAATCGGCGGCGGCGTGAGCATAGCCGTGAGTCAGAGAGAGGGGGGAGAAGAGAGGAAGAGAGGAGAGAGAGAGAAGAGGGAGGAGACGTCGGCGGACGGTGGTGCTGAGGATGGCGACGGCGGGAGGCGGCGGTGAGGCTGGAGAAGGGAGGCTGCTGTTGTTCTTTGATTTGTGAAATGAGGGAGGAAGATGGTGACTTAGTAGTATGTAGGTTTTAGTTGTTTTGGGCTTAAGTTTTGGGCTAGTCTCTTTTTTTTTTTTACTTGGGCTGATGAATTAAATGGTTTTGGGCCATGAATATAATTAGAATAAGCTATGCAAAATAAATCCGAGCCCAATCCCCCTCAAATTAATTTGGGGCTGCAATACATAGTGAGTGTGAGGCCCATTTTCGGATTTAATTAATTTCTGGGCTTAATAAATTAATTGGATGATCTATTTAAGTTGGGCTCCACTTAAATTGTTTTGGGGCTTTAGAATATTAATTTGAGAGATAAGGTGGAGAATTTGGGTTTTGTAAATAAATCATTGGGTTGATAATTGAATTAATTGTGGGAACTTGTTTAATTAATTTTAGAATATTTCCAAGGCCGAAATAAATATAAATTCTCGGTGGGAAATTATTACGATAAGTTAATCATGGGATTGAATAAATTTTTAGGAGTTATTTAATTAATTATCGGAATAATTTGATTTACAAATAATTTACCCCAAGTTTCGAAATAAATGTAATTGCAAGGGGAAATACTTACGATAATTCAATTATGCGCTGAAATAAATTTTGGGATTTTTGTTCGATATTATGATGAAAAATACGAGGAGCTAACGGAGAAATTATGGGCGTAAGCGGCCGACCGGCATCGCCCCGCGACACCTCGGGCAGCCGCTAAGGAAATGGAAAGAAAGAGGGAGACGACGTTCTCAAGTCACAGAAATAATTAAGTTTAATAAAGAAGTGCTATTAATTAAATTTCCTAATTTAATTAATATGCAAGTTTCTAAAATTTTCTAACGTTGAACAAATGATAAAAGAAATAAAGTAGGGGCATGCATTCCTATAAGTATGTGAATTTCTTGAGTCTTAATAGTACGTTGTGTTGTTTCAAAAGGTTATCTCCGCAAGTAAGGTCGGAGTAAGAAATTCAAGTCAAAGGAACTAAACGATCAAGGTGAGCTTTCTTATATTAAAAATACAAATCGTATTCTATGAAAACACGAACACATGTTAGTGACTCTTAAAGATGTTGTCTTGCCATAAATGTTTTGTGTATGATGCCTATCTGTTTGGCTACGGCCAAGTGAATTATGAATGATGATATAAGTCGAATTCGGGTCCCAGTGAGGGTGGTGTCCCCGCTTGGACTAGTGTACACAAGCTACCTCTGACCTGTTGGGCAGAGCAGGTGACCGAGGAAGGTGGCCACCTTCCCGGCACATGAATGTAAGGTGACCGTGGGAGAACACCATCTCCACGGCACAATGTGATCAGATATGGATAAGTACAGGAAAAAGGGACCGCAGTCCAATGTGAATATTTTTAGTAAGCTCGGGTCTTTTCAACAACACCCCGAGTGTTACTGTGATGATGGCTTGACAATATTTTCAAATGTATATGTGTAATTTTCGGCAATGTGTTCACTGAGTACCTTTTGTACTCAGCCCTGCATATATTTCTAAATGTGCAGGTTGAGCAGCGAAGTGGTGGAGGAAGTGCTATTGAGACAAGACATTTAATTCAATTAGATTTTGACTCTCGGAGGTTCATGTCTTCATACATGGAACCGCGTTCATTTGCTTCCGTTGTGCATCTTAAAAGACTCAAGTCTATTTTGTTCAAAACTCTGATTTTATTTCGAGCTATTCCCATTTGTTTCGGGCTGTGGTTGAGTTGTGTTAATTTTGCCCTTTCTTCCCCGCTTCTTTAATCCTCCCCTAGTCGCGATCAACCGTGTTTTCTATCCTTAGAAAATGCGGTCGTGACACTATGGCCAATGGTCATACATGGCATGCAAACAATGTGTCAAAAAGGCTGTGAAGGTTAAGAATGGGTTCAACTGTGAGGAATGTGATAATTCTGATGGGATTGCCATTCCGAGGTTTGATATTTCCCATTGTTTATCATCATTTATATTTGTTTCCGCATTTGACCTGTCCACTTGCTTTCGTTTTGCAGGTTCCTGTTCATCGTGAACGTTGTTGATGGCAGTAGCAATGCATCATTGCTATTATGGGAGCGAGAATGTGTCCAACTATTAGGGAAAAAAGTTGATGAAATTCAACTTGGCCATGAGGAGGTATTTTGTTATATACCAAATTATTTATGGCCCTTTAATTACATATTTATTTTATCTATATTTTTTATTTTTTATAGCTTGGAGCTAATGAATATATTCCTCATGAGATTGAAGAAAAACTTTTGGGGCAAAATTTACTATTTAGAATCCATGTGAAAACCAGTAATGAGTATTGGATTGATAAACCATACACTGTGAATAAAATTTGTAATGACCCTCAAATCGTCGATAAGTACATTCCTCCAACTTTGGACTCAAGGGGTTCAAATTCAGGATTGGAAATTTCTCCCAATTTGGAAGGGCTTTCTCCGGTAATGATTTGTTCCCAAATTATTTTTATGTTTTTTTACACTACCATGTAATAATGTTTTTCATTTCTATTCAGTTTGCTAGAACGGACGTTGTTCTGCATGGCTCTACCTCTGGTGCCAACGACACTCATACTAAATTGATTGCTAAAGATTCATTGAAAAGAAGTTTGGATGTTGAAATTCTAGGGCAAACGATTGTTGTTGGTGGTGAGCAGAAGAAATTAATGATCAAGCAGGAGAATATTAGTTTATAGAATGTTATTTTATTAGATGAACCCCCATGGATCTGTTTTTTATTAAGTTTTTTGGTATTTGCTATTGTTTTTCCAATTTGTAGGTTGACATCATTGCTATAAGTGATGGATGATAAGCTTTTGTTATATGCATTTCTATATTTTTATTTTTGAGGTTTTATGATTACTTTTAGCTGCACTGTTGGAATACAATGTGTTATATGTTTAATTGTAGTTAAATTATTTTTCAAATTACATTATGTATTCCAAAACTAATACAAATAACTATTCCCCTTATAGTATTATGTATCCATGTATCCAGGATTAGAAAATGAAAATATCTTTATAACCATATACTTGATATCTATACTAATATAAAATATCTATACATATATAAAAGACGAGTTTTAACCTAAATTTAAAATTTCGGGTGAAATTTTAAATATTTAGTATTTAGTGGATGTTTCTTATTATATCTATTCAAAATTTATGAATAATGGTTATTTTGCAATATTTATAAGTTATGGAAAGAATATGGATATTTATGAAATAATTGGTATATATTGAGCCGTTACATGCATTTTTGGAGTAATTGGTATAAGTTAATCCGTTATCCATGATTGCAAAATTAATTATTGATTAATGGATATCTAAATTTTTCAGATATTATATTCAAATGTCAAATAAATTATAAAACATATTAAGATCAGCAATAAGTTGTGTATATTATAATGATTATATCGTTAACTACATTAAATGCTATTTATAATTATATTATATTCAAATGTCGAATAAATTATAAAACATATTAAGATCAGGAATAAGGTGTGCATATTATAATGATTATATCGTTAACTACATTAAATGCTATTTATAATTATTTATATTCTATTTGTTATAAATTAACTTAAAAAATTGATTGGCGGAGTCATGGCTTTATAAGGAATGTTTTTTTAATAAAATGAATTGTATATTTTTAATTGGTTTCTTTTATTTCTATAGACATTGCCTTTAAAGTATTAATATCTTTGTTCAATGATAAGTAACGGTAAAAATAATTATGTACATTAATTATTGGTGATTGGATGCTGCAATGAAAAACGTTTCTTATGAAGCCTTAGACTCCATTAATCATTTTTTAAATCAATTATTCAGTTTTTAACTTATTTATCATAATTAACGTGTGAGTTTTTAAGTTTTTTTTGAAGAATAGTAAACTACGAATATGCAGGATTTTAATATGAATATTTACTTTATATAAACGTAAAGTAACGGTCAAATAATTTATGGCTACTAATTGGTAGGTTTCAAATATTTTGTTTTATATTTTTTGTCTATAAATATACTATGTCATTTGCATTTCCTTCCATATGTTTTTATTTTGTGTAATTTTTTAAACAAATAAAGTAAAGGCACAATGCTTGTGTTTATCCAAATGTGTTCGACTCAGAAATAGCTTAATACACAAATAAATGAATTGGAATGCCTACTCAAATACTCAATACATATGTTAATTACCGATTATATTTATGTCTCTTCTCCGCCGAAGGATCTCAATAACAAGTAGACTCACAAACACTTCAATATAAGGAATGAATCATTTTTAGTTATTTGAGTTTGAAGATGTATCCTAGATGACTTCAACATCAAATAAATTTCTATGTCTATTCTATCCATTTTATTATTATTATGTTACTGATACTGTAGTCCTACTATAGAAAGAAAACTGAAAACCATGGAATTCAACATAACCTCGTCTACGGAGACAGGGTAACAAAGACGGTGGATATATAATCTTGTGAAAGAGAGTGAACGGTGACGACCTGAAGCCCGGGACATAGGCTGTGGAGAGATAGTCATGCGAAAGAAGGTGAAATAAAAACAACACTTTTAAATCTTATTTTGATGATCATTTTCAGTTTGAGTGATGTTTGTTCATATATATATAAGCTTTTTCCTAATGTTAATTTGTTTTATTTTTTGTTAGTTTTGTTTTAATTTTTTTTTGTTTTAGCTGTAATAGAGGGTTTAGGGTTTAACTTTGGAAACTGAAGCGCATGTTTTCAGCTGGGCCGTTTATTAAGCGCATGCTTACTAATTATTGTTTTATTTTTCTATTGTTAAGTTTTTTAATATTTAGAATATGTGTTTTTATTTGTTTTGTGATTGATCATTTTATTTTTTTATGGTGATATCAATGTCCTCCTAACATAATTGCAAATTATTTCTATGCTGGTTTAATTTTGAACTCTTTTAATTTATATTTATAATTATGTAATATACTGTTAATATATATATATATTTATTTTAATCATATATAAGATGCAACAAAATCTTAAGATAATAAAACTGATACACAACAAAATCTCTAGATATAGTTTTCTTATAATATATATTATGAATAATAATTCAGTTCAATGTTATGAAAAATCTCTAACGAATATTTATTTGGGTTTAGGGTAATAGCGAATATTTATTTGCGAATATTTGGGTTTTAAGTTTTTAATAGCCATTACATTTGTATAAGTATTTAGTTTACTTTTACTGACACAGTTACTGATTTTTTTTCCAAAACACAGACAATGGAAAAACAGTTAAAGTCTTTACAACCGCAAACAACTTCTGCACAAGAGGAAATTGCTAAATCTAATTCAGTGGAGCTTCACATGTCACGACCGTACTTCCTAAGGATAGAAAATACGGTGGGTATCGACTAATGGGGGAATTAAGAAGCAGGGAAGAAAGGGGAAACAATCAATGGGTACGACATGTAAAACAAAAGATGAAACTTTATTACTAAATTATAGTTTGGAATCACGAAGCAACAAGGTTCGTAGGGAAATAGTCCAACTGATTAAAGAAAAACATAAGAGTTTTAAAACTTAGCATAGCGGAAGCATTTGAGAGTTAGTTACTACTATGTATGAAGACACAATAGCAACCGGAACATTTATTGAACGCGGTCTTTGTCCAAATGCTCAACACCCTCCGTCCTCGTCAACGCTCAACCTGCACATAGGGAAATCACATGCAGGGGCTGAGTAGACAATCAGATATGCAATTCAAAACATAAAATACGGCATGGCACAACATTTAAACCACCCTTATCTCACCATATACATATCATTGCAAGTAAAGGAGTTAAAGTAATAAAGCTCACCTCAAAAGCTTAGTGATTTCCTTAACAAACTTCTCGATCCGACTTTAACGAGCGTGCGAACAACCTTTTTGAGAAAATTAATGTACACATCAATCTCAAGAAAGAAACCATTTAGAATGCATGCACTCTAATTAAAGTCTTCTATCTCGTTTTTCTCGGTTTTCATGCATTTTCGATTATTCGGCCCAAGACTTAATTATTTTCCTCACCCCAAAACAAATAAACCACTCTATTTGCTCTATACGGCCCGTTTTTTAAAACACCAAAGGCCCTATTTTAAAAAAACAAAAGAGGCCCAAGGTCCACTCTTTCCTTACCCCACCTCTCTCTCTCTCCCTCTCCCTCTACCTCTACCTCTACCTCTATCTTCTTCTCCCTCTCTATTTTCTTTCTCTCTCTCTTTTCTTTTCTCTCTCTCTTTTTCTTCTCCCAATCCCGTCGACTCCTCTTTTCCGTCGGAGCCGCCGTCGCAGTGAGGGGGTTCTGCCGCCGATCCACGCTACTGCCGTCCAGCCGAGCCGCCTTCGCCGCTACTACCGTGGCTGTCTTCCCCGGCGGAAATCGCCGCTGCTCGCTGCTCACCGACGGGGTCAGGGACAGCGCTGCTGCTCCATACCAGAAATTGCCGCCGCCGTTCGTGAACAGCCTCCGGAGAACAGCCCCGCACAAGCCCGAAACAGCCCCGATTCCCTCCGAACAGCCCCGAACCCAACCCGATTTCAACCGAACAGATTGGTTCTCATTCAAAGTATGCTCCTTTTCGCTTTTAGTTATAATTTCACTGTGATGGGTGTTCGATTATTGGAGTTTGATTGGTGATGCTTGTTGATTGCATTGTGTGGGAGATTAAATTTGGTAGAATGTGATATGTACTGATATGCTATGCTTATGAAAAAAAATACTTGATCGATTGAAATGGGGTTTTACCTCGCTGAGAACTAAACTTGGCGGCAGGAGTTTGTAAGGCCGAAAGGAGTGAACTCCTTGGCTTGGCAGATTGTTTCTGCCATGAATTTCATAAGAAGAAAATGAGTTCTCATCCGTGATCAACACTTGGAAATCAAAAATGAAGATGGAATGGATATATACCGTGACTTGTGACGGTGAATCAAAAGCTCTTCTACTCTCTCTCTCGGCTCTCTCTCTAGTTTGCTTAGAATTTGTTGATGTGATTAGGGAAGGAGAGGAGATAATTTAACAAGGTTATTCTATTAATTGAGTGACCTTTGATTTGCAGAATTGAAAGTGGGAGATGGAAAGTGGAAGATCACTTGAAAGATGGAGAGTCTCCATGGAGTGGATAAGTTGGCGCAGGGTAGAGAGGAGGAATAAGCTTGTGCTTGCAAAAAGTTCTATGAAGAAATTGGGCCCAAAAGATATCCCTTTTAATTTAACAGTCCAAAGCCAAATTGTAAAATAAAACATTGGACTTTATTTAATTGAGAAGTCCAAATTTTACTTTTCGCATGTCTTTTTATTAACTAAAGTTCACGGAAAACTTTAATTAATTTCGTCGTTCCCAAATCCAACAAGGATTAAGATAGCTCATTGCAACAATTAATATTTAGTGTTGTTCTAAATATTAATTCTTCAAAATCGATCCTTAATTTCCAAACACGTTGCGTACTACATATAACACTTCCAAAAATTCCACGGAGACCGAAGTATTCCTCTACACCAAAAACAATTCACACTTCGCAAGTATGAATATTTAAAAATGTCTCGTAGTAACTTGGTGTTATTCCAAGTATTATAAAATTCATCTCAATCATCTCATTCAATCATGCCAAGTATAGCAATATCAACGTCATTACTTCAACGAGACTTTCAAACACGTCTCCTAGCAATATCAACGTCATTACTTCAACGAGACTTTCAAACACGTCTCATTTCACACCAAGCACATAAATGCTATACTCCATTACAAAGAAAAAAAAAACGAGAAGCATAGCATGACGACAGAAATTCATTTTAACTGAATCACGACATATTTTAAATAGTACTTAAAAAGTACGGGCGTTACATCACAACATAGGTTCGCTTTTAATTTGAGATGTAATTGATTTAAATATTCCTTGAATGGTCATCTTACTCAGTCTAGCTTTGCATTTCATTTTTTGAGCCTTCGTATATGTATTCCATTCATTCTATTAAATTCCTTGCACATGTGAAACACAATTATTTGATTAGATTGAATACAAGTATATCTTCAACAAAACACTACTTCGGCTCCAATAAATAATATCATTGGGTGAATAGATGCTTGGATGAATGCAAGCAAGATTTTTTTTAGGTTTACCGTTCACATAGCCCTATTGTAAAGTACTTTCTTGATTTGAGCATATAAACAGATTTACAGCCAAGATTCAGGTGAAAAAACCTCTACTATCAGTAAACATTATCAAGTAGGCTGACCCAGTGTAAGATATCAAATACATATCTAAATCCCCCAAAATAGAATAAGTAATCAACAAAGTAAAACTGAACTAAGACAGATGGAGAATTTATTGATATTTGGTTCATTTGTTGGTCATGATGCGTATATTTTAAAGTTAAGGGTTTAGGATTTAGGTTTCAAGGCTTGGGTTTTTAGCTTATAGGATCATTATATTGCAATGTAATGAAGCTCGACTAGGAAGTGTCTCACCAGTGCAATCTTAAATTATAGCTTTTGATAAACAATATCTTAAATCTCATTAGGAGAAGTGGTAATTGTACGTTCTTCAGTTTTTTTTGTTTTGTGTGATGAAAATTTACTTTATTTTTTAGTCTCGCGGTCAGAGTCATGTTTCCATTTTACAAAAATGTACCAATATTATTTTTCACGTATTTATATTTTAGCTTAATCCTAACTTCCTTCGTTCGTTTTTACTAAGCGGCCATATAAAAACTGCAACAAAAAACAACTGTTTTTCTAAAAAAATTAAGTAATATATAGAGAGTTCAAATTATTCCTTTTTCAATTTTAAATGCAAAATAGTCAATTCATATTTTTACAGAATTAAATGTATCAGTTTCGAATTTGTTAGTGTGTATTAGTTTCAAATTGGTTATTGTTTGTGTTGTCTCTATGGTGGATTAATTGCTTAGTTCCTGCAATTATAATTATAATGCTTTTAAAATTAAAGTAGTTGTTTGGGTGGACATAATGCCGTGTGATAAATTTTATTGTGATGTCTAAATTTTTTTTTATTGCCTCACTTTAGTTTAATGTTTTGTAGAATTCTGGGATATTGGTGATGCTTCATTTCTATGTTCATTCTGTGGTGCATAATTAAGAACGATTGGGCAAACCGTCTAAAGCAAAGAAACCCAAATTTTCAAAATGTTGTATGAATGGGAAGATCGAGATTCCTAAGCTTTTTCGTCCTCCAGAGGTCTTACATGATTTAATGTCCTCTAAACAATTAAAAAGTGTCCACTTTTTGAAAAATATTCACTCCTATAATTCAATGTTTGCCTTTACTTCGTTGGGTGGTAAAATCGATAATAGCTTGAACACCGGTCGTGCGCCTCCCATTTTCCGCTTGCATGGCCAGAATTACCACCTGATTGGCAGTTTGTTGCCGTTAGATGGTTGCTCGCCAAAATTTTCCCAATTGTACATCTATGATACAGAAAACGAAGTGACTAATAGGTTGGAGTCCGTGAGGTATGTGCTTTATATTCTTTCTTTTTAAAGAATTCATTTATTAATTTTAAAATTTCCAAGTAATTATACTATTTTTTTAGGGAAAAGAATGTCGCGAATAATCTTCATTGCGAAATAATATCAGATATTCAAAAGATGCTGGACGAAAATAATGCGTTAGTAAAAACTTTTCGAATGGCCAAAGAAAAACTTCATGACGAAAATAATAAGAATGTTCATTTGAGGTTGCTTGGTAAAAGAGGTAGAGATGGAAGAACTAATAATCTTCCTTCTGTGTCTGAGGTTGCTGTTCTTATTGTGGGAAATTTAGATGAAGCTTTTGGTGATAGAGACATTATAATAGAATATAAGTCTGAGAAATTGCAGCGTATAAATGAGCTCCATCCTTCTTATCTTCCACTTCAATATCCTCTTTTATTCCCATATGGTGAGAATGGTTATACAGATGACATTCCATTTGCGAAATCTACTGGACATGATTCTACAAGTCGTAGGAGTCGAATTAGTCCAATAGAATATGTTGCATATTGGTTACATGAACGAGTTGATGAGTATTCTACCATTCTTTTCTCACGGCAATTATTCCTACAATTTGTTGTTGATGCATATACTATGATTGAGGCAGGCCGCTTAAGATTTGTACGCACCCAACAAAAAATTACGTGCTGAGATGTACAAGGGTTTGGCTGACGCAGTTTTGAGAAGAGAGACAGATGGCTCAAAACATGGAAAGCGCATTATTTTGCCTTCCAGTTTTGTTGGTGGCGCTAGATATATGATTCAGAACTATCAAGATGCTATGTCTATATGTAGATGGTTGGGGTACCCAAGTTTATTTATTACTTTTACTTATAACCCAAAGTGGCCAGAAATTGTAAGATTCGTTGACCCCAAAGGATTGCGTCCAACTGATCGGCCTGATATTATATGTCGGGTTTTTAAAATCAAATTGGATAATTTTATTAATGATCTTAAGAGTAAGAGACTCAATGTGGATGTAAAAGGAGGTACGTTTGGTTCAATTGTTTAACTTTTTAACTGTATTATATATATATATATATATATATATATATTATAGGTCATGATAATCTACAAACCCTCTATAATACAAACTATACAAACTTTAGGCGTTGACATTGTTGGCATTCACCCAGTGACAGAATTTGTAGTAGGCTTTGACATTGACATTCCTCCCACTGACAGAATTTATATTAGGCGTTGACATTCCCCCCAGTGACAGAATTTGTATTAGGCGTTGACATTGACATATGAATCCCATTATTGCTAACCGTTGATTACTTACAATGAGTGTGTAGGATTAAAGTTTGTAGTTTATATTATAGATAGGGGTTTGTATTTGATCACACCTCTATATATGTGTATATATATATATATATATATATATATATATATATATATATATATTTATGCTTTTAAATTTTTTCTATGCAGTTGTTTATACCATCGAATTTCAAAAGCGTGGATTACCTCATGCGCATATTTTGCTTTTCCTAAGCAAAGAGGATAAACAACCTGATTCTCGTCGTATTGAAGAGATCATTTCGGTTTAAATACCTGATGCCCAAGATGATCCATACTATTATGCGAATGTCAGAGAATTTATGGTTCATGGTCCTTGTGGTATTGTTAGAAAATCATCTCTGTGTATGGCTAACGGAAGATGTACGAAATACTTCCCTAAGAGGTATATTGCAGAAACCAATTTTGATGATGATGGTTATCCTATTTACAGGGGTAGAGATAATGGCCGTGTTATTTTGAAGGATGGGGTGCCTTTAGATAATCGATTTGTAGTTCCACACAATCGGTTTCTTCTTATGAAGTATGGAGGTCATTAATGTGGAATTGTGCAATCAATCGCGATCAATCAAGTATTTGTTTAAGTACATAAACAAGGGTTATGATCGCGTGACAACATCTTTTTTTGAAACTGGTTCTAATGGTGTGGAAAAAATTTTGGACGAGGTTAGTTTGTTTTATGATTGTAGATACATATCGTCCTGTGAAGCCGCTTGGAGAATATTTGGATATGACATTCAATATAAGGATCCGGCTGTTGAAAGATTGAGTTTTCATCTACCAAATGAACAATATGTGGTTTTTGAAGATTCTGAGCCATTGGAACGTGTCGTTAATCGCAATTTAGTTTGTGAAAGCTAATTTTTGGCTTGGATGGAAGCAAATAAGAAATTTGTGGAAGGCAAAGATCTCACTTATGAAGTATTCCCCACAAGTTTGTATGGAACACTGATCATTGGAAACTTCAAAAGCAAAGGTATTCTATCGGAAGATTGTTCTATGTTCCTCCTGGTTATGGTGATATGTATTACTTGAGATGTTTGCTGAATATCATTCGTGGTGCTACATCTTATGAAGATATTAAGTGTGTTAATGGTATTCAGTATGCTACATTTCGAGATGCTTGCTATGCATTGGGGTTGTTGGACGATGATAAAGAATACATTGATGGCATTACCGATGCTTCTTTTTGGGCTTCGGCTCATTCAATACGATTTTTGTTTGTAAGTTTGTTACTATCAGAAACCATTGCACGGCCAGATATTGTGTGGACAAGCTCTTGGAAATATTTATGCGAAGATGTTGTCCATAAACAACGCAAAATCTTACATCATCCAGGTATTTTATTTTTTATAAGCGTAGCTTTTATATGCGTTCATAATAAAAAAAATTTTGTTTTTTTAAACTACATGGACTTTTAAAATTATTGTAGATTTGTTGTTGGGGGACGATGAGATTCAAAATTTAGGATTGCTTGAGATTGAGAAATTGTTAGTTAACGGTGGAAGAACTTTGCATGAATTTCATTCGATGCCATATCCAAGGAAACAATCATTGGCAAGTTCTATTAATAGATTGATTACTGATGAGCTATGTTATGACCGGGAAGCCTTGGCAAGAGAGCATGTAATCTTTGTCTCGAAGTTCACTGATGAACAACACCAAGTGTATGATACGATAATGTCTGCTGTCAATTCTAATCACGGTGGACTATTTTTTGTTTATGGGTATGGAGGCACAGAAAAAACTTTCATTTGGAAGACATTGTCAGTGGATATTCGTTCAAAAGGTTATATTGTTTTGAACGTGGCTTCCAGTGGTATTGCTTCGCTATTGTTACCTGGTGGGAGAACAACTCATTCTCGGTTTAAGATTCCTATCAATCCTAATAAAGATTCAATCTGCAATATAAAACAAGGTAGTGCATTAGCTGAGTTGATTGTGAGAGCAAAACTTATTATATGGGACGAAGCTCCTATGGTTCACAAACACTGTGTGGAAGCTGTTGATTGGAGTTTGCGTGACCTTATGAGCGTATGCAATGAGTTGAGCATGGAGATGCCATTTGGTGGGAAAACTGTTGTTTTGGGGGGTGATTTTAAACAGATTTTACCAGTTGTGCCTAAAGGTAGCCGACAAGATATTGTGAACGCTACTATTAGCTCATCATATCTTTGGAGTAGTTGCAAAGTTTTGAGGTTGACTAAAAATATGCGAGTTCTTGGTATTAAATCTGGCGAGGAAGCATCGAAATTGAAGGCATTTTCTAAGTGGATTGCATCTATTGGAGATGGAGTTATTGGTGGTCCAAATGATGGTGAAGTCAGTGTCGATCTTCCTACTGATATTGTGTCGATCTTCCTACTGATATTGTATTGCTCGATAGTGGAGATCCACTACAGAACATTGTTACATCTATTTATCCTTCATATATGAACAATCAAGATTTGAGCTGCCATTTGCATGATCGAGCTATACTTGCTCCAACGTTAGATGTGGTTGACTTTGTTAATCAATATATGATTTCGTTGGATCAATCGGACGGTCGTGTTCATCTGAGCTCGAATAGCATATCTAAGTCTGATCAAAGTTCTAATGGTTTCGCGGAGATACATTCGATAGAATTTTTGAATAATCTTAAGTGCTCTGGTACACCAAATCATGAGTTGTTGTTGAATGTTGGTACTCCTGTTATGCTATTAAGAAACATAGATCATGCTAACGGATTGTGTAATGGGACACGACTGATCATTACGCGTTTAGGTGATCATGTTTTAGAAGCTAAAGTCTTGAGTGCTAATAATCAAGGCTATAAAGTGTTGATTCCTCAGATGTCATTAACACCTTCTGATCCTAGGTTGCCTTTCAAGTTTCAACGTCGACAATTTCCTTTGTCGGTGTCGTATGCTATGACAATTAACAAGAGCCAAGGTCAATCTCTTGCGCATGTGGGATTATTTTTAAAAAGACCTGTCTTTAGCCACGGCTAATTGTATGTTGCTGTGTCTAGAGTCACGAGTCGTGAGGGATTGAAAATTTTGGTTTGTAATGATGAAGTATTTGGGTCTATGTATTCTACTGTTAATGTTGTTTACAAAGAAGTTTTCCAAAACTTATGAATGAATATTTTGTAATTTCCGGGAAGATGGAATACAAGTAACAAGCCATATCATATTTCAGTACTTACTTTTGTTTTATTGCTAAGTGCTTTTCTTGATTTAGTCTTTGTTTCTTTCATCTTCAGGGTCAGGAGAAATGAGCTGGCAGTAAAAGGAACCATAACATTTGATGCAAACAACACTATCACAATTTCTCCTGTGAATTTCCTGTTGTAGGTACATTCCTACAACATCCTTTCCTTCTTTCTATTGATTCAGGGGACTACCGAAGTATGATGAATGTTGATTCTATATCCACATTAATATAGATTGTTTTGTGGTAGTGTTTCACTGTTGAACTGTATGCTTTATCACATGTTCAAGATGTGTGCTTATACTTTTTTTATTTGATATCCAACATATTCTAACTAATTCAGCAATTTTGAGAAGCTGATTTTTTTTAATATTTGACACATAGTATTTAGATATTATATATATTTTTTCCAAAAAATTCAATATGTCGTGTAGCACGGGTGAGAAATATTATGTTTCTCACATCCAATTTAGATGTTGCCCTCCCATGCTTTGAATTAAGATTATATATTAAGTAAACTTGAAATAATAATAACTTATAAAAAAAGAAGAGAAAAGAGAGATGCTCATGCTGCTCATTTTGGGGCGACCAACTTATCTTTCTCTATATTTAAAATATTAACTTTGTTAACATAATTTAATTATAATTTTTAAAATAAAATATATATTTATTTATATATGACCACTTTATTTATATTAGAGATCCAACAATGTTCTAATCAAAATGCGTATCCATATTACTTTATTTCAAAAATTATTTAATTTTGTTTATGAAAAAATTTAAAACTAGAGCGAATAAAATCAAATGGATCGTGCATCACACGGGTGTGAAACTAGTTTTATTAGAAAGAAAGTCTCAAAAATTATATATATTTCTACATAAAGGCTGAGTGAAAAAATCTCATCAAATAAATATATATTTAAACAAAAAAAGTAAATGAAAAAAATTTCTAATAGACATCATGATATGATCATGGAAGTCGTGCATCAAGGATTTCATACACAACCGGATTCAACGAGTGATCGGCCTATCGATATGACGTCCAAACGCTTTGAAAAGGCCATGAATGTCTTCGTCTCGAAATAGCTTTGCGTGACTATCTTACACGCCTCAATCGGAGTCCGGTGGAGGGACTTATGGCCGTTTTATGAAAGCCGCACATTGTAGAAAAAGTGCCACCAGGACGGGTGACAAAATGAAGGCATGGTGGGGTTAGAATGTTCCACCCGTACGAGTGACTTTCGGCCAACAAAAGCCACCCGGATGGGTGACACAACTAAGGCGTCGACGATCCAGGGGGATTCCACTCGGACGGGTTACTCACGCAGAACAAATCGAAGACATCGTCGTCCACCCCAGACTTCATCTCCAGCTAATTCAACTACAGTTGGTTAACCCCCGATTCATCCCCAATCCACTGATTCGAAATGGTTGGCACACGCAAACGTCAACCGAAGGTAATGGACGCCTATTGCGTTCTGGCTGAACGTCTGGTGAAGGTAATACACCTTTGAAGCTTTGCAGAGTTATTAATCTTAATTTACTTCATCTAATTTCTAAATTGTTTTCTGATTTTCGTCAAAATAGTCCTCCAATATAATCATAAGCCAGTGGCTAAATCAAAGCCGATCAAACAATCAACTCGCAAGGCCGATGCATATACTGGAAGCAAAGTTCCTGAGCCAGAAGGTAAAATAAAGTTAAAACCTATTTGTTATGAAGTAGTAATTTGATAGAATGAAGTTAAAACCATGTGTAAAAATTATGAAGTAGTAAATTGGTAAAATGAAGTAGTAAATTATTAAAATGAAGTAACATACTCTATCAATGAACTGTCTATAATTGTGGATGATATGTTGTTATGAAGTACTTCCTCCGTCCCAGCTAAGATGACACATTCCTTAGCCGGCACGAGATCTTAGGAGTTATTGGTTAATGTGTTTAATTGGAGAGAGAGAGGTGGATGGAAGTATTAAAACATAGAGAGAAAGAAAGATGAATATTTTAATAGGGGTTGAAAAAAGTGGTTGGATGTATTAATTGGAGAGAGAAAGTTTCCAAAAAAGGAAATGTGTCATCTTAGTTGGGACAAACTAAAGAGGAAAACATGTCATCTTAAGTGGGACGGAGGGAGTACTAATTTTATAGAATGAAGTTAAAGCCATGTGATAAACCTATGAAGTAGTAAATTGATAAAATGAAGTAGTAAATTGATAAAATGAAGTAGTAAATTATTAAAATGAAGTGACAACTCCATCAGTGAACTATCTATAATTGTGGATCATATACTGCATGTTTATTCTGTGTCTAATGTCAAAATACAATGGTTGAAAATTTCATGGAGGACATCTAATAATGTTGAAAATTGTGGAGTCTATCTAATGTGCCACAGGGAGACATACAAGGGTGAGCGTGAAGATTATTGGAATTGTGACCTGAAAAAATCAAGTCCGGGCGTACTTCAAAGCTTGAGGGCCAAGTATTGTTCAGCATTGATGTTAGCAGAAAACATCCATGAAAGCTTCAACAACAAACACGTTATAGCAACATACCGCAGGGAGGAAAGCAAACACAGTGTAATAGATGTTGAGAAAATGATAGCAGGATATTTAAAGTAGAAATAATGATTTTAGGAGATCAAGTTTTGGAATAGACATATATTTGTTTTGAGCAATTGAAAATAAAGTTCCACGGCTTTAATTTTGTTCATTATAAGCCTGAAATACTTCATTGGGTAATAGATTTAGTTCATTTCGCAGATCTATTAACTATTGATAGATGATTAACAAATGGAAAATATATCAAAGTAAGATTAATAATATGCTGGTAAGAGATTGTGACATACTCCCTCCATCCCCAAAGAATATGCAATTTGGGTTCGGCACATGTTTTAATGCAAAATTGATAAAGTAAGAGAGATGTAGAGAGAACAAGTAAATAAAGTATTGTTAGTGAGGAATGAGTCCTACCTCATTAGAGATAAAAGAGTTTCTAAAATTGGAAAATGCATATTCTTATGGGGCGGACTAAAAAAGAAAGAGTGTATATTCTTGTGGGACGGGGGAGTATAAAATATTTCATGAGATTATAGTTTACGTCTATTAATAAAAGATTTTAGTTTACGGCCATGATCACACTTCCAACGGCTAGTTCATATTTTGAAGTCACATTTTCCCAACACATTTTTTTGACAAATTAATGGAATTTTATATTTGTATTGAAAAAAAATAGTCTCATTTGCCATTAATTGTCTCATTAGGGATCGATATTGGTTTTATTAAATGTGAAGTAATGAGTTATTTGGATATTGGTTTTAATAGGGGAGTGATCAATTGCTAACCCATCTCTTAATTACTAACTACAACTAATTTAAGTCCATAGGATTTCCAGAGATCTAGTGGTCTATAAATTATCATGCGTAATTTTCTTTTATTATTATTTAAATATAAATAGATTAGAAGAATGACCAAATGTCACATAATATATAAAAAATATCAACTTGATTCCTTGAATATGTCAACACAATTTTGCATTGACATTGTATATATATTATATTGACATATTTTGATATTTACATTTAACTGTTACGTAAAAATTATGAAAATTCAAAAAAACAAATTAAATTTTGACATTGGAACATATGCAAGCGAGATCTCTTTAGAATCCTTATAAAATTATCTTTAATTTGATATATTTTATATAAAAAAATAATATAAATTGAGATAGTTATAATCATTTAAAGTTTTAGGATATTTTTTAAAAGTTGGTTATAACTAAATTTTTGTTAATTGACATTAATATCCTTGATTGATAATTTTTATGCATCTTATTGATATTCATGGATGAATGATTTTATACCTTGATTTAATGATCAAATGCCTATAATTTAGTTGTAGTTAGTAATTTAAGAAGTGATTAGCAATATAACAAATCCCGGTTTTAATAAATGTGAAGTAATGAGTTATTTAAATATGACACTTATAAAAGTAAAATGTGATATGCAATAAATTTTTTTTTATTATAAGAAGGAACAAACAAGATTTAATGTACGAAAGATTGTGACATGCTCCAATCATCAATAACTCTTCAGAGATATATAAGTACAAATGCTTGCGTATATATTAATTTGAAACATGAAACATTAAACTAATTTCACTACCTTATAGTTCTAATAATTTATATTCAGAGATCTATAAGTACAAATGCTTGAGTAGAGTCTTGATCATATGATAACCCCTAAATATCGTAATAACTCTATAACCAAATCTGGAACACACATATTTCTAATCATGCGGTTGAGATTCAAACTTAGATTTACTTCATAAAAAAAGTGCAGGGGTAAAACTGTCATTTCCCTCATTTAATTTCTGAATTTCGCCAAATATCACGTAAAATGATAAAATGATAGGTTTATTGCATAGAATGATAGTTTTGAGATTCAAACTTAGATTTACTTCATAAAAAAAGCGCGGGAGTAAAACTGTCATTTCCCTCATTTAATTTCTGAATTTTGCCAAATATCTCGTAAAATGATAAAATGATATGTTTATTGCATAGAATGATAGTTTTGCCGGATAGAATGATACTCTGAGTTGATAAAATGATACTTTTGACTGACTGATAAAATGATAGGTTTATTGCATAAAATGATAGTTTTGCCGGATAGAATGATACTCTGAGTTGATAAAATGATACTTTTAGCTTATAAATGTTAGGTTTACTGCATAAAATGATAGTTTTGCCGGGTAGAATGATACTTTCAGCCGATAGAATGATAGTTTTGCCGGGTAGAATGATACTTTCAGCCGATAGAATGATAGGTATTTATGGTGTATAAAATGACATTTTTGTTTAATAAAATGATACTTTTACCTGATAAAATGATAATCTAAGCGGATAAAATGGCAGTAACCTTATAAAAATGATACTCTGAGTTGATAAAATGATATGTTTACTGCTTTGTAGGTTTGTATATTATGTATGGTGCCGATTATATTAGGTTTATTGCATAGAATGATAGTTTTTCCGGATAGAATAATACTCTGAGTTGATAAAATGATACTTTTGACTGACTGATAAAATGATATATGTTAGGTTTATTGCATAGAATGATAGTTTTGCCGGATAGAATGATACTCTGAGTTGATAAAATGATACTTTTGACTGACTGATAAAATGATAAAATGATAGGTTTATTGCATAGAATGATAGTTTTGCCGGATAGAATGATACTCTGAGTTGATAAAATGATACTTTTGACTGACTGATAAAATGATAAAATGTTAGGTTTATTGCATAGAATGATAGTTTTGCCGGATAGAATGATACTCTGAGTTGATAAAATGATACTTTTGACTGACTGATAAAATGATAGGTTTATTGCATAAAATGATAGTTTTGCCGGATAGAATGATACTCTGAGTTGATAAAATGATACTTTTAGCTTATAAATGTTAGGTTTACTGCATAAAATGATAGTTTTGCCGGGTAGAATGATACTTTCAGCCGATAGAATGATAGTTTTGCCGGGTAGAATGATACTTTCAGCCGATAGAATGATAGGTATTTATGGTGTATAAAATGACATTTTTGTTTAATAAAATGATACTTTTACCTGATAAAATGATAATCTAAGCGGATAAAATGGCAGTAACCTTATAAAAATGATACTCTGAGTTGATAAAATGATATGTTTACTGCTTTGTAGGTTTGTATATTATGTATGGTGCCGATTATATTAGGTTTATTGCATAGAATGATAGTTTTTCCGGATAGAATAATACTCTGAGTTGATAAAATGATACTTTTGACTGACTGATAAAATGATATATGTTAGGTTTATTGCATAGAATGATAGTTTTGCCGGATAGAATGATACTCTGAGTTGATAAAATGATACTTTTGACTGACTGATAAAATGATAAAATGATAGGTTTATTGCATAGAATGATAGTTTTGCCGGATAGAATGATACTCTGAGTTGATAAAATGATACTTTTGACTGACTGATAAAATGATAAAATGTTAGGTTTATTGCATAGAATGATAGTTTTGCCGGATAGAATGATACTCTGAGTTGATAAAATGATACTTTTGACTGACTGATAAAATGATAAAATGATAAAATGATATATGTTAGGTTTATTGCATAGAATGATAGTTTTGCCGGATAGAATGATACTATGAGTTGATAAAATGATACTTTTGACTGACTGATGAAATGATATATGTTAGGTTTATTGCATAGAATGATAGTTTTGCCGGATAGAATGATACTCTGAGTTGATAAAATGATACTTTTGACTGACTGATAAAATGATAAAATGAGCGAAATTCAGAAATTAAATGAGCGAAATTTGGATACGTAAATTTTATCATGAGCGAAATGACATATTTACCCCCGCGCTTTTTTTTATGAAGTAAATCTAAGTTTGAATCTAGACCACGTGATTTTAAAAATGTGTGGTCCAGATTTAGTTATAGGGTTATTACGGAAATTGGGGTTATCATTATAATGCACCCCTGCTTGCGTATATATTAATTTGAAACATGAAACATTAAACTAATTTCACTACCTTATAGTTCTAATAATTTATAATTTTATCTGTTCCACCTTAAACGATTCATATTTTTTTAGGGTGTCTCACCTAAACAAGGTCATGGAGTGTTTTTTTTAGCAAAATATAACACAGCTACTCTCTTTTAATTTATTATCTATCCTACTTTATTCTATTTTCACAACTCAACTTAACTCTCTAAACATCATTTTCTAAAATCTTATGGCCATATAAAACGTGTAGCTTATAGTGTGTTTTTGTAAAATAGCAATAATACATAAGTTGGCAATGCAAACGAGATTGGGCATATGTCCAATTCATAACTAATCTATATACATGTGCTCATCACATTCATAAATCTTCAGTTTTCTTTCTTGGATGAAAAAATGTCTCCATTAACCAATAAGTAACATAAATTGTAGTATTATATTATTAATAAAGTTTCATATAATCAGTTGTAAAAGTAAAAATATAGAAGGAAATAGTAAGAATAGGGTGAGTTATATTATATATGATCCTTATTTAGCGCAACAACTCTGTGTATAGTAAATGGTTCCATGTGTCCGGGATTCCTGCGAGGCACCAATGGGTGCAGTCCATGCCACCCAAGTTATTGTACTTGCTAGGGTGCCCATCCTTTCTCAACTGAGACAGAGTTGTGATGTCGAGCAATGAAACTGGCATCGATGTTGATGATGTTTTTCGATATAGAACCGATTTCAACACTTTTAACGCTAACGGCTCCCCGGCTGGATAAGTCGAACCCTCCAATGGAGTTGTTTCTCGAGAGCAGTCTTTCACTCCTCTCGCATTCCAATCTTCCCCACTGGGTTCAAACAAAGCATATTGTTTAGGACCATAAGCTATCATACTTAACTTTGATGAATATTTTGGACAATTAACCTTATATGAATAGAATGTAATCAAATGCAAACTCTATATAGTACAAACTTCAAACTATGAGTGAAAACGTTAGAAAATGTCAATAGATGACAAAACAACATCAACAGAAAATATCAACTCAGTGTCAACGGTTGACGCTGTGTTGACATCAAAATCTTGAAATTTTACACTATGTTGACACTGTGTTGAAGAGTTTGGAGTTTGTACAATACATAAAGTTTGTATTTTATCACTACTCTGAATAAGTATATGGGTTTGAGATTGGTTAATTACTTGTAATGCATAGGAGAGATCCCTTGGAAGAAAACTTTGGTTTTGGAAGGATTAAGATTTGAGTCAGCCCAATTTTTCCATGTGGTAAGACCTCTACGAAATGCTTCCATGCGGTCCATGTCTTTCACTATCTTTCCCTCACTTTCTATATAATCCCACCTGCAATTCAAACCACGCATTATATTTTAAGTTTTTTACTAAAAAAATGAAAAACGTTTGTGGTGAAAACTCAAGAGTTCAATATCTCTCGCCTTTCTCATTAATCAACACTAAAATACTTACCCAAATTATATATATAGTGTACCAATTTTGAAAATATGAAATCGGCACTTTTTATTATATAATCGGCATCTAATTTACTAAGACAAGCCAACTACACAATCTATAAATGAATGTTCATAACTTAACATATGTATGTAACACCCTTAAATTTTAAATTAATTGAATTAAATTATAAAGTAATTATTCTATTAGTGATATTATTCAATAGCAATAAAAAAGAAATAATATGGAAAATATATGACAATCTTTCACATGATTTCGAGCATGATTAGAAATAAATATACAATATTCAATAAAGATAAATTGATTAGGGTGTACTATCACTATTTATGATTATATTCCAGTAACTATTGTAAAGAAGGAATGAAATCTAGGACGCAAATCTTAGCATTAATTAGTGAAATAACAAGTACTTATTGATTAAAAAAAAAGAAGAACGTACGGTTGTTTAGGGCCTTTACGATACCACCATAGCCAGGTATTGAAGATCAAGACATCGGCCTGCTTCCATGTGTTTCCGTCCTTAATCGAATCGAGCTTCAAAATTCGACCGATTTTCTCATTTTCGATGTCTACCAAATAATGCGAAAGGAGAATTGAAATCGTAATTCCATGCGCCTACATGTTCAAACCACATGAACGATTGTGATCCATACAGAAAATTGAATAATTTGCTAGTATATAGTTTGGTGGTGTCAAATTTAGTACATACCTCTAATTTAACATTGGTGACCAAGTTGTTCGGGGTCCGGCCACTTACGGCCTCGACAACCTGGGCCGGTGCACCGGCCTGATTAAGAAGGCAAATAAGTGATTGCCCATGGTTCTCACTCACTGAATCCCCGACAAACATAATATGGTTGCCCTTCATCCTTGCCAGAAAATCTCTGGCATCGAATCTATTAAAAAAAATTAAATAAATAAATCATAGTAATGCATAATCAAATATAAATCTCGAAAGAAATGAAGGCGTACCTAGGCAAGTTGCAGGCATTGGGCTGCCATCTGTACTTGAGAAACTGGTGGTCGGGGCGGCCGTATTTGAGGCAGTTGAATTGGCCGCGAATGGCAGAGCATTTTGAGGAATCGAAGAGCGGGAAGGACTCATCATAAACCCATTTTCCTTCATAAATGTTGCATTTTTTCAGCTCAACAAATGACTCGTTGATAGATGCACTCAGGCACCCTGAAACCATGCACACAAACACAACAAACACAATGTTTTTCAGTTTCATAATCTTCATTTCTTTTCTTGCCCTCTCTCTGTTTTTTCTCCTGCGTTATATAAAACTGGGGCCTCATAAATGCTCATAAATGGAGGTCCAATATTACACAAAATATTACTGGGAATTTTTTCTTTGTTTCTATTTTGACTACTTTTTCAGTAAATATTACCTTAGTACAAAATTTAGTGCTACTTTTTCTGTAAATATGATCTTAGTACAAAATTTAGGGCATTAGATTTTATGAAATGTGATTCACCGAGTTGCCAAATTTTTGTTTTGGAAAATTATACTCCTCTTCTATCCACACGAAAAATAGTCACAAGAGATGCATATTTTAATGTTCAATTTGTTAAAAAATGAGAGACAAAGAGAACATATGGTTAGTTTATGAGAGAAAGGGAAAAATGGTTGACCTGATGGGCCACATACATAATCTTTAAATAAATAGGTACACAAGGATAATAATTTGTGAAAAAAAATCAATGAATATACAAAGACTACTTTTAATGGATGAACAAAAAAAATAGAATTAAATTTCGTATATAGTATTATATTTTAAATTAAAAAAATGTATTAATTGGAATTCATTGAATCTCAACTATGGAATTGCGCATTAGGGAAATTTTGGGGAGATTTACAATTATTTATGGAGTGAAATATTGACATAATCCTTTGACTATTACTTATAATTTTGTATTATTAATTTCATTTAATTTTATAAAATAAAGTTTAGATTTTAGATTTTAATTATTAATATATTATTAAAATGGAACAATTAAAACAATATTGGAGCATTAACTAAAGTTATTGATTTAGGTATATCTACTAGGAAAAGCCTTGGATGGTAGGACATATATAATCAAAATTTTATTGAAAAATTAAATAACCATTTAAATAGAAATCGGTCTTTTTCGCTATTAGCAAATAATACAACAATGCATCCACATCATTATGACAGCTAAGAATGTTTTTATATAAAATTTAATGATTTCAATTAATATCAATTATTTTATTTTTATAATTTATAACAGTTTAAAATTTAAAATCTAATGTGAATACGGATGTCGACATCGATTACTATGTCTTATCCGAGGATTGATGGCTGAAGACGACAACGACGAGAAGGAAGTTCTATTCCATTTTTTCCCCACTTGTATAGATACTCCACCTTTCATTTTAATTTACACTTTGATATATTTTTGAAAAACCTCCTTAGAGAGACTTCCTCCCTATTGGTAGGGGGGATGTTATCTAAAAAATCTAGAGCAATGAATATGATTTCATTGTGCATTAGTCATTGTGGAAACATGGTGAAGTTGTCTAGAATTGTCCTAATTTATTTGGTGAAGGTTATTTGGTTTCATTGAAGATTATCTATTTAAACACTTTTCTTCCCATTTCTAGTCTTTTATGATTTACATGTGTATAAGTGTAGCCCGAATCCGTGAACTAACTCGAATAGGAGACTTATTTAAAGGATCATAGTTGTAAATTTCAAACAAGATAAAGTCACAATCCAATTATCCTGCACCCGATTATCCAACAATCTTATTAGATGATAATAAATAAATTTGTTTTGTTAGAGCATTTCCAAGGAACGAGGTAAACAGAGAGGTGGATAGAAATAACTATCGTATTTACATCTTCTTCATAAAAAGTCCTCCGGTAGAAAGGGTATTTGAGAAGGTAATATATTTTCTTCAATTTTAAAGAGATATATACTTACCTCTTCTCCACGCAAAACTTATACTCCCTATGTCCCATTAAATATGAAACATTTTCCTAATCTAGAGCAATGAATATGATTTCATTGTGCATTAGTCATTGTGGAAGCATGGTGAAGTTGTCAAGAATTGTCCTAATTTATTTGGTGAAGGTTATTTGGTTTCATGGAAGATTGTCTATTTAAACACTTTTCTTCCCATTTCTAGTCTTTTATGATTTACATGTGTATAAGTGTAGCCCGAATCCGTGAACTAACTCGAATAGGAGACTTATTTAAAGGATCATAGTTGTAAATTTCAAACAAGATAAAGTCACAATCCAATTATCCTGCACCCGATTATCCAACAATCTTATTAGAGGATAATAAATAAATTTGTTTAGTTAGAGCATTTCCAAGGAACGAGGTAAACAGAGAGGTGGATAGAAATAACTATCGTATTTACATCTTCTTCATAAAAAGTCCTCCGGTAGAAAGGGTATTTGAGAAGGTAATATATTTTCTTCAATTTTAAAGAGATATATACATACCTCTTCTCCACGCAAAACTTATACTCCCTATGTCCCATTAAATATGAAACATTTTCCTAATCTAGAGCAATGAATATGATTTCATTGTGCATTAGTCATTGTGGAAGCATGGTGAAGTTGTCAAGAATTGTCCTAATTTATTTGGTGAAGGTTATTTGGTTTCATTGAAGATTATCTATTTAAACATTTTTCTTCCCATTTCTAGTCTTTTATGATTTACATGTGTATAAGTGTAGCCCGAATCCGTGAACTAACTCGAATAGGAGACTTATTTAAAGGATCATAGTTGTAAATTTCAAACAAGATAAAGTCACAATCTAATTATCCTGCACCCGATTATCCAGCAATCTGATTAGAGGATAATAAATAAATTTGTTTTGTTAGAGCATTTCCAAGGAACGAGGTAAACAGAGAGGTGGATAGAAATAACTATCGTATTTACATCTTCTTCATAAAAAGTCCTCCGGTAGAAAGGGTATTTGAGAAGGTAATATATTTTCTTCAATTTTAAAGAGATATATACTTACCTCTTCTCCACGCAAAACTTATACTCCCTATGTCCCATTAAATATGAAGCATTTTCCTAATCTAGAGCAATGAATATGATTTCATTGTGCATTAGTCATTGTGGAAGCATGGTGAAGTTGTCAAGAATTGTCCTAATTTATTTGGTGAAGGTTATTTGGTTTCATTGAAGATTGTCTATTTAAACACTTTTCTTCCCATTTCTAGTCTTTTATGATTTACATGTGTATAAGTGTAGCCCGAATCCGTGAACTAACTCGAATAGGAGACTTATTTAAAGGATCATAGTTGTAAATTTCAAACAAGACAAAGTCACAATCCAATTATCCTGCACCCGATTATCCAACAATCTTATTAGAGGATAATAAATAAATTTGTTTAGTTAGAGCATTTCCAAGGAACGAGGTAAACAGAGAGGTGGATAGAAATAACTATCGTCTTTACATCTTCTTCATAAAAAGTCTTCCGGTAGAAAGGGTATTTGAGAAGGTAATATATTTTCTTCAATTTTAAAGAGATATATACTTACCTCTTCTCCACGCAAAACTTATACTCCCTATGTCCCATTAAATATGAAACATTTTCCTAATCTAGAGCAATGAATATGATTTCATTGTGCATTAGTCATTGTGGAAGCATGGTGAAGTTGTCAAGAATTGTCCTAATTTATTTGGTGAAGGTTATTTGGTTTCATTGAAGATTATCTATTTAAACACTTTTCTTCCCATTTCTAGTCTTTTATGATTTACATGTGTATAAGTGTAGCCCGAATCCGTGAACTAACTCGAATAGGAGACTTATTTAAAGGATCATAGTTGTAAATTTCAAACAAGATAAAGTCACAATCTAATTATCCTGCACCCGATTATCCAACAATCTGATTAGAGGATAATAAATAAATTTGTTTTGTTAGAGCATTTCCAAGGAACGAGGTAAACAGAGAGGTGGATAGAAATAACTATCGTATTTACATCTTCTTCATAAAAAGTCCTTCGGTAGAAAGGGTATTTGAGAAGGTAATATATTTTCTTCAATTTTAAAGAGATATATACTTACCTCTTCTCCACGCAAAACTTATACTCCCTATGTCCCATTAAATATGAAGCATTTTCCTAATCTAGAGCAATGAATATGATTTCATTGTGCATTAGTCATTGTGGAAGCATGGTGTAGTTGTCAAGAATTGTCCTAATTTATTTGGTGAAGGTTATTTGGTTTCATTGAAGATTGTCTATTTAAACACTTTTCTTCCCATTTCTAGTCTTTTATGATTTACATGTGTATAAGTGTAGCCCGAATCCGTGAACTAACTCGAATAGGAGACTTATTTAAAGGATCATAGTTGTAAATTTCAAACAAGACAAAGTCACAATCCAATTATCCTGCACCCGATTATCCAACAATCTTATTAGAGGATAATAAATAAATTTGTTTTGTTAGAGCATTTCCAAGGAACGAGGTAAACAGAGAGGTGGATAGAAATAACTATCGTATTTACATCTTCTTCATAAAAAGTCTTCCGGTAGAAAGGGTATTTGAGAAGGTAATATATTTTCTTCAATTTTAAAGAGATATATACTTACCTCTTCTCCACGCAAAACTTATACTCCCTATGTCCCATTAAATATGAAACATTTTCCTAATCTAGAGCAATGAATATGATTTCATTGTGCATTAGTCATTGTGGAAGCATGGTGAAGTTGTCAAGAATTGTCCTAATTTATTTGGTGAAGGTTATTTGGTTTCATTGAAGATTATCTATTTAAACACTTTTCTTCCCATTTCTAGTCTTTTATGATTTACATGTGTATAAGTGTAGCCCGAATCCGTGAACTAACTCGAATAGGAGACTTATTTAAAGGATCATAGTTGTAAATTTCAAACAAGATAAAGTCACAATCTAATTATCCTGCACCCGATTATCCAACAATCTGATTAGAGGATAATAAATAAATTTGTTTTGTTAGAGCATTTCCAAGGAACGAGGTAAACAGAGAGGTGGATAGAAATAACTATCGTATTTACATCTTCTTCATAAAAAGTCCTCCGGTAGAAAGGGTATTTGAGAAGGTAATATATTTTCTTCAATTTTAAAGAGATATATACTTACCTCTTATCCACGCAAAACTTATACTCCCTATGTCCCATTAAATATGAAACATTTTCCTAATCTAGAGCAATGAATATGATTTCATTGTGCATTAGTCATTGTGGAAGCATGGTGAAGTTGTCAAGAATTGTCCTAATTTATTTGGTGAAGGTTATTTGGTTTCATTGAAGATTGTCTATTTAAACACTTTTCTTCCCATTTCTAGTCTTTTATGATTTACATGTGTATAAGTGTAGCCCGAATCCGTGAACTAACTCGAATAGGAGACTTATTTAAAGGATCATTGTTGTAAATTTCAAACAAGACAAAGTCACAATCCAATTATCCTGCACCTGATTATCCAACAATCTTATTAGAGGATAATAAATAAATTTGTTTTGTTAGAGCATTTCCAAGGAACGAGGTAAACAGAGAGGTGGATAGAAATAACTATCGTATTTACATCTTCTTCATAAAAAGTCCTCCGGTAGAAAGGGTATTTGAGAAGGTAATATATTTTCTTCAATTTTAAAGAGATATATACTTACCTCTTCTCCACGCAAAACTTATACTCCCTATGTCCCATTAAATATGAAACATTTTCCTAATCTAGAGCAATGAATATGATTTCATTGTGCATTAGTCATTGTGGAAGCATGGTGAAGTTGTCAAGAATTGTCCTAATTTATTTGGTGAAGGTTATTTGGTTTCATTGAAGATTATCTATTTAAACACTTTTCTTCCCATTTCTAGTCTTTTATGATTTACATGTGTATAAGTGTAGCCCGAATCCGTGAACTAACTCGAATAGGAGACTTATTTAAAGGATCATAGTTGTAAATTTCAAACAAGATAAAGTCACAATCCAATTATCCTGCACCCGATTATCCAACAATCTTATTAGAGGATAATAAATAAATTTGTTTAGTTAGAGCATTTCCAAGGAACGAGGTAAACAGAGAGGTGGATAGAAATAACTATCGTATTTACATCTTCTTCATAAAAAGTCCTCCGGTAGAAAGGGTATTTGAGAAGGTAATATATTTTCTTCAATTTTAAAGAGATATATACTTACCTCTTCTCCACGCAAAACTTATACTCCCTATGTCCCATTAAATATGAAACATTTTCCTAATCTAGAGCAATGAATATGATTTCATTGTGCATTAGTCATTGTGGAAGCATGGTGAAGTTGTCAAGAATTGTCCTAATTTATTTGGTGAAGGTTATTTGGTTTCATTGAAGATTATCTATTTAAACACTTTTCTTCCCATTTCTAGTCTTTTATGATTTACATGTGTATAAGTGTAGCCCGAATCCGTGAACTAACTCGAATAGGAGACTTATTTAAAGGATCATAGTTGTAAATTTCAAACAAGATAAAGTCACAATCTAATTATCCTGCACCCGATTATCCAACAATCTGATTAGAGGATAATAAATAAATTTGTTTTGTTAGAGCATTTCCAAGGAACGAGGTAAACAGAGAGGTGGATAGAAATAACTATCGTATTTACATCTTCTTCATAAAAAGTCCTCCGGTAGAAAGGGTATTTGAGAAGGTAATATATTTTCTTCAATTTTAAAGAGATATATACTTACCTCTTCTCCACGCAAAACTTATACTCCCTATGTCCCATTAAATATGAAACATTTTCCTAATCTAGAGCAATGAATATGATTTCATTGTGCATTAGTCATTGTGGAAGCATGGTGAAGTTGTCAAGAATTGTCCTAATTTATTTGGTGAAGGTTATTTGGTTTCATTGAAGATTATCTATTTAAACACTTTTCTTCCCATTTCTAGTCTTTTATGATTTACATGTGTATAAGTGTAGCCCGAATCCGTGAACTAACTCGAATAGGAGACTTATTTAAAGGATCATAGTTGTAAATTTCAAACAAGATAAAGTCACAATCCAATTATCCTGCACCCGATTATCCAACAATCTTATTAGAGGATAATAAATAAATATGTTTTGTTAGAGCATTTCCAAGGAACGAGGTAAACAGAGAGGTGGATAGAAATAACTATCGTATTTACATCTTCTTCATAAAAAGTCCTCCGGTAGAAAGGGTATTTGAGAAGGTAATATATTTTCTTCAATTTTAAAGAGATATATACTTACCTCTTCTCCACGCAAAACTTATACTCCCTATGTCCCATTAAATATGAAACCTTTTCTTTTCGGCACGAGATTTTATGTAGCGTTGTGTTGTGATTTAATGAAGAGAGAATAAAGTAAGAGAGAGGAAAAAATAGAGAGAGTGTTATTTCCATTTTAGGAAACGTTTCATTTTTAATAGGACAATCCAAAAAGAAAAACGTTCAATTTTAATGGGACAGAGAGAGTATATAACAATCATATTTGTATACATTGATTAATTTCTTCCCTTGGAGTTCACCACTTTTTAAAAATATATATTTACCTTTTTTGAAGAAGTAAATGAGAAATATACTTTCTCAATTTACCTAGTTTCCTTGGACATTAATTTATGGGATACTAAAATTTAATTCAAATTTTTGAGAAAATAATTACCCTATGTACTATTATTATAATAGGGGCTTTTGCATAATGATTAACACAAAATATCAAAAATTCGACCATATTATACTACATCCGTCCCCCAGAAAAGACAAGGTTATGAATGACATGTGTTTTAATGTATAATTGGTAAAGTAAGAAATTGATAGAAAAAAAGTAAGAGATCAAGGGATGGAAAAGGTATTGAAATGAGTGATAGAAGATTGTGGGTTCCATATTTAAAATGACGTGTACGGTTAGTATTGGTTGAAACTTTTCATTTTCAGGGTTGGTCTCATTTTGGCGGACACGTCAAAATGGTAAAACTAGTCTATTTGTTGTGAATAGGGGAATATGAACGGAAAAAAACCCATTGCCCATTATTCTACTTTATTTACCAACTCATTCAACACTCCAGTAATGATTTTCAGATCTCTTATTAACTCCATGTAATTCCACCATTGTACTTGGTGGATTAGACTGTGACGCCCCGAAATTTCGTTTCTTTCTTTCGAGATAAATCGGATTTATTAGCTTAATTAATTTCGTTTAGAAGGCGTGTGATCGTAGAATTTCCATTGTAATCCCGACTTTTGAAATTATAAGTGATCGATCTTGGAGAATAAGGAATAAGGAGTTACTCATGCAAAGGAAAATAGAATAAATTGGTACAATACTTTATGAGGAGGATTTACATATCTTGGAGAGATTAATGGAAAGAGACTACACAATCTTATTGAATCATGAGTGAGGTTTTGTATTACACAATAGTCACTTGTTGAAATACAAAAGTGGAAGCTACAACTTAGCATTCCAAAGATGCCAAACTAAAGCATTTGGATACTAGCACAATAGAGTAACTAAATCTAAGTGTGAGGATAAAAATCCTCATCTTTTCCTCATCTTCTCCTCTTCTCTCTCGATGTCCACCTCCATAAAACTCCAAAAAGGGGTAGCCCATAAACCTGCAAAGTTAGCACAAAATGAGGTTAGAGGGGCAAGCTCGAATGAGGATGGAGAGGAAGTAGGCTGATTTGTACAGCCAAGAGGGTGCCTTTTGTAGGCTGTGAGACCAGCCATTTTGTCACATCTCCAATTAACACCAAAGTAGAGATCAGAACAAATAAGCATAGTAGAATGAGCCCAATGTACATGCTCAAATTGGACATGAATCAGATCCTCTTTTCCCATCACCAAGGCTGAAAGTACAGCCAAGGAGAGCAGCCCCAAATATTCACCAAATGGTATGAAGAGCACAATCACAAGACTCAAAAAGGGAGCCATGTATGCAACCCCAAAATAGGAGGCTTTGTCCCCAAGTCTCAGTCACAAACAACCAAGAGCCGAGGCTATATAAAAAGCCCTCCTCACTCCTTTTTCTCCCCACACTTTAGGCACCAAGGATTCGCATAGCATAAGGAGGGCAGCAAGGGGAAGGAGCAGGGAGTGAGGCCGGGCAAGGATCGACACAAGCGGTAGTCATAACCGAGAGGTAATTCCCTCAACACCCTCCCTTGCATCATGTAGAGCAATCACAGTAGGTAACCAAGAACAAGAACTCAAGGGGACTTAGAACTAGCCTCAACAAATCAGTAAGGGATTTTGCATCACAATTAGCCAAGTAACAATGAAATCCAGTAGCCTAAAAATTAGAACAAACTCTCCCCAACAAGATCACAACTTGAGAGAACAACATAGTCAAAACCCAGCAATGAATCAATGCTGCCATAACTCTATGTTCGAAATAAATAATGGAATAGTGAAAGGGGAATAAGGGTATCCACTATGGGACCGCCGCGCCTATAGCCCCGGCGGGGGCGATCCCGGGGCGGATTATAGTGTAGGCGACGTCCGCCCCGGGGCGGACGGTCATTCGGCGAAACCGGGGCGAGGACGCGCCGGTCGGCCTTTCGCCGCGCTTATAGGCGCGCCGGCCATAGTGCACCGGCGGTCCTCGAAATTTGTTTTTTTTAAAATTACCTCTATAAATACCACTCCTCTACCACCCACTTTTTCACCATTTTCACACACTCTCCCTTCATTCACTATCTACACTTTCACTCTCTAAAAATGCACGGTGGAGACGACGAATCACCCGGCTCGCAGAAATCGGGCTATGGCGGCAATCCTTCACAGCCGTCGGGATACGGGGGCTATCCTTCTCAGCCGTCGGGGTATGGCAGCTATCCTTCTCAACAGTCAGGATATGGCGGGTCTCCGTCCCAGCCATGGATTTGGAGTCAAACTCCCCCGCCGTGGGCATCGAGTCCAAACCTTCCACCATCTCAGTCGTGGAGGTCTTCTCCAACGCCCCCACCTTTTCAGCGGAATCTGAGTCGCTCGGTGTTTGGAGATTATAGACCCAACCTCGACACGCTTAACCAACCGTGTCCGGAGTCCCCTTTCCTATCCAGCCAATCTCCTTACACTGAAGCAGATCAAGACACACTGGATACCATGATGGGGCTGCTCAGTTCCTGCGTCCCGGATACGCCTGCAGCCCGGGTGGAAACACCCGTTCCGACCCGAAGCAGTGCCGGGGGCGGTGGCGGTAGGGGCGGCGGCCGCAATGGCGGTGGCGGTGGCTCGGGCAGCGGCGTCGGCAGTGGCAGTGGCGGTGGCGAGGGCTCCAAACGGGGCAAGCTCTATACCAGAGCAGAGTCCATTGCCGTGGCGAGGGCATGGGATGCCATCACATCGGACCCCATAGTGGGCACCGATCAGACTGAGGGGAGCTTTTGGTGGCGCGTCCTGATGGCATACGACGAGTTCAAACCTGCCGGCACCCGAGAGCGCGACCCAAAACATATCTGCAAAAAGTGGTCTAGGATTCTAGTGGCTACCAAGCGGTTCGCGTGCATATACAAGAACAACCTTCTGCATGCTGAGAGTGGCCGAAGCGCAGCAGACGTGAAGGCCCTAAATATAACATGGAGGGCTGGCCGAAGAACTTTGTGCACAAGGGTCGTGAGCCATCCCAGGGGGTTGGCCGGCTATGGTGTCCGTGCAAGGTGTCCACCTTCTCGGTACACAACTTACAGATATGGTATGAAGTTGAAGAACTTAGTCTGCAGACGAACTTTAAGCTCACAAAGAATTTAGTAAGCTCGGGCCTTTTTAAGAAAACCCCCGTGTATTACTATTGATAGATGACAACTATATAATGTATGTTTTGCTTTTCGGAACGTGTCCACTGAGTACTCTTGTACTCAACCCTGCATGTATTTCTAAATGTGCAGGTTGAACGTCAAGAGGAAGGAGTATTGATCGGAGTCGATGTTATTAATTAATCAAGTGGATATTTCGATGATTCGTGTCTTCATACACGAAGTCGTTTAGTAAGGACTTATTCCGTTGTACTTTTGTTAAGTGAGAATTTCCAAGTCTCACCATCAAACTCTGATTTAGTTGATGAGATGATTATTCTATTTCTGAGACCATGTAATTGAATACTTGGCTTCTATTTTATGGTATCAATCGATTTGACCTTTTCGGCAAGTTCCTTGAGTTCTACCCTTTTCTTTCTTCGTTTCCTTAATCCCTCTTATTAGTCGCGGATTACTCGTCTTCGCTATCCTTAGCGAAATGCGGTCGTGACATAGACCTAGGTGTAGTTACTTAAAAATGCAAATTGAAGTGTTTGACATAGTCAAATATGTAGTGAGATAGGTATGCTGGTCTATAAGGATAATAATGGTCTATAAGGATAACTACGATAAGATCTTCTGATATGCGGCCAATATTAATTTAACACATGATGTCAAATCGTTTTGCAAAAATGTTAACCGTGGGTATTATTGGAAACCAAATTTTATTTGTTAAAATTTACATTTACTCCCTCCGTCCCCAAAGAATATGCACTTTGGGTTGTCATGTCATTAGAGAGAGAAGACTTTCCAAAATTAGAAAGTGCATATTCTTGTGGGACGGACTAAAAAGGAAAGAGTGCATATTCTTGAGGGACGGGGGAGTATGAAATATCTCAAACTTGGAATTCATATAAGTATCTTATTTAAATTATTTTTTTCAGCAACATATATTAAATTAAAGATAATTTTATAAGGATTTTAATGAAATCCCCCATTGTATATGTTCGGAAAATAAAATTTGATTCTAATATTTGTTGGAATTTTAATATATTTCGTTAATCAGTGCATGTCGACGTTAATGATAAAATGTCTATATGATATGTAGGGATCAGATCATTCGGAATTCACTAATTACCGGGACCTCTGTTCCGATACACTGCTACTGAGATGGCTAATCTCAGAGTTACAAGCTGAAATACAAAAGATTGATTACAGTAGGAAAACCTAAGTACAATCTAACTAACTAAGTATTGGTTACAACCGGAACCCTTAAAGGTGCGAAACCCCTACGTTGCAAATGGGTACTTAAAAGGAAATTTAAGGCCGATGGAACAGTGGATAAGTATAAAGTCCAACTAGTAGTAAAGGGTTTTAAACAAATGGAAGAACATGACTTCTTTGATAACTATTCACCTGTAACAAGGATTACATCTATCCGAGTGCTTCTCGCTATTGCTGCATTACACAATCTTGAGATTCATCAAATGGATATAAAGACCGCGTTTCTAAATGGTGAACTAGAAGATGAAATTTACATGGAACAACCCGAAGGGTTTGTAGTACCTGGACAAGAGAAAAAGGTATGCAAGCTCGTAAAGTCTCTATATGGATTGAAACAAGTTCCATTGCAATGGCACTTGAAGTTTGATAATATGATGTTATCAAATGAGTTTAAAATCAACGAGTGCGACAAATGTGTCTACATCAAGAGCACTAATAACGGCCATGTTATAGTGTATCTATATGTTGATGATATGTTAATCTTGGGTAGCAACACTCAAGTAATTAACGATACAAAGGCCATGTTAAAGAGAAACTTTGACATGAAAGACATGGGTCTAGCTGATGTAATTCTTGGAATGAAGATTCTAAGAACGTCTTATGGAATCATCTTAACACAATCACATTATGTTGAGAAGATATTGAATAAATTCAAAGCCTATGATGGCTCGCCGGTTAAGACTCCAATTGAACTCGACGTTCACTTGAGCAAGAACAAAGGTGAGCCCGTTGCACAAGAAGAGTATGCACGGGTCATCGGATGCATTATGTACTTGACTAATTGCACTCGACCTGACATTGCTTGTGTCGTGAACAAGTTGAGTCGTTACACGAGCAATCCAAGCAAAGAGCATTGGAGAGCTCTTGTGAGGGTTTTGATATATTTAAAACATACTCAAAATCATGGGCTACACTTCTCGAGATACCCCCCGATACTTGAAGGGTATTGTGATGCAAATTGGAGGTGGTGCTGTATCGTGGAAATCCACAAAACAGACATGTATAGCTGAAGTGCAGAGTTTAGAGTAGCGTGTGTTTATATGTTGTGAGGTCGAGACACCAAGTCCTATGAATCCACTAGATCACTTGGTCTAGGAACTCAATGTAACTCAGAATACTCTTTCGTTGTACACACAAAACTCCCCTTCAAAGATCCCTCAACCCGAATACTATGGATTAGTATAGAGAACCAGGGGTCGATCCCACGAAGATGGATACGTAAGAAAGCAATTAGAGACTCTTGACAAAGGTGGCTGCTGCCACGCAAACAGGGTTGAGGTATAACTACTACTAGACCTAGGCAGGAAATGTAAACACTAGACCTAGAAAGCTGTAAACATGCTGAGACCAAACATCATCAAGACTTCGATATATTAAATTCACTTCCTAGACCGTGTAAACGACTACCTAATTTAGCTAGACAGAGACCAACTAACAGTGGGGACCATGACCCAGAAATAGCAAGTACGGTAGAAAAGCTGCAAATAACTAACTGAGCATTCAACTCACAACGACATGCATTTCTTCAACGGAATTAAACACGAAGATGAAGGAAACATAGCACATTCCCAGATTCGAACAGAATGTAAAATTTTGGTCGTTGAAAACTTACGATAAATCGGAAATAACTCAGATCTACATATACTAGACGAAGCGAAATGAAAACACGAAGACTAGGCATCAAAATAAACCAACTCTGCTCAGATCTCACGTCGAACGCTTAATCCACTTCGGATCCAAGCAATCCGAAACCAACAACAACTAGATTCCACTCCATAACTTCCGATCTAACAGATCTACTCCGATCAACTCCGAATTTAAACGTTTCCACAATCAAGCTACAAAACCAAATTCAAACCTCCGATTCATTCACCAACAAACTCCGATCACTCCGATCCAGCCATTACTCTCCTCAGATTCAGTAAACAATTGCGAAACGCATCCAAAACAAGTAAGCTAGCTCAAACTCCAGAAAATCACAACAGCAAAATCAGACATCGACATAACAGAAAATTAAACTTGCATAAAACACGGAATAGTCGACAAAACAGAGTGCCGAGCTTTGAGCAGTGAAGCTCGGTGAAATCCACAAAATACGAGCAAAATAAACGGAAACTTGTTTCTTCGCTCTCAACAGGACGGTGTTACAACGCAACTTGAAAATACGAGAAAGTTGAAAATGAACCCAAGTGCGAAACCCCCTGAATTTCCCTCGAAGAACCCAAGTGTATAGAAAAATGAACTAGCTGCAGACTGTTAGTGAGGTCTCCACCTCTGCAGATCCCTCCAGAATGCATGCATCCTTCCTTTTATAGACACGGACATAATCTTCTAGAACCTTCGTAGAAATCTCCATTCTACCCTTCAGTTCTGAGATTTACTCCGTCTTGCAATTTCTTTCATAATGTTCACTTATTCGCCAGTTTCCTCGAGCGTGTGATTGCCTCCTTCTTTTCCTGGGCCTGGCAAATTTCTTCTGTACACCTGGCTTAAGACATGTGTTAGACCCAGCAAATTCACAAATTTATCCCCTATACCTATTCATGAAATTAGCCTTATCAATAGCCCGGTCAATAATGGAATCAGAGTTCATTGCCTTAGATAAGGCTGGTGAGGAAGCCGAGTGGCTTAAGAACTTCCTTGAAGATATTCCATGTTGGTCTAAGTCAGTCCCACCAGTGCTGATCCACTGCGATAGCCAAACAGCTATTGGAAGGGCAAACAATGGCTTCTATAACGGTAAGTCTCGACATATACATCGACGACATAACACCGTGAGACATTTGATCACAACAGGGGTGATTAGAATTGACTATGTGAAGTCAATAGATAATCTAACGAATCCGCCAACCAAAGGGTTAAACCGTGATCAAATGAATAAGTTGCTAGAGGGAATGAGTTTGAAATCCACAAACTAAAGAATTGTCATAGTGGTAACCCAACCATGATGACTGGAGATCCCAAGAACTTGGTTCAAAAGGACAACTAAGCTATGAGAGTTCATGAGAAACACTCAACTATATCTATTCCCTAGAGAATAATAGAGTGTTGGAAAACTTGGCTAGTGGTGAGGCTAAGTCTATGACTTTTAACGACTCCTAAGGATCTCGAGGAGATTGAGTTCTCAAGGAGACCGAGTAGGGAAAGATACTCGATTAGAAATCACCTATATAAGTGTGAAGTGAGGCTGCTTCAAATAACACACTTATAAATCCAAAGTGGTGTCCAAGGCCGCAAAGGGCACAAAACGTGAGAACGGATGAGGTTAAGGTGTTTAAGCGTTAACACCATTGTCTCGGTGCATGCCGTGGGGGATTAGTTCAAAGTATCGCGCTACTAAGCCACCTGTGTATCCGATGGTGTCGACTATGGAGGGTTCAAAGCCAACAACTACCTATCCTTATGTTTATATACCTCTCGAGGGTTGAGTTTGTGTCTGCATGCATATGCATTTGGCTATTTGCACTCATGTGGGGGATTGTTGGAATCATTACAGTCAAAGGACTTTGACCAAGAATACTTCCAATGAGACATTTAATTTTATGAAATTAAATAATATAGCGTCGATCTACGTTCGTAGTAGATTACCGTGGTATATTCATTTTCTCAAATCCGATTCCCGGTGAGTGAGAAATAATGGATTAAAGTCACGAAATAATTACTAGTTAATTAAATGAGCTATGGGATTAATTAAGTATCCCACATTGAAAGTTAGAAGCTTATTAAAAAAGTATTTAATAAGTGGGATTATTACATGTAATACTTCTAGTGGACTAAGATGGGCTGTAGAGCCCACACGCGCACACACGTGCGCCGCCGCCGCCCGCCCCCGCCGCGAGCCGCGAGCCCGTGCCCGTGGACTTGGACTTGGATCTTGGCAATTGGTCTTTGGGTGGTCTTTGGACTGTTCTTCGAGCCTGGTCGTGGGGCTCGGTGCTTGGGCTCGACCCCAAGGCTGGTTGGTGTAGTTCTTTTTTGACCACCAACGTTTCCACGCCAGCAAGCCAAGTGGGATGACACATCATCAGTATGACCCGGTAAGAGCCTAAGTGGCTGACACGTGATGAAGTCCACGTCATTACGAACCTAGACGCACGCGTGTCCCGATGCATCAAGGAGCAGCTCTCGTAAAGGTTTGTAACGCCCGTAACGTTCGGCAGTTACAATCTCGCATTGATGACAGCCATCATGGCTGTTGACCCCCAGCAGTGGACTGAGCCCATAAATAGGCTAGCCATTTCATGCATCTCTACACAACATACACAAAGCATATAGCATCATAAGCTCTCTCCCTCTCCTACATTGTTTTTTTGTCGAAAGCTCTGTCCTCTCCTCCATCCAGTTCGTCGAAGCTCTGTTGATTGCGGTGCTGCTTCACCAGAGACGTAGTCGTTTTATCTTTGGGGACGACACGCCAAACCGAGAGCACTACCGGGGCATATCTCGTCTTGCGGAAAGAGGCCTCGTCGCCTCGGCTAAACACTTTTACGGTCTTACTGTTTCGATTTTTTCCATTGTAATTTCGATTCATTTCGTTCTTTTGTATTCCTTCTTTGGGTTGTATTACGCCCGACTTTTATCTCTTGTAAGAAGAAGAATCCCTACAAGTTTTTCGTCAAAATATCTTATTTGTGTTGGGTTGGGAAATACTCCATCCGTCCCCAAAGACTATATACTTTGGGTTCAGCACAGGTTTTAATATAAAATTGGTAAAGTAAGAGAGAGGTAGAGATAAAAAGTAATTAAACTATTGGTAGTGGGGAATGGGTGCCACCTCATTAGAGAGAAAAGAATTTCTAAAATTGGAAAGTGCATATTATTGTGGGATGGACTAAAAAGGAAAGAGTGCATATTCTTGTGGGACGGAGGGCATAACCAACAAAATTCAAAGTTTGTGATATTTTAGAACAATTTTAAAGTTCAGGTGAAATACCAAAATTTGGCCAAAGTTTATATGGTTTGAGGGACCAATATCCTTAGCTATTTTTAAACATTCATGATAAACAAACTTTACATTCTTCTAATGTCAAAGTGAGACTGATAAGACATGTTACGTGTATTGGTTTCGGTCGAAATTTATCATGTATTGAGGATATATAATTCACAAACAGGTCAATTAGTGTGCCGGATAAGATCATATAGGTCCTAGGAGATGCAAATTGAGCAATTAACGTGAAGTCAGGTAGAAGCATTTTCTATGAACAGCTGGCACGCAAAGGTGTAAGGGTATTAGAGGATGTTAAAACTCTTAATTCTTTGTCCTACGTCGACTCGGCGACTGTCCCCACAAGCTTAAGTTCTCTCCGATCGTCTACAGTCTTCAATTCCTCCCCCTTCCTTCTTCTACCTAAACGGTCTGTTAGTTCGTCAAGATAGCCTATTGATTTCCCAGCGGTTAGGTTCGGTCGATCACTCATGCCTCACCAGGGATGTTAGGATCGAAACGCTCCAAAGTTAAAGTTAGTCCACTGATGCGTAGGGTTATGAGAGTTTCTCCTTTCTATCGTCTCCATTTTTTCTATATATTTTTTTCATTCCTGGGTCAGGTAATTTTTACTTCCTCCCCTTAGGTAATTAATCTTCTTTTTCCCTCTTTTTTCTATTTTCCCCCTGGACTTTGTCCAGCTTATACCTCCGATTTGTTATTTTATTCCTCCCCTGGACTTCGTCCAGCTTATACCTCCTTTTTCTGGATTTCGTCCAGCTTATACCTCCAGTTCTGGACTTTGTCCAGCTTATTCCTCCATAACCCATTTTTTCCTCTTTTATACTCTACTCCCTAAGCATCAAGTGGCAGCCCAATTTTTACATGTTAGCTCAAAGTGTTTAGGCTTATAACTCGCTCTTATAGTAGGGCTGCACAGCTAGGTTATCTAGGGCATTTTCTATCGTCCTTACTTCATTCAGACCGCTTTTAGTTTATTAAGGAAAAAGGCATCAAAGTTGACGTGTATCCTTTCTTCAATTGCTCTTACTAAGGGAAACTTGCCTTATTATATCCACTAGCTCATGCAACACGCAAACATAAAAACCTAGAGATACTAAGACAAACTTACTGCACTTACTCCCTCCCCCTCCCGCTTCACTCAAGCTTGTCCCCAAGCTATCCTAGTGAAGTGGAGAAATAGGGAAGGACGAACAAAACAAACTTCTCACACTTAGACTGGACACCGGGCTAAGTGGGAGAAAGCACACAAACAAAACCAAACATGCAAAAACAGAACAACCCCTTCTCACACTTAGACCAAGGATTGGGCTAAGTGTGGGAAGGTGCAACACATATATACAGAAAAGAGCATGCTGGCACAGATAAACACAAACAGAAAGCGAAAAACTAAAAGAAATGGAAGAGTAAAAGTTACTTGGTTTGGGGGGAATCAATTCGGGGTCTGGCCCCCGCGGGAGCCAGCCTTGAGCAGGGCAGACGGTTGGGTCACTTTAGCTTTTTTCTTTGCCGGCGAATCCGGCGTCTCTGTGATCTCGTCACGCTGTCCCGACACTGTCTTTCTTACGGTCAAGGGCTTAGTCGCGGATGGGGCAGTTAGAGGCCTCGTCGCCTGGGGAGGCTTTTGGAGAGATAGACTTCCTTGCCATGATGGTTTAGAAACGCAGCCAGGGCCAGGAAGAGATTCCGGCGCCTCGGGAAACTTCGCTCTGAGCCACTTCGTCATTATCATCATCAGCGAGACGCCTTCTGCCAACCTATCAGTGTGCCTTGTCGACGCTGCCACAAGGTCGGTGAGACGTCCCTTGAGAGCCACGACCTCCTCTCTGACCTTCCCGACTTCCATTCTTATCTCGTCTACTTCCGTTGTCACTCCTGCGACCTCTTTCCGTACTCTCTCAAAATCGACACTGTCCCTTCCTTTACCCCGTAGGGCCACAATCTCTTCTCTAACCATCTTGATTTCTGACCTCATCCATCCCACCTCCTTCCTCATTTCTTCAGCTTCAACCTTGGCTCCTGCATCCACACTTGCTGTTTCCTGTTTCACCTGGATGTCCGACCCGCCGACCTCATAAAAGCATACCTCCTTCCCAGACATGTATAGAAGCCCCTTATTGAAGAAATAGTCGATATTGAAAACCTCTGGGGGCATGCACATCTCCACATCCCGGTACGACTTGGCTATCTTCAATATTACGTTGCGTTGCAGGTATGCCCCTAGGATGTGGCATGTGTACATGTGTCTGGAAGGATTTGCGGCCATTTGATGGCAAGCCTGGGCTAGCCAGTAACCCAGGTGCACACGGACTCCCTTGGCCATACACCAAGTGAAGTATAGGTCGGGCGTGGTCAAAGCAGCGCTCGCAGTTCCCATCAAGTTATAACTGATGAACGTCTGAGCGAATCGCAGGATCTGGTTGTCAATGTGGGAAGCCTTCGAACAGCTTGTCTTAAACTGACCCACCTTCGGGTGGGTTATAAACTCCCAGGCACTCTGTGGACGGAAACCTGGAGTACACTTCGGTGGACCTACCATCCTATCATTCCACAGTCCTTCATCGTCCAGCGTGCGTGACAACAGCCCCATGCGGAGCGTCCACTCGCGGATGCTCATTTCGTGCTCTTCATTGAAGAGGCGGAAAGTAATAGAGTCGGCATCCAAATCATTCGTAGACTTCAACCGAAAGGTTGAAAAGAACTCACGCGCTGCTGCTGTCGGGACTTCGAAAGAGCTGTGTTTCAGTAACCAGTCGAACCCGATTGCGTCGATATACTCCCGGAATTCGGTATCGGAAGCAATATTCTTTAGCTCCGCGGGATCATATCTTTTCCTGGACTTCGCAAGCTTACCCTAGGCACTCTTTTCTTTAAACGTTGCTGCACGCCTGGGGTCAGAGAATTTCCTCATGGCATCCAGTAGTTCCTTGGTCAACCAAACTTCCGTAGGGTCGAAATTGAGCTCCTCGTCAGGTTCCTCTTCGGAGTCGCTAGACTCGGCAGGGCTATCGGATTCGGCAGCATAAGGAACCTTTGCGGGTGGAGGGATAGAAGCTTCAACAAATTTCCCTTTCGCTCGCTTGGTCAAGGAAGTAGCGGTCTGCTTTCCCTTCCTTTTTCTGTCTGCCGCCTGGCGGCGTCCTTCTTCGTCACCCTCCCCACCACCGGGTCTGGGAGAGTTATCTTTTTCCTCCGCTGCGGCCTCTTGACCCATCGCTTCCCTTCCCGTATCGTCAACTTCATCTAACAAGCTCCGGCGGGCTCGTCTACGGGCATCCCTTGCATTTACCGGTGAAATTGTCCCCTCTGGGACATCTGTCAAATCTACGATTACCTTTACCCTGTCACCTACAGGGTCTTGTACATTTTCAGTAACGAGGGCTTCTCCCTCCTCAGACATCAAAGGGGTTGCCCTTGTGATTTAAACAGGGGTTTCCACCCCAGCCAAATCTCCTTCATTGTGGGCTTCAGTACCCACAACTCTTTCAGGGGTCCTCCCCTCACCAACATTCTTCTCAGAAACTTGGGCCTCATCGCCCCCAAATTCTTCTAGGGTTTCTCCTCCACAACATTCTTACAAACACCAGGGGTTGTCCTCTCTCCTAACTCCTCAGTAACAGGGGTTTCCCCCTCAAAAATATTAGCAATAACCCCAGAAATAACATCCACTGGGGTTTCCCCCACAGACACAACAACAGATTTATCTGCCAAAACAGGGGTTTCCCCCTCCATAATAGAGTCTAACCTTGGTACGCTTACAGTTAAGAGCTCCAAACCCGCAGCCAGATCTACCTCCTCCTCAGGTTTGTCCGCGGCGGTTGTTTCTGCTACGATGGCGGTTGGTTCGGCCTTCGAATGTATGGCCTCCGGTTGGGGTCTCTCCATCTCTGTAACTTGTGGCGGTGGTGCAGTGGTAGTCGTCCCCATCATAGTGGTGAACATGGCGAACGACTTCATCGCCTTCTCTGGCCCCCCAAGCTTCTGTAATAGGTCGGCCATGAACGCCGCCGCGTTAGATTCGGCGGTTCCAGAGGTGCTTCATGTGTTCTTCGTGTTGTCCATGGCAGATTCTGTAGAATGTTAACAAGAACTCGGAAGAAAATTGCTCCGATTAGGGTTAGAGAAAAATAGGGTTTGAGAGAGAAGTTGGGGAATTTTTTGTAGAGAGAGTGAATATGATATGGAAAATAAAGGCTAAAGCACGGTTATAGCCTGTGGGTATGAGAGATGACGGGTTGCAGGCAGTTGCAGGCATGACGCTAGCGGCCGTACGCCTCCCCATAAAGTTACCTTTTGAAATTCGAACCGGTGCTAACTCCCTCCAAAAATTTACTCCTCAACTCCCTGCCCCATGTGAATATCTCTGCAATACCATACTTAGAAAAACATCAAACTAAAAGTGAAACGCCAGACTCCCAGGTCAAGGATATGACAGTATAAAAATTCCCCTAAGGAGTCTGGTATTCCGAAAAATATTTTTGGAAGATTATTTTTTTTCTGATTTGTTTGGGTTTTCTTGATTTAAAGGAAGCGATTAAATATTTACAAATTCTGTTTTCAAGTGCTCTCAAGATTCTCTAGGTCAAGGTATATATGTAAAAAAGTTCTTAGTCATCTGACCGAGGAATTCACTGAGAACACTTCCTTCCCAGGCCAGTTAGGCGATATCAGGGAGTGCGCGTAACGGCACTTCGTCCACTACACACATCTCCGAGTTATCCCTAAATACCTTCACCCTATGACCATTGACAAGAAAAGGAGTAGAGTTTGAAGCACTTCCCTGGATCTCTACTGCTCCATTTGCACGAAGACTCACAACAGTGTACGGTCCAATCAATTTGGACTTCAGCTTACCAGGCATTAACTTGAGCCGGGATTGGAACAGGAGAACTTTCTGCCCAACTTGCAGTTCCTTGGTCCGGAGATTCTTGTCATGCCAGAGTCTCGTCTTTTCTTTGTACCACATTGTCGATTCATATGACTCCAGCCTTAGCTCCTCCAACTCTTGTAGCTGCAATTTTCTCTCTTCTTCGCAGTTTTGGGGTCTCATGTTGATCTCCTTGACCGCCCAATATGCTCGGTGTTCTACTCCCACGGGCAAGTGGCACATTTTGCCAAACACAAGCCTGTAGGGTGACATCCCAATAGGCGTCTTGTATGCTGTCCTGTATGCCCATAGTGTATCTCCAAGCCTCTTGCTCCAGTCCTTCCTAGACGGATTAACCGTCTTCTCTAGTATCGCCTTTATCTCCCTGTTGGAGACCTCCGCTTGCCCATTTGATTGAGGTTGGTACGGTGTGGAAAGGCGGTGGTGAACTCCGTATTTTCTCATTAGAGCTTCAATAGTCCGGTTACGGAAATGCGTCCCATTGTTAGATATTATAGCTCTGGGCACTCCGTACCTATTAAAGATGTTAGCTCTAAGAAATTTCGCTACCTCTTTAGCTTCACAAGATGTGGTCGCCTTTGCCTCTATCCATTTCGAAACATAATCAACTGCCACAAGTATGTATGTAATCTCGTATGAAGACGGAAATGGACCCATGAAGTCCATCCCCCAGACATCGAAGATCCCACAGACAATCACTGGGACTTGGAGCATTTCGTCTCTCCTGGAGATTCCCCATGTCTGTTGGCACCTCTCACAGTTCTGACAAAACTCGAAAACATCCTTATGCAATGTAGGCCAGTAAAAACCACTATCTAACACTTTCCTTGCTGTTTTCCTAGGTCCAAAATGACCTCCACAAGCTAGGGCATGACAATGATTCAGCACATCCCTCTGTTCCCACTCTGGGATATACCTCCGGATTACCTGGTCAGCTCACATTCTCCACAAATACGGGTCATCCCAGAAATAATACTTGGCTTCGCTCTTGAGCTTCATCTTCTGGGCCCGGGAAATTTCCTGCGAACTGGGCACCTCTCTAGTGACCAAGTAATTTTCCAGGTTTGCGAACCATGGCTCATCGTTTAGATGACATTTTCCCTTCTCAGAATCTCCTGGATTTGTTAACACCATGATCTTTTCCCAACTGATAGGTCTAGGAAATTTCCCTACATAGTACAGATGCTCTTCTGGAAACGCATCAGGTATAGCTTCGTCGGTCTCACCTTGAAAAATACGACTCAGGTGGTCAGCCACCTTGTTCTCAGTCCATTTCTTGTCTTTAACCTCCCAATCAAATTCTTGTAAAAATAACACCCAACGGATTAACCTCGGTTTAGACTCCTTCTTTGCTAGCAGGTACTTAATAGCTGCGTGGTCTGTGAAAACGATCACCTTCGACCCCAGCAAGTACGGACGAAACTTCTCAAATGAGTACACTACCGCCAGCATCTCCTTTTCAGTGGTGACGTAGTTCTTCTGGGCTTGATTGAGCGTTTTCGAAGCATAGAAAATCACGTAGCTTTTCACATCCACTCTTTGACCTAGCACTGCTCCCACTGCGTAGTCACTTGTGTCGCACATTATTTCAAACGGCAAACTCCAATCTGGTGCTCTGATAATGGGAGCAGAAACTAATCTATCATTCAACAACTGAAAGCTTTCTTGCACTCCTCATCGAATACAAAATCAACATCGTTATGCAACAAGTGAGTGAGTGGTTGAGCAATCCTTGCGAAATCCTTTATAAACCTCCTATAGAATCCTGCGTGCCCTAGGAATCCTCTCACTTCTTTCTGATTCGTCGGGTAAGGCAGTTTTGAGATAACATTGATTTTTGCTTGATCTACATGTATGCCTCTTTCTGATACCACATGTCCTAGGACAATTCCCTCAGGGACCATAAAGTGGCATTTCTCGAAATTTAAAACCAAATGCTTTTCCTGGCACCTCCTCAGCACTATATCCAAACTTGACAAACATGAGTCAAATGAATTCCCGTACACAGTGAAGTCGTCCATAAAAATCTCGATGCAATCCTCCAGGAGGTCTGAGAAGATACTCATCATACACCGCTGAAAAGTACTTGGCGCATTGCATAGACCAAACGGCATTCTTCTGTAAGCATACGTTCCAAAGGGACACGTGAAAGTTGTCTTCTCCTGGTCCTCGGGATCCACATAGATTTGAAAATACCCACTATATCCGTCCAGGAAACAGAAATATTGCTTGCCCGCCAACCTCTCCAACATCTGGTCAATGAAAGGTAACGGGAAGTGATCCTTCTTAGTAGCCTCGTTCAGCTTCCGGTAGTCAATACACATCCTCCACCCAGTAACAAGTCGAATGGGGACCAACTCATTCTTATCGTTCTTGACCACCTGTATTCCCGACTTCTTTGGTACCATATGTACTGGACTAACCCATTCACTGTCTGGTATGAATTTATGATTCCTAGGGATAGTAGCTTTAATACTTCCTTCAGCACCTCTTCCCTCATGTTCGGATTCAACTTCCGTTGCTGGTCCCTACAGGCTTTTGCTCCTTCTTCTAGCCTAATATGATGCATGCACAGATCTGGACTGATTCCTACCAAGTCAGATAGAGTCCACCCAATATCCTTCTTGTTCCTCTGAATTACCTTCAACAATTCCTCTTCTTGTCCCTCGGTCAAGCTGCTGTTAATAATCATCGGGAAATTTTCATTCTCCTCTAGATACGCATACTTGAGCCCAGGTGGAAGTGTTTTCAACTCTTTCTTGGGGACATCCTTTTCCTGGGGTAAGGGATTTTTCTCTGTCGACTCAGTTGTTATTCCCTTCGTAGACTCAGTAGAATTTTCCATGCTCGCCACATAAGGTGTCCTCCTTGATCTAGCTAGCTCCGGGTTCGTGCAGAATTCCAGAATCGCTTCAGCTAGTTCTTCATCTGATAACTCACTCGTCTTCATGGCTTCACACCAACTGGCTACTTCTCTATCAATGGCCTGACTCATCTCAGAATTCTCGATCTGTACCTGCATTAATTCGGTCTCAAGATACTCCTGGACCAAGGGGTTAATAACATCAATAGCATGCAAATTTTCAACGTCAAGAGGTTTCTTCATCGCCTCATCGATGCTGAATGTATATTTCTCCCCATTGTAATCAAGGCAGATGGTGTCATCAAAGACATCAATGATAGTCTTAGCGGTACGTAGGAAAGGTCTCCCTAAAAGTACTCCGCCAGACTCTGCAGACTCACTATCACTCATTTTAATCACATGAAAATCAGCTGGGTACAAAAAGTCATGTACCTTCACTATCACATTTTCAAGCACTCCTTCAGGACAAATGCATGACTTGTCTGCCAATTGGATCACAACTTTTGTGTCCACCATGCCTACCCCTACTAACTTCTTGTATATAGACAGTGGTAACACATTTATGGATGCACCCAAGTCACACATAGCATGCTCGATTTTTACATCACCAATAGAGATGGGCAAAGTAAACATACCTGGGTCATTGCATTTCGAAGGCATCCTCCGCTTTTGAATCACTGCGGAGACGTTCTCGCCTATCAAAATTTTTCCACTGGGTCTAGCCTTCCCAGCTATAAATTCCTTGATGAACTTGCTAAACACCGGCAATTTCAAAGCCTGTAAGAATGGTAGATTAATCTCCAGCTTCCCAAAAATATCCATGAAATCTACCGGCTCTTCCTTCTTCTTCTTGGCTTCCCCCCGGCTTGGGAAAGGCTTCAGTCGCTTCCCTGCTCCTGTAGAACTTTCAGCCGAGAACTCTCCAGTTTCCTCCCCTACTGCCTCGTTCTCCAACTCCGGCTCTGAATCGAGGAAGAATGGTTCAGTTGACCTAAGCAAGGATCTCTCCAAGTCTCGTGCCTTAAGGTCATCCTTGAGCAAGGAATTATCGCCCTCCAAGTTCCTGTTGCCTTCCTTGGGATCTGTCGCTTCCTTCGTTCTTACCACTGGCCCCTCATATCCTTTCCCGGATCTCAAGGTAATCTGACTTATATTCGCTCTATCAGGTGGCCTTACTGAGGCGGGAATCTTTCCTTCATTCCCCCTCATATCACTCAAAGAGGTGGCTATCTGGGATAATTGTTTTGCTAGCATATCCATTGCTGCCTTTTGCTCCTGTTGAGCGTCTTGAAGCTTGTGCACTAAGTCATTGTTCGATTGCAGGTTGTTTTGCATATGTTGCTGAGAACTGACGAGGTCGTGCACCATATCATCGATACTCTTTGGTGGCTTTGGTGGCTGACTGGGCCCTGGCCCTATACTCAGAGTCGGTCCACTCACTTGATTCTGACGAGCGTTTCCTTGACCTCCTGAAGAGTTGTTGTACTGATTTCCTGGACCCTGGTAATTGTTTTGAAAATTCCTTTGGTGCGGTGGTACATAAGAGTTCCCTTGATTGTTCTGATTTCTGTTTCCCCAGCTCGAGTGGTCTCCTTGGTTCCGATTGATCCAGTTGCCCTGCCCCTCTTGGTTCCTTTCTCACCTGTTACCTTGTCTCTCGGGCTGAGGTGCAAACTGCTGATTCTGTTGTGGTGCTGGCTGGTTCTGTTCGTTGTCGGTCCATCTGAAATTTGGATGGTTCCTCCAGGGTGCGTCTCTCTGTCTCCCTGGATTCCAGCTCCCATCGGGATTCCAACTTCCCATTGCATTGGCTTGGGCTTGATAATCTCCTTCCTGGGTCCCGTAATATTGCTGAATTTGAGTATCTCCTGGACCAGGAGATTTTTCCTTCCCTTGTGAAGCTAGTGGAATTGTCTTTTCAATCGCGTTCAAAAGAGCCTTCTCAAGCCTGTCAATCCTTGCTTCTACTTTATCATCTTCTTGCTCTCTTATGGCATTCACCGATCTTCTCCTCACTGCATTCCTAGGGTTATCGTACGCCTTCTTAGCGTCGATCAACTTCCCCAGGATTTCTCTTGCTTCACTTCCCCTCTTTCTTGTGAAATTCTCCCCATTCGAGGAATTCATTAAGTCCTTCGACTCAGGAGTCGCCCCTTCGTAAAACAGAGAGTAGGTCTCTGCCTCTATCATTCGGTGATTCGGGCATGCATCCAACAACTCCTTGAATCTCAACCAATACTGACTCAAAGATTCGTCGTAATCCTGCTTACACTCTAATATTTCTTTTTTCAGTGCATTCGTCTTGTTGGATGGGAAAAAATAATCTAAGAATTCCAACTTGAAATCCCTCCATGTGCGGATAGAATCCGGGGGCGACCTCAATAACCACGTGTTGGCTTCCCCCTTCAAGGCAAACGGAATTGAACGTAGGCGATAATCTTCCTCCGTTGCATCATTCGGTCTCTTCTGAATACCACACAACTTACTGAATTCATTTAAAAACTCGTACGGACACTCATTTCTACGCCCAGAGAACGTTGGCAAGATGCCGAGTACGTTTGTCTTGATCTCAATAGTCCGCTGGCGTGGATTCATCACTATAGCTTGAGCTGGTTCTCCATCTAAATGGGCGGTTAACGAACAGATCTCTGGATCTGGATCTACTACTTGCGCCATGACTACTTCCTTTGTTTCTGACTCTGTTTCCGACTCTGTTGGTGACTTGGGATCCTCCCTTCCGGATGAACTCCAATCCTCTTCACTTTCCGAACCGAACAGAAATGGATCTCCAGTAGATAACCCTGATCTGGTGGTGACCGTGGATGCTGTATCCTTGATCTGCCAAATAAATCTATCGCCCCTCCACCCAGATGAGTTACTCCAGAATCCAGTCTGCGAGCCTCTGCTCATAAACTGAAAAGAAAAGAAAAATAAATCAAAACTATGTACGCCAAAAATCTCTAAAAACAATCACAAAATACGCCATCCATCCCCGGCAACAGCGCCATTTGAAGTGCAGAGTTTAGAGTAGCGTGTGTTTATATGTTGTGAGGTCGAGACACCAAGTCCTATGAATCCACTAAATCACTTGGTCTAGGAACTCAATGTAACTCAGAATACTCTGTCGTTGTACACAAAAAACTCCCCTTCAAAGATCTCTCAACCCGAATACTATGGATTAGTATAGAGAAGCAGGGGTCAATCCCACGAAGATGGATACGTAAGAAAGCATTTAGAGACTCTTGACAAAGGCGGCGGCTGCCATGCAAACAGGGTTGAGGTATAACTACTACTAGACCTAGGCAGGAAATGTAAACACTAGACCTAGAAAGCTGTAAACATGCTGAGACCAAACATCATCAAAACTTCGATATATTAAATTCACTTCCTAGACCGTGTAAACGACTACATAATTTAGCTAGACAGAGACCAACCAACAGTGGGGACCATGACCCAGAAATAGCAAGTACGGTAGAAAAGCTGCAAATAACTAACTTAGCATTCAACTCACAACGGCATGCATTTCTTCAACGGAATTAAACACGAAAATGAAGGAAACAGAGCACATTCCCAGATTCGAACAAAATGTAAAAGTTTGGTCGACGGAAACTTACGATAAACCAGAAATAACTCAGATCTACATAGACTAGACGAAGCTAAATGAAAACATGAAGACTAGGCATCAAAATAAACCAACTCTGCTAAGATCTCACGTCGAACGCTTAATCCACTTCGGATCCAAGCAATCCGAAACCAACAACAACTAGATTCCACTCCATAACTTCCGATCTAATAGATCTACTCCGATCAACTCTGAATTTAAACGTTTCCACAATCAAGCTACAAAACCAAATTCAAACCTCCGATTCATTCACCAACAAACTCCGATCACTCTGATCCAGCCATTACTCTGCTCAGATTCAGTAAACAATTGCGAAACACATCCAAAACAAGTAAGCTAGCTCAAACTCCAGAAAATCACAACAGCAAAATCAGACATCGACATAACAGAAAATTAAACTTGCATAAAACACGGAATAGTCGATAAAACAGAGTGCCGAGCTTCGAGCAGCGAAGCTCGGTGAAATCCACAAAATACGAGCAAAATAAACAGAAACTTGTTTCTTCGCCCTCAACGGGACGGTGTTACAACCCAACTTGAAAATACGAGAAAGCGGAAAATGAACCCAAGTGCGAAACCCCCTGAATTTCCCTCGAAGAACCCAAGTGTATAGAAAAGTGAACGAGCTACAGACTGTTAGTGAGGTCTCCACCTCTGCAGATCCCTCCAGAATGCATGCATCCTTCCTTTTATAGACACGAACATAATCTTCTAGAACCTTCGTAGAAATCTTCATTCTACCCTTCAGTTCTGAGATTTACTCCGTCTTGCAATTTCTTTCACAATGTTCACTTATTCGCCAGTTTCCTCGGGCGTGTGATTGCCTCCTTCTTTTCCTTGGCCTGGCGAATTTCTTCTATACACCTGGCTTAAGACATGTGTTAGACCCAGCAAATTCACGAATTTATCCCCTAGACCTATGCATGAAATTAGCCTTATCAATAGCCCGATCAATAATGGAATCGGAGTTCATTGCCTTAGATAAGGCTGGTGAGGAAGCCGAGTGGCTTAAGAACTTCCTTGAAGATATTTCATGTTGGTCTAAGCCAGTCCCACCAGTGCTGATCCACTGCGATAGCCAAACAGCTATTGGAAGGGCAAACAATGGCTTCTATAACGGTAAGTCTCGACATATACGTCGACGACATTACACCGTGAGACATTTGATCACAACATGGGTGATTACAATTGACTATGTGAAGTCAATAGATAATCTAGCGGATCCGCTAATCAAAGGGTTAAACCGTGATCAAATGAATAAGTTGCTAGAGGGAATGGGTTTGAAATCCACAAACTAAAGAATTGTCATAGTGGTAACCCAACCATGATGACTGGAGATCCCAAGAACTTGGTTCAAAGGGACAACTAAGCTATGAGAGTTCATGAGAAACACTCAACTATATCTATTCCCTAGAGAACAATAGAGTGTTGGAAAACTTGCCTAGTGGTGAGGCTAAGTCTATGACTTTTAATGACTCCTAAGGATCTCGAGGAGATTGAGTTCTCAAGGAGGCCGAGTAGGGCAAGATACTCGATTAGGAATCACCTATATAAGTGTGAAGTGAGGCTGCTTCAAATAACACACTTATGAATCCAAAGTGGTGTCCAAGGCCGCAAAGGGCACAAAACGTGAGAACGGATGAGGTTAAGGTGTTTAAGCGTTAACACCATTGTCTCGGTGCATACCGTGGGGGATTAGTTCAAAGCATCGCGCTACTAAGCCTCATGTGTATCCGATGGTGTCGACTATGGAAGGTTCAAAGCCAACAACTACCTATCCTTATGCTTATATACCTCTCGAGGGTTGAGTTTGTGTCTGCATGCATATGCATTTGGCTATTTCCACTCATGTGGGGGATTGTTGGAATCGTTGCGGTCAAAGGTCTTTGACCAAGAATACTTCCAACGAGACATTTAATTTTATGAAATTAAATAATATAGCGTCGATCTACGTTCGTAGTAGATGACCGTGGTATATTCATTTTCTCAAATACGATTCCCGGTGAGTGGGAAATAATGGATTAAAGTTACGAAATAATTACTAGTTAATTAAATGAGCTATGGGATTAATTAAGTATCCCACATTAAAAGTTAGAAGCTTATTAAAAAAGTATTTAATAAGTGGGATTATTACATGTAATACTTCTAGTGGACTAAGATGGGCTGTAGAGCCCACACGCGCACACACGCGCGCCGCCGCCGCCCGCCCCAGCCGCGAGCCCGTGCCCGTGGACTTGGATCTTGGCAATTGGTCTTTGGGTGGTCTTTGGACTGTTCTTTGGGCCTGGCCGTGGGGCTCGGTGCTTGGGCTCGACCCCAAGGCTGGTTGGTGTAGTTCTTTTTTGACCACCAACGTTTCCACGCCAGCAAGCCAAGTGGGATGACACATCGTCAGTATGACCCGGTAAGAGCCTACGTGGCTGACACGTGATGAAGTCCACGTCATTACGAACCTGGACGCACGCCTGTCCCGATGCATCAAGGAGCAGCTCTCGTAACGGTTTGTAACGCCCGTAACGTTTGGCAGTTACAATCTCGCATTGATGAAAGCCATCATGGCTGTTGACCCCCAGCAGTGGACTGAGCCCATAAATAGGCTAGCCATTTCATGCATCTCTACACAACATACGCAAAGCATATAGCATCATAAGCTCTCTCCCTCTCCTACATTGTTTTTCTGTCGAAAGCTATGTCCTCTCCTCCATCCAGTTCGTCGAAGCTCTGTTGATTGCGGTGCTGCTTCACCAGAGACGTAGTCATTTTATCTTTGGGGACGACACGCCAAACCGAGAGCACTACCGGGGCGTATCTCGTCTTGCGGAAAGAGGCCTCCTCGACTCGGCTAAACACTTTTACGGTCTTACTGTTTCGATTTTTTCCATTGTAATTTCGGTTCATTTCGTTCTTTTGTATTCCTTCTTTGGGTTGTATTACGCCCGACTTTTATCTCTTGTAAGAAGAAGAATCCCTACAAGTTTTTCGTCAAAATATCTTATTTGTGTTGGGTTGGGAAATACTCCATCCGTCCCCAAAGACTATGTACTTTGGGTTCAGCACAGGTTTTAATGTAAAATTGGTAAAGAAAGAGAGAGGTAGAGATAAAAAGTAATTAAACTATTGGTAGTGGGGAATGGGTGCCACCTCATTAGAGAGAAAAGAATTTCTAAAATTGGAAAGTGCATATTATTGTGAGATGGATTAAAAAGGAAAGAGTGCATATTCTTGTGGGACGGAGGGCATAACCAACAAAATTCAAAGTTTGTGATATTTTAGAACAATTTTAAAGTTCAGGTGAAATACCAAAATTTGGCCAAAGTTTATATGGTTTGAGGGACCAATATCCTTAGCTATTTTAAAACATTCATGATAAACAAACTTTACATTCTTCTAATGTCAAATTGAGACTGATAAGACATGTTACGTGTATTGGTTTCGGTCGAAATTTATCATGTATTGAGGAGATATAATTCACAAACATGTCAATTAGTTTGCCGGATAAGATCATATAGGTCCTAGGAGATGCAAAATTGAGCAATTAAAGTGAAGTCAGGTAGAAGCATTTTCTATGAAGAGCTGGCAAGCAAAGGTGCAAGGGTATTAGAGGATGTTAAAACTCTTAATTCTTGTCCTGCGTCGACTCGGTGAAGATCCTAGCTTCTCTATATAAGTGTGGATAATCCTCCCCCTTATAAGGTCTTTTAAGGGATGAGTGACCCATTTCTAATATGGTATCAGAGCTGGTCCAAGTCGATGATGGATTTTATATCTCTTTACTTTATCTCTTCTCTTGCTTACCCACGTGATGGAAGTCTGATGTGTCATTCCGGCCCACACGTGAGGGGGCGTGTTAAAACTTTTAATTCTTGTCCGACATCGACTTGGTGATGATCCTAACTCCTCTATATAAGTGTAAATAACCATCCCCCTTATAAAGTCTTTTAAAGGGTGAGTGACTTATTTCTAATAGAGGAGGCGGGCTTAAAGAAAATTTCGTCGAAGGGTACAAATGTCAACACACGAAGGAAGAAGTGCCCAAGGGATTTGAGTCAAGTCGTCCTATAAATAGAAAAACTATCCACGAAGAAAGAGATTGTAAATTGGCAAATCGCATGTATTGAATGGTTTATTTTCGTAAAAATGCTTAGATCTAGATTAGGTTCTATTTAGTTTGTCGACTCATGAAAGTTGACCAATTTACTTAGATTTTGTTTCATTTCGTTGAATGTCACTTATGTCCTTAGTCTAGAAATTGCACTCTATTTTCTTATTTAAATTGCTTCATGGTGTCTAGTTCCTCTATTTTCTGGTTTAATTATCTTAGGAATAAAAAATATAAGCATTGACTTATAAGGAGCAATGCAAAACCTATAAATCGATAACTTTAAATATGAGAAATAAGTTACTCTATCCATCCCATAAAAATATATATACTTTTAGATTGTTACAAATTTTAATGCACAATTGATAAAGTAAGAAAGAAATAGTAAAAAAAATGATTAAAGTATTATTAGTGGAGAATGCGTTCTACCAGGTTTGTTTTTTTTTTCTTTTTTTTTAAAGGAGGATCAACGATGGTTCCCCTCATCTACCCCCCGAAATGACTCGGACCCCCGACCTATAGGTCGGAGGTGAAGCGTCTTACCACCGAGCTGCGCTTCGTTGTCTAGTTGGGTACAAACAAGTAAACTGTCACCCCCAAACATGGATACAAGCAAGTAAACCGTCACCCCCCAAGGGAAACTAATCCCCAAGTTGGGGCTCCCAGGGGTCGAACTCGTGACCTCCAGGATGGACACGGTATCTAAGCGCCCTTTACCTCTAGGCCAAGGGGCTTGGAAAATGCGTTCTACCACGTTAGAGAGAAGAGAGTTTCCAAATTTAGAAAGTGCATATTCTTATGGGACAAACTAAAAATGAAATAGTGCATATTCTTGTGGGCCGAAGGGAGTAAAAATACTTCATCCGTCCCACAAAGTTTGTCCTAATTGGAATCTTTCCAAAATTAGACATTAAATATACTTTTCAATCTCCTTAATATGGAACCCTTATTCCACTACACATCTCTATTTAATACAAAGTCAAACAATTTCCTAAAAATCTACGCTAGATTAAATTGGGATAAACTTGAGTTTGATCTAAACTTTACGACACAGAAGGAATATGAATAGTACTATGATAAAGAAGTAGTATTATGAAGGATCAGTACAATGCCTAAAATCGAGTCAAATTTCTGCCATAAAGTTAAATGAAGAATGTAATTGAAAAACTGTAGGAACGTGTGGATTATAACTACCAAATGTCATACTCCATTTAGAGCATCTCCAATGGCGGACGTCTGGTCGGACATCCGCGACGGGCGACCGGGACGTCCGCCATTGTGGCGTGGCAAGTCGGATACGGACGTCCCGTAAGGACGTCGGATGTCCTCGGATGTGTGGGCGACGGGCGGGCGGACGTCCGCCATTGTGGCGTGGGTCGGACGTCCGATATTTAATTTTTTTTTTTTTAAAAACTCTATATATACGACTCGTTGAACTTCATTTCATTCGCACCACTTGTGTTAACAAGTTTCTCTCTTCTTTTACTACAAATTTCATTTCTACTTAATGGAGAACGACAGGAACTCCCCCGCCACGAGCGAGTCGCAGACTCCGACATTTCCCGCCGAACTGGAGGGATACTCTAGCGGAAATGCGACAACGGTTCCGGCAATGTCGGGGATGGGTGGAATGGGTAGGATGGGTGGTATGGGTGGGATGAGTGGGATGAGTGGGATGATGTCCCCTTACTGCAATATGTACAATTGGATGGGTGGTATGGGTGGTATGATGCCCAGGGCAGCGGGGATGGGGGCATGACCCCAACTATGATGGGGATGGGGATGGGGGGCATGACCCCAAATATGATGGGGATGGGTGGGATGATGCCGGGGATGATGCCGGGGATGATGCAGACCATGCCTGGGGGAGGGGGTGGCAGGGGGCCTGAACCACTAGCGGACGATGTCTATCGGCCGGTTATCGATATGTTGTCTACTGATACCCCCTCCAGTTTTGTTCCGCAGACTCAGTTCACCGGTGTGGAAACTTTCTCTTTTGAGGAGTTGGGGCTATCTCCAGTCAGGGAGACTCCCGATGATGTGGGGACAGCGGCAAGGGGCAGGGGCAAGGGCCGTGGCAGGGGCAAGGGCAAGGGGAAAGCCACGGGCTCTTCCTCGCGAACGGTGGCTGAGGAGGAGGATGATGAGGAGACGGGAAAGAGGACGGTCTGAAGCGTGTGGGAAAACGTCGCGCTTTCGAAGGCTTGGGTTTCAATAGTCGAGGATCCCTATGTCGGTGCTAACCAGCATATTGACAGACTGTGGCATCTCGTCGCTGATGCCTACCTCACACACAAACCGGCTGGGGCGAAGTGTCGCGTTCCCGAACAATGCCGGAAACAGTGAGAGCGGTTGAGGCCTAAGCTTAGTCGATTTGCAAGCCTCTACCAAAACAATCTCCGCCAGGAAACCAGCGGTATGTCCGAGGAGGATGTGAAGAACCGTGCCCTGGCGCAGAACCCCGACAGATCTTTGAAGTTCAAAGATTTCGACCAGTGGGAGTCCTATCTCGTGGTGAAGGATTCCCAAAAGTTTTGTGGGGGTGTCGAATCGGGCTGGCAGAAGCGGACGAAGATCAACGCTTCCGGTGAATACAACAGCAGTGCTGGTTCGCACGAGCTCCCAGAAGCCGAGGAAGTGTCCCCGCTACCTCAATCAGACTCCCGCCGGCGTCGTCGCCCGATTGGGCAAAAGGCTGCGCAGCGGAAGGCTAGGGGAAGCAGCAGCGGGTCGTTCGAGGTCCAATCGGAGGCCCCTGCTCCCCCAGAAGAGTACGACCGTCTCGCCCGCGCGCAGATAACGACTAGCTTGGTCCGGACCATGCATAGGTGGCATAGCACAACAGATCATGTGTACAAAAGGATGTTGAAGGATGTCATTGATGGATGTCGGCGCGATTTGGAGATGCCACCCATTGGAGATGATGGCGCCGAGATTAGCGGCGGGGACGACGGGGGCGGCACGGGCGACGGCGAAGGCGGCACGGGCGACGGCGAGGGCGGCACAGATGACGAGGAGTGAGCCGAGTCAAAAATTTTATTATGTAATTTTTTTTTTTTATTATGTAATTTTTTTTCTTATTCTTATGTAATTTTTTTTTAATGAAGCATTTGCAATTTTCCCGTATTCCGTGTTAAAATTATAATTCCGTTACGTATATTTGTGAATTTGTGATTTTTTTTATTGCGGGAAGTCCTAGTGGGAAGGGCGGATTGTGAAGGGGATGTCCTAGTGACGTAGCAGTGGGATGGGAAGTCCTAGTGACGTGGCAGGAGGTGTTTTTGGGAAGTCCTAGTGGATGTCCGAGTGGGACATCCGCCCACTGGAGATGCTCTTATAGTCCTAAAAAATAAGGACGAGTTTCTTCGAAGACCTGTCACTTTCTCCCCTTATGATAAAAAAATATAAAAATATAAAAAAATAAAAATAATAAAAAGAATGAAGAAAGGGCATTTTACTTCCCCAAATTGAAATCCTTTAAATATGAGAAATAAGATAAAAAAAATTAATGGGTAATATGATAAAGAATTAATTTAAAAATTAACTGTTGAGTCTAAGCTTCGTAAATATAGATGGATGTAATCAAATGCAAACACTAAATTGTACGAACTTCAAACTCTTATATGGATTATTAGAAAATGTCAACAAATGAAAAAATAATAGCAACAAAAAATGTCAACATGGTGTCAACGGTTGATGTTGTGTTGACGTTGTATTGACATTGTGTTGATACTGTGTGTTGACATCAAAATTTTAAAATTTTACACTGTGTTGACATTGTGTTGAAACTGTGTTGATACTGTGTTGAGGAGCTTGAAACTTGTACAATATTTAGAGTTTGCATTTTATCACTACCCGATAGATGTATACGTCACGTATCCTAAAAAAATAATGGAAGAAAAAGCTTTTGACAAAATTATACTGCATCCATTACATTCTAAGTGGGGCAATTCTATTTTATAATACAATGTTGTTTTGTGAGTTAAGTAGAAGATAATAAAATTGATAGAGTGATGTTTATATTTTAAGAAATACTACCTCCGTATTTTAAAAATAGAAACCTTTGAAACGACAGGAGTTTTACTGCACAACTGGTAAAGTAAAAGAGAAGAAGAGAAAAATTAGTAAAATAAGATAAAAGAAGAGAGAATTTGGTAAATTAAAAGAGATGAAGATAAAAGGTAATGAAATTAATGGTAGTGGATTGTGGGGTCCACTTTATTGTAGTTGTATAAGTGGTAAATAAATTGATGTATAGAAGTTTAAAGATTTTCTAAAATAGAAAGTTTGAAAGTTTCTATTTTTAAGAGACAGACTAAAATGGAAAGAGATGTTATTTTTAATAGGGTAGTGACTTAGAGACATAATGTTTCTATGCCATAATATCTTTATGTTTTTTGGCCATAAGTATAATTTACATTGTCCCTAATTTACCCTAACATGTGTATTGATATTATTTTATCTAATTAAGGAAAATTAAACCAAATTAATTATTCTTATCAAAATGCATAAACTTAATCATGCACTAAAGTAACGGATATAAAACCAACGGGTTGTAGCGCAGTTAGCAGGGCAGAGCTATGGTGACCTTGAGGTCATGGGTTCAAACCCCACAACCCGTTGGAGACTTTCGGCCTTAATCCGCAAGTCTGGTCGAGCAGGATTAATCCAATTCCGCCGAAGGCGAATGCGAAACACTTGTGGTCAAACAAAAAAAAAGTAACGGATTTAAAAACCATTCTTGTCATGTAAATTTAAGACTATTATTTTTAAAAATCATTAATATAGATTATGAATCAACTATTACAGTATTAATTAAAAAACTGCATAACTAAATTATTGTATTTAATTTTAAAATAATTTGATAACTTAAATAGCATTAAAGTGTTTTAATTAAATTTTTATTCAATCATTAGTTTAATTTTAGTTTTTTCTTTGTCTTTTGTGCTATTCTTTCATGACTTTTTTTCATTAAATTTTATGAAACATATATTTTATAGTATATCAAAAAAATAAAAAATAAGCATTTATCTTATACAGATTTGAATTGTATAATTAAATAATATCTTGCATTATCTTTTAATTTTTTTGTTATTTTCCTTAGTTTTTATTAAATATTATCTTGCATTATAATTTAATTTAATTATTATTTGTCATATGTTATACTCTGATTATTTACAGTGCAATAAGATTACAAAACAAATTTTAATTACTTCTAATGATTTGTTATTAAATTATTTAAATAATATTTATAAAACTAATTTGTAAAGAAATCCGATATTTTTTATTTGCTAATAAAAATATACTAATATTTAAAATTTTAAATATATATCTTTAAATAATGTAATAAAAGGGGAATAGTTAAAAAAATATTATTCAGTTACATTTTACTCCCTCCGTCCGTGAAATGTTGTCCAGTCTTGCCATTTCGGTCCGTCCGTGAAATATTGTCCACCTTGCTTGTTTTCCATTTTTAGTAAATGGTCTCTACTTTCCACTAACTCATTACACTCACATTCTATTATCCATTAACTTTTTCCACTTACTTTTCTTCACATTTCTTAAAACTTGTGTCAAGTCAAACATGTACAACATTTTGCGGACGGATGAAATAAAAGATTGTATGATACACGTGTTATTAAATGCATGCATAATACTATATGCATAATCTACATTTATATTCTTAAATAGGTTATAGGCGTATTGAATAAACAAATTAATATAAGGGTAATAAAGTATATACATAAAATACAATTTTAATTAAAAATACAATATAATATATAATTCTTTTAACCCCATTATGGCATTGTCATTATGTCTAAAAATCATTTTTCTTTTTAAAATACGGAGGTAGTATGTTATTTAGAGTGAAATGTCTCAAAAAGAGAAATATACTAATTTAGAGCGTGATGAAGATAATAAACTATAATTCCAAGAAAGATTCAACATATAAAATTATTAGACGCATTTGGTGAATTTATATTTATATAAGGATAAAATTATAAAGGTCATATTGAAGTATCAATTCTAGTAGCCAAATAAAAAGATGACTATGGACTATGGTTGAGCCTAAATGTTTTATTGTATTATCATTTCAGAATTTGAATTATATTTTAAAAAAATAAAAATAGAATCTTTATAAAATAGTCCCTCTGTCCCGTTTTAGCAGTCTCGATTACTTTTTGCACTCATTTTGTAAAAATGATAATAAATAGTTAAAGTAGAGAAAGGTAAAATAAGAGAGAATAATGCAGAGACGACTATTTATTCTCTACATTATTCTCTCTTTTACGATACCATTTCTCCACTTAAACTATTTATTATCAATTTTATAAAACGAGTGCAAAAAAGTAATCAACTCTGTTAAAGCGGGAAGGAGTAACTCACACGACCATCAAATAAATTAAAGGTGGTATATAATTATTTATATCAAATATGTAACGACGACAAATTGTTATGTTAGAATTCATGATAACAATAAGTAACGTTATATGAGTGACGAGCATTAAATTCATGATATCATTGTCTCTGGATTTAAATATAATAAGAAACGTTCATTTATAATTACATTAATAAATGTAAAAAAATTTATTACATGGTTTTATGATTTTATTATTTTATGAGTGACGAGCATTAAATTCATAATTTCTTCCTGAACTCATATTTTATATACGTATATAGGGAGCACACTATGGTGACATCATAGTTAAAATGACAACATAGACAAGCAACTCAGACATATTATTCCAAGCAATCTGTGATACTAAATCAGAACACTATAGTGATACCATAGTTAAGATGACAATCTAGGCAAGCATTATGAGCTACATAGGAAAGCAATCTGTGATATGTAGATAAACAACTCGACATATGATTCCAAGTAATATGCAATACGGAATCAAATATAATCAAGTTATCTGTGATGCATATGCAAGCAAGTTGTTTGTTACGCGGCAGACTAAGGTTGAATGCTGCTAAATCTAAGAATCCACATAATTTTTTTTAATAATAATCACATATAGGAGTACTCAATATCTCTTGGTTTCTTGGCGGATTTCAATTTGCAATTTAGGGCACACAAAATTTTGGGGTCTCTACCAGTAATATGTCTTGCCTCTATTACCGGTGATAAATATTGCCTGAAAATGCATAGAGTTAAAGATTATTGCATGTTATACTGCATTACGTTAGGATAATTGTTATTAGGATCCACTGTTCAAATAATTTCCTATAGTTGCTTTCATGTACATATTGTTACTATTTGGCATAGGCTTTATTATACATGGATTTTGTCAAGTTTCTAACAAATTAAATAGCTTAGTTTGATGCTTTTATTTGCTAAATAACATTCGTGTTGTTCGAAATCATTGTACACATTGAGTTTTGTTTTGTGTGGATTGTTGCTGAAGAAACTAAAGACTTGCATCTTTGATTACAACATAAGAAAATTTTTTGTAGACACTTTTTCCCTTTCTTGAACGAATTAATTGGCACATTTTCTTGATATTCTCCTAAGGCCATGTTTGATTGACGGGAAAATAAAGTTGGCAAGGAAAATTATTCATGGGAAAATGAATCCCAAGAATACGATTCCTAATAACTTTACTTTCTTGTGTTTGGAAAATATAAAAATTTTAAATTTTATATTTGATTTAAATACCAAACTAACATTATACTCCTACTTATTATTATTTTTATTTATAAAAAAGTAATAATATAAATTTTTTAATAAATTATTGATTACAAATGGTAATAATTATATTATTATATTTATTAGTTTAAATATGGATTATCCATTATAATATATAATAATATAATTGTGATTATAGTTACATGGACTACTATAATTATAAATGAAAATAAATAAATATGATTATAATAATTTTAATTATAATATTTACTGATATTATAATTGAATAAATTTTATAATTTAAAATTTCACTATTACTTTATTGATTAATTATTAAATTATAAAATAGTTATTATTATTTATTATTATATAATTTATATTATATGATTATATTTTAATTATTTAATAAATTATTATTATGATAATAACAAATATATATAAATATTATAATAATATTGTTATAATTATGATAATTTTAATTACAATAATAATAATAATAATAATATACTTATATTGCATTAAATATGTAGGAATCCTAAAACTGGGAAAGAGAATACCTAAGAAAAGTTAGGATTCAGAATACTAGAAAGTTGTACTAACTTTCCTTGTCTCGGGCATCTGATTACTTTCCCAATTTGATTAAAAACCGAAACAAACACAGAATTTTAAAATTTAAGAAATCAGATTATTTTCCCATGCAACCAAACATGGCAGAATTGTTGTTCTAAATCGGTAATTAATCTGTATGACCGTTGGGGTATTTTTTTACTGATTTTTTTTATCGATTTTCTGCTAATTTTTCGACCATCAAAATCGGTCTGAGTTAAAAAAAATAAAAACTTTTTGTTCCTTTTTTGGAATCAATTCTTCATTCAGAAAATAAAAAAGGATCTTTCAGATTTAGATTGAGAGATCCTTATTCTCTAACAAATATACTAATGAAAGTTAAATATTAAAAATTTCTGTTGAAAATGGTTTTTTTACAAATCTGTTTTTTGTCAGTTCGAATTTTCGATATATGCATGTGGAAGAAGTATACCATGAATTCGATTTATCTCAAATTTCTCTATGAGATTTTCTATTAGGGTGTGTTTGGGAGCATGGAATTGGAGGTGTGGAATTGGAATTGGAGCGTTCAATTCCAAATCCAATATTTAGCACCACAAAAATATTTGAATTTGGAATTGAATTGCAATTCCAAATCTTCCAATTCCACAAGTTAATAACATATCAAAAGTAGAAAATTTGAATTCCAAATAGTCATAAAATTAAATAAATTCACTAAATATATCCACAACACACACTACATATATTTCACACACTACACACATTACACACATATTTCACGCACTTCACACATTTCACACACTACACACATTTCATGCACCACACACACAACACACATTTCACACACTACACACATTTCATGCACTATACACACTACACACACTTCACACACTACACACATTTCATATACTACACGCACTACACACATTTCACACTATACACATATCATTTATTTCACATACTACACATATTTCACACACTACACATATTTCACACACTTCACACATTACACATGTGACACCTCGGAATTTTGATCCCGTCTTCCAATATTAATCGGGCTTAATTAGTATAATTAAGCGCTAGCAGAACCCGTGAAATCGTAGAACTCTCGTTGTAATCTTGACTGATGTGAGCACTTGTGCTAAGGCTCATTTCATGCATGTGTTTGGTGACAAAACTGCACCCAATTCTGTAATCTAACATGTAAATGTGAGCCAGGTGTGTGTGAATTCCGCCATAACCAGAGAAAGAACGGATCAATTAGGCGGAAGGACAGAACAAGAGAAATGAAGTAGAAACTGTTGTGCTAAGTTGATCAAGTCAGAATTTAGTGGAGCCAGCAGGAGCCGTCCTCGCATGGAAGATTGAGCGTAATCCGTAAACCCCAAAAGCCAAGGGCAGAAGAGACTTTTCGAGAGGACGGTACCCTAGGGATTTGAGCCCTACACCTCTCTACCTTTCTGTATATAGAAAGCCCAGCGTGAGTAAGAGGAGGACGGACAGAGAGGTACACAAGATACATCATAGAATTCAGCTCTCTTCTAGGGCTGAAATGGGAGCTCATCCTACTTTCACAGGCATAACTTCTGTCACACATGCACACTTGGTTCTTAGTTTAGTTTAGTTAGCAGCGTGTTGGTGTTGGTTTTACGATCTCTATCTTTTGGTTCTGTGATTCCGCTTTTAGAAGAAGCGATCAAACAATTTCTACTCTTAGTATTGTTCACTTTTAGTTTGTGCTTGACGTTTCAGTCATTGGATGTGTTGACTCAGTGATTTTAGTTTAACGACCAATGTTTTGTGGAAGTTGTTTACCATGCATGAACTCTCTGATATATGTTTGATTTCCGATTTATGACGCGCATCTTAGCTCAAATGTTTTTTTGTTGTTTATTCTGTTGGATCTGCTCTGTTGTCTATGAATCTTGCTCAGTTATGAAGTAATCATGGATGGGATGTGTTAGGACGTTTAGATCTGAGTATGTTTGCGTTTGATTCGTTTCGGTAGTCATAGATCTGAAGTTTCATTTTATTATTTGCATGAGTATGAGTAGGTCAGTTTGTTTACGTCTTCACAGTAGTTGCTCTCCCCGTTGATTTGGAGTTATGTGTTCGTTCGTGGGTTGTTCTTCCATGTTAAGTTCGTTATGATGAAATTCTCTGCACTCTGAATTACTCTGTTCCTTGGTTTAGTTTGTTGAAGAAGATGAGTTTGTTAGTAAAGTTTTACTTTATCGTACGTTTTGCATGTAGTATGTTTATTTTATGAGTAGCATGTGTGTAGAGTGTGCAATGGGTGAAGTGTTTTTTTTGGTATAGTGCGTGAACCATGTGTATTTTGTTTATAGTGTATGCAATGTGTGTAGTGTGTATATTGTGTGTAATGTGTGTATTTTGTATAGAGTGTGAATTGTGTGTATTTTGTGTATGGTGTGTGCAGTGTGTGTAATTTTTAAAAATTTTAATTTTTCGATACGATTCGTTTGGATCGAAAAAAATCTAAAAACAAAAAAAAACAAAAATTGGATGCTTGAAATATGTGAAATGTTGAAGTGTGAGAAATGCGTGTAGTGTGTGTTATGTGGGAAATGCGCGTAGTGTGTGAAATTTGTGTAGTGCGTACAGTGTGTGAAATGGGTGCAATGCATGTATAGTGTGTAGTGTGTGAAGTGTGTGTTATGTGGGAAATGCGTGTAGTGTGTGAAATGTGTGTAGTGCGTACAGTGTGTGAAATGGGTGCAATGCGTGTAGTGTGTAGTGCGTGAAGTGTGTGAAATGTGTGTAGTGTGTGAAATGTGTGTAGTGTATGGAATGTGTGAAATGTGTGTAATTTGTGAAATGCGTGTAGTGTGTGTAGTGTGTGAAATGTGCGTGTAGTGTGTGAAGTGTGTGAAATGTGTGAAGTGTGTGAAATGCGTGTAGTGTGTGTAGTGTGTGAAATGCATGTAGTGTGTAGTGCGTGAAGTGTGTGAAATGTGTGTATTTTGTGTAATGTGAGTGTGAGTGTATTTTGTATATAGTGTGTATGCATAAATTCTTCAAATTCAATTCCATATCAATTACTTCATTTTACCAAACATAGGATTTGAATTCCAAACGCAGCCTTAAAGTATTGTTTAACGTAGAAAGGGAAGTGTCGTTGGATCATTTTTTTCTTCGGTTGCCTTTCCGAAACAGTAGGTGTGTGTTTTTACATTATCCTGGATTAAGAAGTATATCTCCTGCTAAGTTCATCTACACAGACATGAATGTATCAGGTGCACTTATTTGGTAGCGTAGTTAATGTTTGCTTTTTGGCAGTACTCTCTCGAACGCTTCTACTAGCAACATGACATTTCTCTGGTTACGTGTACCGCCTTTTGCGACCGCTTCTCTGATTGCATAGTCCACCATCCATTCCTCCGAGTTTTTCCTTGCCTCCAGTTCTTGATACCTCAGGCTAACCTTTTCTGCTCCTTGAAGATGTAGTCCCCTCAGATTCCTGATTAGACTTCTCGCTTTTTACTGTAGCTCGTGTTGATCTTGCATCTTCAGTTTCTGGTGTTGCCTTGTTTTCATGAACTATGCTGCATTCGTCTTCAATGCAATTCAACTCTGTATCCCCTGTATAAGGCTCGTTTCTCGAATCCTTCGTGCCCTGCAGCTTTTTGATGTTGTTGTTATTGTCACATACGAAAATGGATTCAACGGAAGAAGTTTGTTTTGATACCTTATCGTGTTTGATGGCTTGCTTTGCACTTGGCTCCAGTAGATGTTGGTGTTGCATTAGGCGTTTGACATTTCATCTTGATAGCTCTGAGCTCGCGTCTTCTTGCTGGTACGAAGCACTTCAAAGGGGGAACAAGTGCGCGAAGACGCCCATTTAAAGAGCAGTAACTGCACGGGCAAACCTTCAAACCCGAGGTCCCCTGCAATCCTGCTCCTCCAGGATAATCAGGAAACTTGCTACCTTTCAAAGTCGAGGAACACGTTGCTCGCGCTACTTCTAAACTTCCACACAAGACATCTAAGGTAGTACTTTTTTTTACCAATGTTGATTCTTGCCTAGAGGTTGAGAAAAACCTTGTTGTGTGCAAACTTGAATGATCAGGGCTTGCTCGAGGAGTCTGCCTCGTTGTACGAACCTTGGATCGTTCTCTTCTTGCGTCAGCGCTAATGGTCGACTCATGTAATTTGGGAGCTCTTCCGGTTGGCTTACCAGCCTTGTGAAGTTTGGGGGATGGTGGCTGGGGCTCGTCTTTGAACCCGATTGCTTCATCTTTTTTTTGGATCAAGTCGGCAGAGATCGATGTTTTAACACGACGAACTTAGATTTTAGAGGAAAACCTAGCGCGCGCAGAAGCAAGGGAATTGAGGTTGGTTTTCTTTTCATGCAATGAAAGAAAAGAGGTGGGGTGAAAGAAAGATTTCATTTTAGGTCTTGAAATTGATATTCCAAGTTATGTGGTTCTTGAGCATTGAATGCTAAACCCTCCACTGCTGTCTACCTCCAAGCCCACGAAAAATCAGTTGTGGCTGCATAAAATAGCAATTCATATAGGAAAAGCAATTTATTAAATAGTAGTATCAATTATAGAAAGGAAAAGGAGAGATAATTTTCAAATGTATATTATGTAGTCATATAAAGGTATAATCAGGGGCAAACCTACACGGGTCTGAGACAACCATGGAACTGCCTTTAGTTCTTATTAAATATCTCATATATGACCGGCGTGAATTTTTTATGACCGGTGTGAGTTTTAAAAAAATGTTTAATTTTCTGAAGGAAAGTGAGTTGAAAATAGTTAATGGAATATGAATCTCACTTTTATAATAATTGTGAATATAATAAGTTAGTGGGATGTGAGTCTATTTAAAGTAGTACAATAGTACGAATGAAATGAGACATTTATTGAAGACCGTCCAAATAACAAAATATGATATATTTAATTGAGACCGGAAGGAGTATATAATAATCTGCTAGCGGAGATGGATCTTGCAATTAGGCTTGTGTGTAGGCGCCACGGATTCAAATCCATTTTACCGGAGCTCTGAATGTTGTCTTTTTATTTTGTTCTGCATTACCATTTTTTTTTTCTGCGGTGTGAATAAAATAAGAGAGAATAAACTAAGAGAGATGAAGAGAGAATAAAGCAAGTGAGAGGATTAATTTTTGCTAAAAATAGAAATGACTCAGTTATGTTGGAACTTCTCAAAATAGAAAAATGACTCAATGTACATGGAACAAGGGGAGTATAATATTAATATATAAAAGTGGGACTCATATTCCACTAACTTTTTCAAACTACTTTTCTTTACATTTTTTAAAACTCATGGCGAAACCGAAATCGACAATTATTAGGAGACGGAGGGAGTATTAAAGACGGAAGAAAACTTTAATTTTATATGCATAAAAAATTTAATAAAAGAAATAAAGGCTAAAAAATTTGAGAAAACTTCCATATTAAGTGCATTTAGTTTCCATATTATCTATGATTACACTTAGTACCAATTTAGTATCTTTACGAGGCGTTCGGTTTGCAAAATTGTATCCCCAAATTAAATATGTAATGGATTTAGTTCATGAGATTCAATACTACTCAATGGATAATCATGAGACAATTAGTCATAGTTAACCTCTATAACTAAAATAATCTCATAACTTTATCCTAAATTGTATCTTAGTACTATTTTATCTAGTACCGAACACCGCCTTAGATTAGAGAACTTTTAATTTGACACATCTAACTTATATTGCCAATTCAATATATCTAGATTAGTTTGTCGAAAACATATACTAAGACAGATTAATGAAAAATGTGATTATTTCAATATGATGTGATGGCCCATCCAATTTCAAAGTAATGGAAAATAACTTAGTACTACATATTAAATGAAAACTTACACCGCAACGATTTATGTGAAGCACGGACTGTAGTATATGGCTTTGTTTGAATCCAGTTTTAATTTTGTAATTGATCATAAACTCGTAATAATAATAATAATAATAATCATATAGAATCTGTTTAATGCTCGATCATCATTATAGCGTTACAGCAGTTTGCCCCAAAGTTGAGTCTCTCTATTAATTAAGGAATAATATAACCACTTCTTCACCGCAAGATTGGAGGTCCGACAACACATCCCAACATATACTAGCCCCATATTATTTTTCAAATCTAGAGCAAAATTCAGATACTTTTCTAAAAAAAATTTGCATAAAATAATGAGATTTTGAATTATTTTAACAAAAAGCTAAAAAAGAGTAATAAAAGCTATATTAGATTTTGCATTATAAGCGAAACATGATTAAAAAAAAAAGTCATTAGTAAAAAGGTTTCACAAATGTTTCTCTCAGTCTGTAGCTATCCAACAATTGTTGTACAGGTTCCTATATTCTCTGTTTTTTTTTCAAGAAGAAAACTTGCGTGGAATAAACAATTATAAATAGTTTATAAATTTTACATAAATAGAAAATATTATACGACATTTATTTGTTACTTAAAATAAAAAAAAGATGTGATCAAATACAAACCATATATCTAATACAAACTCAAAATTTTAATCCTATCCACTAATTATTAGTGATATGTGGTTAATATTGCGTAGCTTTTCTATCTCAACAAAAGCATGTATTTTGTCAACATAGGGTATTTTTGTGAGTTAATTTTCTGAACTATTTATGCTTCCTAATTTCTCTCCCACCTTCCAAAACTGAAAATATTCACATCTTGGAAAGGATCTTAACACCATAATTGACGTCTAAACTTTATTTTGAAGACTTAAATTGATTTCTTTGCCGGTGTATTCAAGAATTTATTTTATGACTGTACCGTCACCGGCGTAATATTATCCCGCTGAATCTCATATTTCATAAAATCAATTCCGGTGTATTCTGTGTCACAACGGTTTTTATTATATGGAGGGTTCTATCGCTGATAAAGGTAATTTCGTTGCCGCATGAGATTTTAGATTTTTTATTTCCAGATTCTTGTTTTCCATATGTCGAAGATTGCCACATTCGTGATTCATATTTTCCATACGTTGAAGATTGACATATTCATGATTCGTGATTTTCATATGTTGAAGATTTTTTATTTCCATATTTGTGATTTTCAAATTCTTAAGATGCGGATGTCTGTATGTTGAGTCGACTACCAATACAATTTGTTATTCAAATTGTATTTGTTTTCTGTTGAACCTGTGTTGAAATTATTGGAATTTTTGTTGATATGTTGTATCACATGGCTGATCCAATGTTGAAATTTGTAAGCTACGGTTGATTCCACGTTGCAATTCTATTGACATTTTTGTTGATTCTATATTGATATATAGTTGTTATGTTTGTTTTTCCGTTGAACTTGTGTTGAAATTATTGGCATTTAAGATTCTAAAGCGCAATTCTATTGACTTTTTTGTTGATTCTATGCAAAATGAGACTCAACAATGGTTTAAATTTTCAACTATTTGATAAGCATGTTTTCCATCTTTTAATTGCTTTTGTCTATTCAATTTTTCCACCAACATTCGACAAGCATTTGTCAATAATGTTTCAAGATATTTTTAGGATGTTCTTATAAGAGAATAAAGACCAACAACGTGCTCAATTTGATCCGAACAGAACACCAATATTATTTTTCAATCATGTGAAAATGAGTTCTTAATCTTTTAAATTCAAATAAGAACAATGTTAAAAAAAAGGAACATTCTCAAATCTCAACAAAGTAATGTGTTAAGAACAATATTAAAAAGGGGAACCTTCTCAAATCTCAACAAAGTACTGGGCTGAAAAAACTTGTCTGCTTCAAGCTATGCTAAATAGTTTCAACAACTAAACTAATTACTAATAACCAAAATGTTGCTTGAACATCCACAAAAAGTACCAACTTTCTCAAAAAAATCAAACACACTTTCTTTTCTTCTTTGCCGGCTCCTTGTTGGACATTTTACTGGGATCTTTATTCAACAAACCATTGATCTACCTCGCGAAATCTGTTCTAAACGAAGGGGTCACATTGATGTAACTTGTCACGTACTTTGTGAATCGGTCCCTGACTTTGTTGGATTCCGAAAGAAGCATTGTCTTGCAATAAGACCCCCTCAAAATCTGCAATGTCTTGACATTAACTCCTTGAAGACCACTATTCCACAAATTGATAGGCGTACCCATATATGTCTCCATATGTCTCATCAGGAAGACCGCAGAGTCCTTGTCGTTGTTAGTTGTTTTCCATGGCAAGTCCAGCAGCCGGATTCCACGTTCTTTACTTATCACTTTAGCAAGGTGTTTGAGGCCCTTGGTTAGGAGATACCGAACAAAAAATTCCCTCTACAGAAACAACATCATAAGTGAATCAATATAAACAGGTAGAACAAAACAATACTACCATTGTAACAATTTCAACATAGAGTCATTGTAAAATAAAAGACAATCTTTTCAACTAACCGTCAAACAACCTTAAGTGTTTTATTTCAATACAGCTTCAACAACATATCAGCAAATTTGTGTATGGAATACACCTAAAATCATCTCGAATGAGATGTAATACGAAATCACAAGATCATCACAAAATCAACACGCAATCAATATAAATTTAGCAAAAACTCAGCAGGCCAAATTCAATACAAAATCAACAGAAGTGATTCAACACGCTTAAGACAATGGACAAAAATTCAACAAAAAATCTGCAAACAATCAACATAAATTTTAGAATCACCATAGAATCAATACGATTTCAATAAAATATTCGACCTCGAACAAAATAATCAACGCAATTTAAACGTAAAAAATCACCAACAGCAAAACAAAAGAATCAATGAAATTTTAGCCCAAAAAATCAACACAGATATCATAATTCAACAAAAAAGCAACACAATAGATTCAACATAAATTCAACATAAAATTTTCATAAAATTAAGACAGATTTTAGAATCAATATAGAATCAACAAGATTTCAACCAAAATTCAATATCAACAAAGAATCAACGCAATTTCACCACAAAATTCAAGCATTTTTATCGACGACTGAGCACATGATCGAAATTAGCTATGTTTTTTGGCCGGAAAAACAACCAACTTGCAGGAAAAAAAATTCAATACTTATTTAAACTAGGGTTTTGGCTGAAAAACTCACTCTTCGAGGACTCCGCCTGATCCTGCCCAGGTTTTCGCCGACCAGAACTCATTGCAACTTGACGCCGCTGCTGCAGAGACTATTACCACCGTCGTTGCTGCTTCACAAATAATCGCCGCCGCAGCTGTTGAATGAGGGTTGAGAGAACTGAGGGGGAGAATAGTCGAAAAGGAGAGAGGACGACAAGAGGCGAAAAGTTGGAATGAGGGGGAGTAATGAGGGCGAAAAGTTGGAATGAGGGCGAAAAGTTGAAACAGTTTAATTAACGTGAATAGTGGGAAATCAGGATTACATAATTATTCTATAATTAAATGATTCACCGTATAATAAAAATGTCTAATATATCCTCTATTGACAGATTCATAGAAGTTATTGAAATTTTAATCTGGGAACATAATAAGCGTGGATCACTAATAATTAGTGGCTAGGATTAAAATTTAGAGTTTGTATTAAATATATGGTTTTTATCACTACCCAAATAAAACAATTAATAAAACTGAATTAAACTTCAAATAATATAAACTATAAAATATGGTACTTAGTATTTATTTTGAAACAAAATCAAATTTTAGTAATCAACATAAATATCATAACTTGATAACTATTTATGAAATTAACTCGAACAAATTAGACAAGTAAAATTTTGGGCCCGATAAGCCATTAAAATTGGTTTAATATTAAGTTAACTAATTTATTTTATTGACCAACCAAAATATGGATATTTATTTGTAAAAATAGGCTTTCAAATCACATACTCCATTGATTAGAGATAATTAAAGAGCAAGGTAAAAAAAAGTTAAAAATAAATTGGAAGCCATCCGATCCGATAAAACGGTACCCGACCCGAGGTTGATGTTGGTAAGCTGTCCAGCTCAACCAAACCAATACTCCTTTCTACAGAAGTATTGTCGCCGCCGAAGCACCTCCGACTACACTCCTTGTTCTCACTTGAAACAAATTCCAAGTAATAGCACCGACTGTTTTCCAGCTGGATTAAGTTTTTTTCTCCTCAATTTCTTTGTTGCAATCGTTACTTGTATGCAATCACCGTTGCAGGAATTTGTGATTGTTTTTGTTCGAAAACCTAATTTTTGTTAACTTTATTTTATGATTTTGCAGTCATTTTGATATACAATCATGTCTTGGTGCACTATTGAATCGGATCCAGGTATGTTTTGATTTCGCAATTCAATGTCTCCGATTTTGCCGGAAAAATGTACTAATGGAAAGGGAATAATAACTCATTGTATGATGTGTGGTCATGAGTTGTTGGAAAGAGAAATTCCTTTTCAAGTATAAGGCATCTCACTCACTACACTGACTGTGACTAGCATGGGAGTTCTCACTTTCCTTAACCTTAGGCTCATCAAAACACATATAGTAGACACGAAGATTACAATTTGTTCGTCTTTCTTTCCGAATTAAAAGAAAAATCAGTTTTTTTATCTGAGGCTTATGGACTGGATGAAGATGGATATGCGGTTTTATTCTTTCATTCATAATTGCTGGTATTGGGTGGGGGGGGGGGGTGAGAGAGATTCTTCCATGGTTCTGCTGTCTTCGATCGCGAGGCAGAGGCACCACTCTCAAATACATTCAACTTGTGTCCTTATCCATGTCTCCACCCCCGCCACACATCATAGTCATGGACTCATGGGTGTAAAACACCTGATTTGGGGCCCTAATTAATTAATTATTGTAATCAATCGGAACATGTTGGGACTGTTCGTTTTTTTTGGATTCTACTATGTTTATTAAGTAGGTTGTTAAATTAACTTAAATAGTAGTACTAGTAGTAAAGATTATGAGGCATTTTAACTGCCACGTGGAATACACTAATTAAGAAAATTGAACAAACTCAAATATAAAGTTGAAAGTTTAGTGCTTAATTTGAAATAAATAAAAGTTTAGTAACTAATTTGGAACCAGCTCTATAGTTTAGTAACCGTTTATGAAATTGACCCCCATTTTGTTTGATGTTCATTAATAAAAGCTCATGGAAGTGTGATAAAGTTTCTTATGCATTGTACATATCTATTCAGGGGTCTGTATATGTACTCCCTTTACCCCAAGTTAGTTGAGGCGTTTCTATTGAGCACTAGATTTAGGAATTGATGTTTAAAGGTTGCACTGGAGAGAGAATAAAGTATGGTTGTGAATAAAAGTATGAGTGAGAAAGAGCGAGTAAAAGAGAGAAAATAAAGTTTTATGCCAAAAAAGGAAATGAGCCAACTACCTTGGGACGACCCAAAAAGGAATATGACTTAACTACCTTTGGCGGAAGGAGTATGTTATTTCTATCTCCACTTATGTGTTACATATTTGAGTACATTCAGGAGATATTCTGAAATATGATAACTAAATACTTTCACGCTCTTCAATTTCTTTTGCCTGTACATAAAGTAAATTAAATTTTGTCTTGCACTACAGGTGTTTTCACTGAACTTATACAGCAGATGCAAGTTAAAGGTGTCCGGGTATTATTCTGCCAATAAATGCATTCAGGCCGGGTTCATTTATATTGAATTTAATGGTGTACCTTCCACGTGTCAACTTCATAACTTCCAATGAGTTTCGAATGCAAGCAATTTGCAATTGATCGTGCTTGGCAATTGATCAATCAGACTGGGATTCTTTGATTAAGATACCTTTTTTGGACTTTGGAGTGAGAGATGTGTATTACTCAGTTAAAGATTAATCATTTCCTTAGTCCTTTATGACTTGCCATATTTTGTTAGCCGGTCGTCCAGCTTTCCCTAATGGTAAGAAGAATGGCTAAATAAATTATATGACGTAAGTTAATGCTTCGTCATGTCATCTCCAAGTTCTAGGATATTTGACAATAATGCTTGCTGTCCTATCACAAAGGTTGTATGGCTCATTTGCCCAAAGTTATGGCCTTATCTGTTCTCTCAGTAGAAGTAGGTTTAGATGCTGTAGTCACTCGTTGTCCTATCACAAAGGTTGTATTGCTAATTAGCCCCAAGTTTTGGTCTTATTTTGTTCTCTCAGTAGAAGTGGGTTTAGATGCTGTTGATAGGAGTGAAGACGAGGGGAGGGGTAGGGAGCACGAGGTGTGCACGGAAGTACGATATGTAAAACGTAAGGCTAGTAATGAATGGAATTCGATCACTTGTATTGCAAGAACGATAGTAGCGAACACTCCTCCGCAGAGGCCTACGACAATGTCATCCAATTACAATGATCTATCCAAGATAAATTTAACTCCCTAATTACATTTATTTATACTAAAGCAACTTAACTGAAAAAGCATAAAACTAGGGATGCATGAAAATAGAGAATGCAGAACTGCTGCTGACGCTGGGCCGAGTCCTCAGCTGACTTCTTCAGACTCCCGCGCCTGCTTCCTTCTTTTCCTCGCCGCCCTCAACCGTCTCCCTCTTATTTCGGCGGCTGTATACCCTCCAGGCCTTGACCGTATCAATTGCCCCGGTCGCCGAAACAGCCTAGTCCTTAAGGCTGAAGAAAGGGAACTGTCCTCTGACATCCGCCGTGTCCATCCATGTTGCCTCGTCCTCCCCTAGTCCGACCCAACCAATGAGGACTTTTTCATCGACCTCGCCCTCCCGTCGCTCAGTCTTCCTTGCCAGTACCTTGTCTGGCAGGACCGGTGGGTCGGCACTGACCAGGCCGTCGGGAAGGTTGGCCTCCACCGGTTCGTCCCCAATGGCACGTTTGAGTAGCGAGACGTGGAACACCGGGTGGATGCAGGCCGAGTCGGGAAGCTGCAGCCGATACGCCGTCGACCCAATGCGCGCCTCGACCTTAAAGGGGCCAAAAAATCGCGGGGCCAATTTCCTGCTACGGGCCGCGAATAGTGTTGATTGGCGGTGAGGCCGGAACTTCAAGTAGACCATATCACCTACGCTGAACTCGACGTCCCGGCGTCGCTTGTTTGCAGAGGCGGTCATGCGATCCTGGGCGCTTCTCAAGTGGAGGCAAAGCAATTTCATAACCTCGTCGCGGGAGTGGAGCGTATCCAACACGGACTGCGCCCGAACCGATCCAGGGGCTGTAGGAGACCGGCCGGTGACTTGGTGTCGGTCTTATGACGCTGGCACGTTGCGCATGCAGCGACGAAATTGGTGACCTGTTTCATCATCCCGGGCCAATATACATTTGAGGCGATCCGGCGATACGTGCGGTAGGCCCCTGAGTGGCCTCCTGTGGGTGTGATATGGAACTCGGCGAGCAATTTTGGAACCCACGGTGAACGGGGGGAACGCCGATCCTCCCTTTGTAGAACAATGTTCCATGAACAAGCTCGTAATGAGGGGAGCTCGGCTCACCTGCCTCCAAAGCTGCCTTGATCTTGGCGAGGGCTGGGTCGGCAGATAGGGTCGCCTGGACCGAGGACCAATCCGGCCAAGATGGAACCGAGATTGCCGAGAGTTCTGGTGCTTCCTCGTCGCGGCGGGATAGGGCGTCGGCGGCCCGATTCAGCTTCCCTTCTTTGTAAACGATGGAGAAATCGTAGCCTAATAGTTTGGCCGCCCAATTTTGTTGTGCTGGGGTGGCTAAGGGGTGGGCTAGGAGCTGGCGTAGGCTCCGCTGATCCGTGTGGACGACGAAACGACGACCCAGCAAGTAGGGGCGCCAGTGATGGATTGCTAGGACGAGGGCCATGAGTTCCTTCTCGTAGGCCGACTTAGCTAACCATCGAGAGGATAATGTCTTGCTAAAATAGGCCACCGGCTGGCAGTCCTGCATCAGTACGGCCCCGAGGCCCCTCCCCGATGCGTCGCATTCTATCACAAACTCCTTAGTGAAGTCCGGCATCTTGAGCAGGGGGGCAGACGTCAAGGCCGATTTGAGGGCTTCGAAGGCGGCGGCTGCGGCCGGTGTCCAGTTCCATGCGACCTTCGGAGGCGGTGTGGGCTGCTTCTTTAGGAGCTCCGTTAGTGGGGCCGCGATTTTGCCGTAATCCTTGATAAATCGGCGATAATATCCTGTCAGACCGAGGAACCCGCGGATACTCTTCAGGGATGTTGGTGTCGGCCAGCGGAGGACGGCCGAGACTTTGGCCGGGTCCATTTTAACCCCCTCGAAAGACACAATGTGGCCGAGGTACTCGACGCTAACCCGACCCAGGAGACACTTCTTCGCGTTGACGCCGAGGGTGTGCGCGTTTAAGGCCTCGAAAACTTGGCGGAGGTGGCGCATATGGTCTGCCCAAGTCGCCCTGTAGACGAGAATGTCGTCGAAAAATACCAACACGAACTTCCGAAGGACTGGTCGGAAAATGTCGTTCATAAGGCTCTGGAAGGTGGCTGGGGCGTTGGTGAGGCCGAACGGCATGACGAGGAACTCGTAATGACCGAAGTGGGTTCTAAAAGCCGTCTTTGGGACGTCGTCGTTTGCCACCAGGATCTGGTGGTACCCTGCCTTTAAATCGATCTTGCTAAACCACTTGGCCCCATGCAACTCGTCAAGTTGCTCTTGGATCACCGGAATTGGGTATTTGTCCGGGACCGTCCGTTTGTTGAGTTCCCTGTAGTCCACACAAAATCGCCACGATCCGTCCTTTTTTCGAACAAGGAGCACCGGGCTCGAGAAGGGGCTGGTGCTGGGCTGAATCACTCCGGAACTCAGCATCTCGGCCACGAGCTTCTCCATCTCAACCTTCTGTAAGTGATTGTACCGATAGGGCCGCACTGAAACGGGGTTGGTGCCTGGAATGAGGGGTATCCTATGGTCAGTGCGGCGGCGTGGGGGCAGACCGACGGCGTCCCGCGTGATTGCCGGAAACTCCCCGATCAGTCCGAGCAGTTGCGACCTGGCCGACGGGGACAGGGCCGAATCCATCCCAAAGGGTTCGGCCGTGGCGGCTTGCTCCATAGCGCGGAGGACCCAGCAGTAGTCTCCCTCCTCGAGGCAGCGGAGGTCCTGGGTGGAGCACGCTCTGCGCATGAGAGACGGGTCGCCTTTGAGAGATACTGGGCGGCCGTGTACCCTGAAATCCATAGAAGACCGTTGCCAATTTGCCATGACATAGCCGAGTGACGCTAGCCATGCGACACCTAGAATGACATCTGATAGAAATCCGTGGGTTCCATCCAAAACCAATTGGTTTTAGGATGGAACCAATGGATTTCTATCATGGTATCAGAGCGGGTCGCCGACTGTGGGTCATATTTAACTGACCCAGCAGTATATCTGGGCTGAAACCGAAAAAAAGACTGACCCAGCAGTATAACTGGTCTGAAAATTTGGGCCAAGTGGTCCCAACCGATCGAAAAAAATTGGACCGATTGTCCAATCGATTAGAAAAAAGTCCAATTTGAGGGAGGGTGTTGGCAATTGAAACTAAAAATATATAACATATAACTGTCCCACATCGGTGTTAAGAGAAAACTGAAACCAGTATATAAGTCTTATGGGCCCCTCCTCCTATCACCAATTGGTTTTAGGATGGAACCAATGGATTTCTATCATGGTATCAGAGCGGGCCCAAGTCGATGATGGTTTTCTCTTTATCTCTTATCTACCTCACGAGTGGAAGACCGATGTCCTTTCCGGCCCACATCGATGATGGTTTCTCTTGCATTGCCTACCCACGTGATGGAAGACCGATGTCATTTCCGGCCCACACGTGAGGGGGCGTGTTAAATCCTCTAAATTCTGTCCCACATCGACTTGGTGAAGATCCCATCTAATCTATATAAGTGTGGATAACTCTCCCCCTTATGAGGCCTTTTAAGGGGTGAGTGGCCCATTTCTAATAACATCAATGTTCCGGAGGGGAAAAACGTAGCAAGACACCACAAACTCCTCATTTTCCAACTTCAGCGGCACGTCGTGGCAGATCCCTGATGCGCGACGCGTGGAGCCGTCACCTAATACCACCGAGTAGGGTGAGGTAGGCGTAATTGATAGCTCGAGCCGCTGGGCGCATTGCTCGGAAATAAAACAGTAATTAGCCCCGCTATCGATCATCACCTTAACGGAATGAGAGGCGATTGCTCCAAAAAGTTTCATTGTGTTTGCCGTGTCGAGACCGTTTAGGGACAATGCCGACAGCTGTGGCTCAGCCCCAGTTTCCACCACCTCAGCGTCGTCGGGCTCGGAATCAGCGGCCGAATCGTCATTGTCATCGCAAATCATGACGTTGAGAGTCCTGGGGGGCATCGGTGGGCTGGCCCAAACTTTAAGCCGCACTTGACACAGGTCCCTGCTGCGATATGCCGCCTATATTCCTCCGGCGACACGTTCCGAAAACGTTTGGAGATTGGCTTCGACGAGGCTGTTGAGTACGAGGGGTTTGGAGAATACCCTTTCGTGGCTGACTGAGTTGCGTGGCTCTGGTAGGAGTGCGTCTGGACCGTGGCTTGGGAGGGGGCAGGCCGCTGAGGTTGGGCTGATGCCATGATGTCGAGGTCTAGAGCCATTTCGACCGCGTCTTCATAGGTCGTGATTTTGGCAGCCTTCATTTGTAGCCGCACCTCGGGTCGGAGGGCAGCCATGAAAAAGCCCAGGTATTGCTGGCACGAGATGTCCGGTACCTGTGCAAGGCGCGCCTCGAAGGCCGCCACAAATTCCGCCAGCGACCCGGTGCGTCTGACCGCCGCGAATGCTTCATATTCGTTCAGGGCCCCGGTGCCCCCGAAACGCTTCATCAGCTCTCTTGCGAACCGAGCCCATGGCAGATCCGGGACTCGGTGTCGCAGCAATTGGTACCACGGCAGGGCCTCTCCTGCCAGTGTCACCATCGCTAAGCCCACCCGATCCTCGGGAGCGGTCCCGGCGATCAGAAAATACTGCTCAGCCCGTTCCTGCCAAGCGAGGGCATCCGAGCCATCGAATGTGGGCATGGGCGACACCGAGGCGCCCCCGGCCGCCGCTGTTTTTGAGGCATGGTTCGCTGAAGTGGAACCATCCTCGGGGTTGGATGCATCGTTGAGTTTCAGGGACGGGAAACCTGCTCGCATCTCCAGGAGCATGGCCGTGAGTTCGGAACGGACCTCGGCTACCTGGTCCTCCGTGTGGCGGAACTGAGTGTTGAGTTCCTTGACAGCCGCGTCCAATGAGAGATTGCTCTGACGCAGATCCCCGGTCGCCTTCTCCAATTCCTCCAGTCGTGAGTCCGCCCTTGAGTTAACCAGTGTTCACCGCACCAATTGATAGGAGTGAAGACGAGGGGAGGGGTAGGGAGCACGAGGTGTGCACGGAAGTACGATATGTAAAACGTAAGGCTAGTAATGAATGGAATTCGATCACTTGTATTGCAAGAACGATAGTAGCGAACACTCCTCCGCAGAGGCCTACGACAATGTCGTCCAATTACAATGATCTATCCAAGATAAATTTAACTCCCTAATTACATTTATTTATACTAAAGCAACTTAACTGAAAAAGCATAAAACTAGGGATGCATGAAAATAGGGAATGCAGAACTGCTGCTGACGCTGGGCCGAGTCCTCAGCTGACTTCTTCAGACTCCCGCGCCTGCTTCCTTCTTTTCCTCGCCGCCCTCAACCGTCTCCCTCTTATTTCGGCGGCTGTATACCCTCCAGGCCTTGACCGTATCAGCTGTTGTCATTTTTGTAATTTACATAGCAGACTTTTTTTAGCAATCAAGTATTTATTTCAATTGCTATGTTCAAACAGGTCGAGGAGCTGTATTCTTTAGATCTGGATTCACTAGACAATTTAAGGTAAACATCGTGCACATGACTTTGCTCAATTAATATAATGATTCTATTTTGTCCTCCTGCTTTTGGTTAAGCAATGCTTTCGAAGTTTCACTTTTATGTTATTGGTTCTGAGTTTCGTTTCTGTCTCTTGCGTGGACAGGCCAGTTTATGGGTTAATATTCCTCTTTAAAGAGAAAAGGATGACCGTCTTGTAATAAAGGATCCAAACCCAAACTTGTTTTTTGCCAGCCGGGTTAGTATCCATAACGAGAATCTCATCTAGTCGAAAAAGTTTTTGTAAGTGCTTCAATATATATAGGCATATAAAACTGCAGGTAATAAATAATGCCTGTGCAACCCAAGCAATCCTGTCGATTCTGCTGAACAGTCCTGATGTTGATATTGGACCAGAATTGTCAGCGCTGAACGAATTCACAAAAAACTTCCCGCCCGAGCCTAAGGGGTTGGCTATCAATAACAGCGACGCAATCCGCACAGCGCACAATAGTTTTGCAAGACCCGAGCCCTTTGTACCCGAAGAGCAAAGAGCATCTGGGAAAGACGATGACGTATATCACTTCATAAGCTATATACCAGTTGATGGGCGGCTGAAAGAGTATAAGCCTGGGGGACAAGGCGATATGGAATGGCTTCGCTTGGTACAATCTGTGATTCAGGAGCGCATCGAGAGATATTCCCAAAATGAAATAAGATTCAACCTGTTGGCCATAATAAAGAACAGGAAAGAAATTTACACAGCTGAGCTCAAAGATCTCCAGAGGAAGAGGGAACGAATCCTCCAACAACTTAGTGTGTTGCAGTCGGAGACTGTGCACGCGCTTAACATGTCGCTTTCAGAGATAAATGCTGGTATTGAAGCTGAGACTGAGAAGATAGTGATGGAGGAGGAGAAGTTCAAGAAATGGAGAACCGAAAACATCCGTCGAAAGCACAATTACATACCCTTTCTCTTCAACTTCTTAAAGATCCTTGCTGAAAAAAGAACACTTGGTTTAGAAATTGTAGAAATCAGTCTTCCTCTAGGCAATATGTGTGTAGATATCAAATTTGAGGCAAAACTGCTGGTAGATGATCAATTAAAATTTTAAATGCCTAATTCCAAAATATCAATCTTCTGTCATTTTGTGGGAGCGGATCCTCTCTATTGTGGTTAAAACGTAGCAGAAGTTGTTGTGTTGAAACACTGATCATTTTCTTCCATCTTCCGCCAAATCTGTGACTAAACAAACTTTGATATGCTTTTGTGGCTGAAACCGCATCGTTTAGTGAATCTCTCAATTCTTTGATTAAAAAAAAATGCAGATACGATTCTTGAAATAAATCTCCTGTCTTTTCCCAAATATTTCGTTCCCTCCTTTTTCTCTTCACGTACAAATGGAAACGAAATAGAGATCTTTAACCAAATAAATAAATAATGCACATACACTTCGTGAAATAAAAAATGTAATCCCTCCGTCGCATTAAGCATTAAAATATATGCAATTTCCATTTTCGTCTGTTTCCTAAAAAATATGTGCATTCTATTTTTAAAAAGCTATTCCAATTTATTACCCTTATACAACAATTTATTTATAACTTATACCACCATCAAACACTACTAATAATATGAGTGTCACTTGTTGGAAGGAAGATCCCCAAAATATCCTGCACAATTGAAGCAAAGATTACATAGAATCAAGGGAGAAGATCAGGGGAAATCAATCACACCAATTAGGGATATTATACACGGTTCTACCATAATTAAGCTTACCTTGTATAGCTCTCATTAGGCCTATATTACCGGTGTACCAAAGTTAGTGTAAATATACAAGAATTATCCCTAATACTCCATTTCTACATTGCATCCGAGCAGGGGCTCAGGAAATTATCATCATAGCCCAAACCTATACCTTTCTCGACCAAGAAGGCGAGAACAATAACCAGCCAAAATGTCAGAAGACAAACCAGAGACGGTCGAACCAGTGGCCGAGAAAATAAGATCGAGCAAGAGTGTTACCGTAGCCTTCAAACTAAACGGCTCAAACTATGCATTATGGGCGCGTTTAATGAAGGTATCCATAGGCGGCCGAGGAGTCTACCGCCATATATCCGGTGTCCCACCTCCACCACAGCCGGGGGAGAAAGGGTATACCGATTGGGAGGAGATAGACTTGATAGTCTTCTCCTGGATTATCGACAATATGGAAACCAACATCATCGCCGACTTTGCGCATCACCAAACGGCGAAAGCACTATGGGACACGTTAGCCGTAACTTTTGCAAGTTCGGCGGATTCGTATCTCATATACGACCTGCGAGACAAGGCGAGCAGAGTTATACAAGGAGAATTAACATTGGAAGCATACTGGAGTAGACTCCACGGATTGTGGATCGACATTGATCGATGCCCACACAAAACAGTAAATTGCTGCGATAAAGGGATAGCACAGTACCGAGACATCAAGGCTGAATTGAGATTGTTCAAATTTCTTACCGGATTAAACGAGAAATACGACTGGATCCGACGGGAGATCCTCAAAGAGGATCCCTACCCCTCAGCCGACGTAGCGTACGGATGGGTGAAACGGGAGGCGGCTCGACTCAAGATCATGTCACCGGCATCCGAATCGACCTCCATCGCTGTCGGGAGTGAGACATCATCGGGGGTCAGATTTGGGTTCGGGGCACGCGAATACCTTCCACCACAGAACAGAGGGCAACCATCGACGCAACGCAACACCACCAGCCGCCGGGGAAACAACCGTCCGGACAAATCCAAACTTTGGTGCTCCCACTGTGGAATGCAAAAACACACAAAGGAGACTTGCTTCCAATTAGTGGGATATCCAGAGTGGTGGGAAGAGGAGAAGGCCGGAAAGGCGAAGGTCGCTATAGGGACAAACAACGGAGGCCGAAATCAGACAGAAGGGGGGCGAGAGGCAACAACCTTTCAAGAAAGGAAAATCGATACCGGAGGTCTCCTAACCGACGACGGCGGACGCAGCGATAGCGGCGGTGGAGGGAAACCAGCCGAGGCGATGATCGCCTCATTCAGGCTAGACGGCGGGGAGACATGAGGTAAAGGGTTAGGGTTTGCAAGCCCTAACCCTATTGAACTCGATTCTGCTATTAAGTCCCTAAGTTTTAGAAAATCCGAAATTCAACCCCACTTCAGAAAATATACCATTATTAAACCCCAGCATGTTGATAATTATAAAATTGACCCCAGCCTGTTAGTAATTGCATAAGTAACCCCATTATTTGCAAAAATTCATTTGCGCCCCTTGAAAATCTTTCATATGCTTTTGAAGCCCGGGATGGGAAAATTAGTAACGAGACAGGGTGGATTTTTGACTGTGGGGCAACCGACACTATGTCATATGATAGGAATGATTTTTTGGAAATTCATAAAACACCCAAATCACATATTAAGACTGCAAATGGAGGGGTAACACCAGTGGAAGGGTAGGAACTATAGAAATCTTTCCTAACGTACATATTCCCAATTGCCTCTATGTGCCTAAATTGTCTCAGAAATTGATGTCGATAAGTCATGTGACTAAGGATTTAAACTGCTCACTCCTGATGCATCCAAACTTCTGTATGTTACAGGATATCCGGACGGGGAAGATTATTGGACGTGGCACTGAACGTCGCGGGCTCTACTTTGTGGACGAGATCGCTCGACGAGATGGTGCGGCGATGCTTGCTCACGGGTCCACTGATCGAAATGCTTGGCTCTGGCACCGTCGGATGGGACATACCTCTCCGGGTTATTTGAAATCCTTATTTCCTAAACTTTTTGTTCCTAAAGATTTTTCTTGTGAAGCATGCGTTTTGGCCAAGAGTCACCGAAACTCATTTAAACCTAATGATACTCGTGTTGAGACTGTTTTCTCTTTGGTTCATTCTGATGTGTGGGGCCCAGCGCCTATAGAACTATGGATTGCAGTAGAGCTATGTGGGTTTATTTCATGAAACACAAATCTGAAGTATATGATAAATTCGTGTTGTTTTACAAAATGGTTCAAACCCAATTTCAGACATCTGTCAAAATCCTTCGTTCAGATAATGGGGGGGAATTTTTAAACACTCCAATGACAAAATTTTTTGAAGAAAATGGGTTAGTACACCAAACCTCTTGCTCCCACACACCAGAACAAAACGGGGTGGCAGAACGAAAGAACCGAATCATCCTAGAAATGACCCGGGCTCTCCTATTTGACTCGAAAGTACCACCATCTTTTTGGCCGGAAGCCGTAGCCACATCCGTCTACCTCCTTAACCGACTTCCCACAAAAACCCTAAACCGAAAAACTCCTCTCGATCACCTATCCACCCTAACCAAAATTACCCCTGCCTTATCCTTACCACCTAAAACTTTTGGGTGTTCGGTTTATGTCCATGTTCCCAAGCATGAAAGGAATATATTTTCACCGTGTGCCATTAAATGCGTCTTCATGGGGTATGTGATTAACCAGAAAGGATATAGGTGTTATGACCCGAAAACCAAACGAGTGATTACCACCATGAACTGCAACTTTCTTGAAAATGAATTCTACTACCACCTTGGGACTCAGGGGGAGAGTGCGAGACAGGGGGAGACCCGAGAAAATGACTCCCTTCGGTGGTATGTGCCAAGTAACTTCGATTCGGACCTAACAGAACAAGCTGGCACTGTTCTTGAGCCGATCCCGTCCACAGGGACGACCCCGACAACGCTTCCGCCGCGTTCCTCTGATCCAACCGTAACGGAATCCGAGGTAATATCTAGTCCGAATCATGAAACTTCAGATACTGTTTCTGACTCACTTGGTACAGAAGAAGAAGAAGAGGAAGATACTACTATTGATCAGGATACAGGGCAGTATGTGCTTCCGCCGCGGAGTACGAGAGGAATTCCGCCCAAGAGATACTCCCCGGAACCCAGAGAAAGGAAAAGTAGGTACTCAGTGGCCAACTTCGCCGAAGCCAACATATCCAAAATGGCACGGGCATTCCATGCAGCACTCTGTGAAGAAGACATTCCTAGAACCTTTGAAGAGGCCTTCAGAATCAAGCACTGGAGGGAAGCTATGCTAGTCGAAATGAAAGCGCTGGAACGGAATGGCACTTGGGAAGTAAGCCCTCTGCCCGATGGGAAACATACAGTGGGCTGCAGATGGGTCTTCACAATTAAACGAAGACCAGACGGGAGTATTGAACGATACAAGGCGCGGTTAGTAGCAAAAGGATACACGCAGACCCAGGGAGTGGATTATTCTGAAACATTCTCCCCCGTTGCAAAGATGAACACAGTACGTGTATTGCTGTCTATCGCAGCAAACAAAGACTGGCCACTCCATCAGTATGACGTCACCAATGCCTTCCTTCATGGAGAACTGAAGGATCCTATTTATATGGACGCTCCACCTGGCTTCACAGAGGAATTTGGGCAAGACAAAGTGTGCAAATTAAGGAAGACTCTGTATGGGTTAAAGCAGTCACCGAGGGTCTGGTTCGGGAGATTCACGGACGTAATGAAGCGTTATGGATACAAGCAGAGTAACTCAGATCAAACCTTATTCACCAAACAGAGAGGAGAGAAGATCACTTGTCTTATAATCTACGTGGATGATATGATTATTACAGGGGATGATACAGAAGAAATGGACGATCTCAAGGGACATTTGGCTGCAGAGTTCGAAATGAAGAATCTAGGAGATCTCAAATATTTCCTTGGGATCGAGGTTCTCAGATCCGGAAAAGGAATCTTCATTAGCCAACGGAAATATGTTCTCGACCTCTTGACGAAAATGAGGATGCTAGAGTGCAGACTGACAGATACTCCCATTGTACAGAATCATGGCCTCCAAATAATCAAAGGAGCCGTATCAACTGATCGAGGAAGGTACCAACGGCTTGTGGGAAAGCTTATCTACCTATCCCACACTCGACCTGATATCGCATACTCAGTTGGGGTACTTAGTCAGTTTATGCATAACCCATAGTAGGAGCACTGGGAGGCGGCACTTAGAGTAGTGCGCTACTTGAAGGGAACGACCGGACATGGGGTACTGTTCCGGAAAAATGGACATCTTAACATCCATGGATACACCGATGCAGATTGGGCCGGAAACCCAGTTGATAGACGATCAACAGGAGGATACTTCACATTTGTGGGCAGAAATTTAGTCACTTGGAGGAGCAAGAAGCAGAAAGTAGTGACTCTATCAAGTGCAGAGGCTGAATTCCGAGGCATCAAAAGTGGACTCACGGAGATTCTATGGCTTAGAAGGGTGATGAAGGAGCTGAACCTCGGATCACAAAAACCGTGCAAATTACTCTGTGACAACAAGGCAGCAATCAGCATTTCAGAGAATCCGGTGCAACATGATAGAACCAAACACGTGGAAATTGATCGGCACTTCATAAAGGAGAATCTTGAAGAAAAGATAATAGAAATCCCATATGTGAAGTCCGAAGATCAATTGGCAGACATCCTGACTAAAGCCGTATCAGCCAAGATCTTTCAAGAAATGTTGAGCAAGTTAAACTTCGGGAATCCCGTCGCTTAACTTGAGGGGGAGTGTTGGAAGGAAGATCCCCAAAATATCCTGCACAATTGAAGCAAAGATTACATAGAATCAAGGGAGAAGATCAGGGGAAATCAATCACACCAATTATGGATATTATACACGGTTCTACCATAATTAAGCTTACCTTGTATAGCTCTCATTAGGCCTATATTAACAGTGTACCAAAGTTAGTATAAATATACAAGAATTATCCCTAATACTCAATTTCTACATCACTATCACTGACACTACTTTAATTGTCTTCTTCCCACCTCTCTTACTTTATCAATTTTGTTTTAGTATATATTTTTGCATTCCTAATCTTTGTTTCAATGGAGGGTGATCCAATTCATCAAGGAAGCCTCTTCCAAAATTTATGCTAAAAACGCGTATCAATTGTTGATGAAAAGACTAAGAGAGAAATTATTTATTTAGAATTAAGTTGGATAATTGAAAATTTGGTGTTGTATTCAAAACTAAACTTCATCTATTGTAGGTCATGAAGGCTGCTAATATATTTGGCTAGATAAATAACAGTAGTTCGATGCTTAATTGCTTTGAAATAAGACTAATCCAAAAATACTTGCTAAAAAAGGCATGAGGTGTTAGGGTTTAGGGTCATGAGGTGTTACTATATCAAAAATTATATTCAAGGTATGCATGAGGTGTGCCTCCAAAGCTTTGTACAGTGATGTAAGGAATTCAAAGCATGCATGAGATGTGCGTCCAAAACATTGTATAGGGCCGTGAGATATAATCTCAATCATCTTGATCTCGTTATTGATAATTAACACTAGATGTGCCTCTAATTCTATATAATGCTGCCAGGCATGTAAATCAAATACACAAATAAATTATTAAATCTTGACTTGTTAGCGTTTTGTAATGCCTTCGAACCTTAATTTTTGCATTTAATTGTTTTAATGTCATGTCGTTTGTGAATTAAATGACGAGTGAAATATTTATTTGGTGTTTTGTGACCTAATTAGACTAATGGTTGATTGTGCGATTGACCTAATTAATTTCTTCGATTTCATGATGAGGCATATTGAATAATTTGGTGCTTTTGTGTTTCGAACTAAATAGACTTTAATTGTTTTACGATATTGAATAGTGATGTAGAAATCATAATTTAAATTTAATAATCCCTTTCCTTGAGAATTATTTATTGGAGTACATTATGTGTTGGGTACGATAAATTAAACAAATCCAATCTTGTAAAATACAAAATGGGTGCTACATAATTTAAATAAAATTAATAAAATAAAATCCTACATTATCTAAATCTTTTAATATGATATGCACCAGAATCAAATCTATTTCTCTCTTCAAGCATTGTAATCTCTCCCATGATCTGCAAATAAAGTCCCAAAAAATAAAATCAATCGATCACAAATGAATTCTAAAGAATTACCCGTTTTTACACAAGCTGCAATCCCAAGTTGAAAGATGAGAACCGTACTCAAACAACCAAACGAATCCAATCGTCGCATAATCTTCCCTCCCTATCCTACAAGTCTCGAAATAAACTCATTAAACTTCTCTATCAGAAACCGAGAACCAAACTCAAGGTATGCACTCCTCACTCCCAACACCAAATTCCAATTTCATACCATCGCATCCATGTATCCTACACTATCATTCTCCATGTCAACCTCTGAACTCCCAATCGAACCAAGCAAATATTGAGGTATAACCTTTAGTCTCAATATCTTTTTCATACAAGTGTGCACACTATCTTTTGTAGTCAATGAAACCAACTATTAATTGAGTTGATTGAACAAACTGAGCGAAAACTGAATTAAAGAACAAACTTTTAAAGAAATGGAACTTAAGAACTTACCTTCAGGGCTGCACGGGGGCAAATCGGGACTGCTCAGGATAAATCGGGACTGCCGGTGAGCTGAGGAAATGGTGGGAGTTCAGCAACGACACTCCAACCTACTGACCCGACGGCACGACATCACAAAGTGGGTGCAAAGCAGCGCTGCTGCTGGTCACTGGCTACAGCCACGAGACAGCGGCGGTGGTGTAGTGATGAAAACAGCTACAACTAGACTCCATGGGGTGACAGACGGAGGCGACAGTCAGAAGTGGATTCCCATTCCATCGAAGACAGGAGGATTTTGTTTTAGGAACAACTCTTTAATGTGTCGTTCTGTCTGAGGTGGAAGAGGTGATGCTGATGGTGGCGGTATTGGTTGTGCTACACTTTCATCTATCTAGGTTGAGGTATAGACACCCTGCTCCCACGTCTTGGCAGCATTCTGATTCATTATCACACAAGTCATTATAGTTGTTCATATCCATCAATTGTAAGGCCACCTGCAACGCTTCACGCGGGTGGCTCGTAACCCGTCACGCTGGGACGAGACGGCGGCGAGACGCGTTGCAGCGTCCCGTCTCGTCCCCAGTCCGCCGAGCGTTCCGTCCCGCCGAGACGGATGGTGAGCCGTCTCGCCATGCGCCAGCGCGACGTGGCGTGCTCCGGCGCCATGCGTGGCGCCCACTCACCGGCCCGCGAGTGGGCATCGTCACGCTGACGCAATAAATTATTTTTTTAATTCGAATTTTAAAAAAAATAAAATCAAAAATCAAAAAAACGGTAATATTACCGTTAATATTACCGTTTTTTCTTTTTTTATTTTATTTTTTTACTCTATAAATACTCATAATTCATCCTCATTTCACACACAAATACACACCTATTCTTCCCAAATCATCTCCATTTCCTCTCCAATTTTCATCTAACCTCTAATCACAAAATGTCAGGCGACGGAAACTCTGGAAGTGGCGGCTCCGGCGGGTTTGACATCAACGCGTTCGGCGACTGGGGGCATGTACAATGTCCTGGGTGGTGATTCCGGTTCGTCGACGCCGGGGGTACCAACGACCCCATTTTGATGTGTGGCGGGCTCGGAAACGCGCGGATTAAGATTGGATCAAGTTATATGGAGGATAACTGAATCGGTTGGACCAGTTAGCAAATTGTCAGTTGCCACTTAATCGAATCAATCCTCGAACCGAAACGCGCCAAAGATAATATTTATAACTCCCGATTTCGCACTACTTTAATAGTAAAGCAGCAGGTTCGGGGTCGATCCCACAGAGAAGTTGGTGTGTCGAGTGTGTGAGTAGTGAACAGGGGGGTTGGCTGCTGCCACGCTTTAACTTGGGAGTTTTAACTACGGTTTTTATCTAGGCAGAATTCAAACTAGCTAGCTTGATCAACGGAAATTTAAACACTGGGTCAAGTAAATTGCAGGTAATAATAGAAAAGTAAATGCGCAATTTAAAAGAGAGAATAACTTCGATTAAACTAAGATACGATTAAAGCGTGAAAATAAACTAAGCTAACACTTCGAAAATAAAGAAAGCGGTAAACTGAGAAGAATCTCAGCGGGAAACTTAAGTTACGCCGACAGAAATGGTTATTCTGCAGCGCTCCCTTCGGTCGCCCTTTTAACTACGCTATCTAATCTAAACTAGAGATCTGAACTAAACTAAGCTAAGAGAGCAGAACTAAGATAAACTAAGCTAGAGAGCTGAACTAAGTTAAACTAAGCTAAACTAGGCGGAAAGTAAAGTCTCAGATACTTTCTTGTGGTGGCGCAGCCTCTATTTATAAGCTCGATTCGGCCTCCAGCTGGATAACGATCTTAACAGGGAATATTCACTCATGCAGAGGATGAGCGACTCATTGATTGCTACGTGCTCTTTCTTCTAGAATAATAACGCTTTTGGATAACAAATTTCTGATCGGTTCGTCTTGGCGTCTTCACAAGCTGGCATGTGTCCCCTTCTAGAACGTTGTCCTGGGTAACAGCGGTCCCCACTTTAACTGCTTTGCTGTGACATCCAGCTCATTTCCTCATGTTTTCCTTCTAGAAACCAGCGGTCCCCACTTTAACTGCTTGACCTCGCCCCTTGATCAACTCCTTCGATTTTTGGCCTTTTTCGCCTTTTGTACGTGATTGATCAGTTCGGCCTTGCTGCCTTGGACAAGTAGCATTTCTGCATATTTTAACACTTGTTTGCATGATAAACCGATCAAGTAGTATATGTTTTACCCCCAAAACCGATGCATGAAATGAGCCTTATCAAACTGCTCACACTTAAAACATACTTGTCCTCAAGTATAAAGAGAAAGAAAAAGAAAGAGAAAAAGATAAGGCAAATTTCAGGCATGGTTTACTTATTTCACAAGCAAAAGAAAGAAGAACAAGAACTAAAAACACGTATTCACATGTATGCATTGGACCGAATAATTTTCCAACAATCATACCCGAGGTCGAGGTCATACCATTAATCAGTAGCTTATGTTTTTGATTTTTCGCTTCTGCTTGATCAAGGAGTCAGCTTGTCAAGATTGCTAAATTTAAAAACCACTGTTGGATTCACTCAGTCACTCATTTCTCACCAGAGTTGTTAGGACTGTTCACTCGGTGTTGCTACAAATTTAATACTTTGAATCGGACTGCACAAGATAGTTCCTTAAGGTCTTTGTTTCGGGTTGTAACAGGGCTCAGGGGTAGTAACTTGTTAGGGTAGGGTCCTAGGGGTTCTTAGTTTAAAAGAGAAAATCACATGAGTCAAAAAGCCAAAGATTTGACTAAACTTGCTGGATCAAATTTGGGGTGTTTATTTCTTCTTCCACTTGATGCTCATTCTCGGTCAATGTTGACCCTTAGTCTTATAACTTTCGGCTTTATTTTATTTTTTTCATGGGTCAGGTTGCAACTATTTCCAGCCCCTTTCTTTTCTTAAACATTTTCTCATTTTTTTGTATGATCAACCTGATTGTCTAACTTGATCGACCCGACTACCTTTAATTTTTTTTATTCTATTGCTATCCCCTTTTGTTCCCCTTGATAAATTTCATCTCCTTGACCCTCCCTCATGTGATACGAAAATTTTTGGTTTTAAGGTTTCAAAGAATGGGTAAGAGTGTATGGGCTCAAAGTGGCTAACTAAGGGGTGCCTTTAGTAATGAGGCGGGTTCGTGGAACGAAGGAAGAAAAATGGCTCAACTGGTTAAATCCTAATGCCTTTAGTCCTCACTACTTGTGCAATTTTCATCTCAATATTAAAAGTTAGCCTCTCGTAATTTTTCTTTTGTAAAGAGTAGTAGAAAGTGTTCTACTTTTGGCTTATAACTCACATATAGAGAGGCTTCACAGTTGGTTTAGAAATTGAGCGATTCCATCATACTTGCGTCATTCAAATTGATCAAGTTTTTGCAATCAAGTTTTACATGTGAGCGTACTGAATTCTTTCTCTAACTCTTCCACGAAGTATTCAAGTCTTTCATTTATCCGATTTCATGCATATTTCCTATCTTATTGCTATCTAAAATTTGTTATTTTTGAAAAATTTTAGCATGTATGAATTTTCTGTAACTAACCCGTCCCCCCTCCCCACTGCATATGAGCTCGTCCTCGAGGGACTGGATGCAGTGGAAAGAAGGGTTAGGTACAGGCAATTTGCACAAAAACAAATAAGGGAAACTTCTCACACTTAGACCAAGCATTGGGCTAAGTGTGAGGCGGTGCCAATAATCAAAACATGCTAAGAAACACAGAAAAACGGAAACCAAAACAGATATGGGCAGACGAACAAAACAGATAGCAAAAGTGGACATGCATACTTCTCACACTTAGACCCAAGATAGGTCTAAGTATGGTGTGGAGCAGAATAACAGTTATACATACCCAAAAAAAAACAAATAAAACTAAAAAAGTTTCGGAACTTGAAATGAGTAGAGATCGGGGGGGTATACTCAATGCTTGCGGATCTGACTGGGGGACGCTGAGGGTGGCCTGGAGGATGGCGGGTGCCGAGGTGGAGGAGAGCTTGCAGAGGGAAGTGGTGTTTGCATAGCGAGGGTCAACTGGCGAATAGCCTGCAGAACCCTGGACTGAGCCACCAGTTGGGCATCCGAATTTGCTACTAGCTGAGTCAGCATTTGCTCCATGTGGAGTCTGCATTCATTTGTAGCACGTGCAGCCTCCTCTGGTTCTACTACGTTTGCTAGCTCCAACCTCTGCCTTGGCTGCCTGTCGGGGCTCGCCGGTTGATATGTTATCCTCCTCCTTCTCTCGCGTCTGACCTCCTCTAGCTCTTCACACCTGTCCTCCTGTTGTTCTGCCTGCTTCTCCTTCCGAGCCTTTGAGATGAAGTGAAGTTTTCCGTTATGCAATCGTTCGAGCACCTGAATTCTTACAAAGAAATCAATGTTAAACAGTTCAGGTTTTGGGCAGCGATTGGGAAGCTCCACACCCTCCTGGAATTCCAGGGTCCAATTTCGCCTTAGGTATGCTCCGAGAAGGTGGCAGACGTTGAGGTGGCGGGCGGGGCGATTGGCAATCTGACTTATCGAGTGGGCAATCCAATAGCCCAGGTGCACCCTCCTTTGGTCTTTCATGTACCACATGAAATAGAGCTCGGCCAGAGTAAGAATTGACAATTTATTTGCTTGGCCCAGGAGGTTGCAGGCTAGGAAGGCTTGGGCAAGGCGAAGGGCCGGATCAGCAATATGGTCCACTCTGGACTCAGACGCTTTAAACTCGGGGGCATGTCCGTTGCACAGGCTTTGCCAGACTGCCTGCTGATCAAAATCCGGCCTCCTCTGAGGAAGGCCAATGTCGCGCCCGAACCATTCTCCACTAGCTACCTGGGTCTCGGAGTCTCATCCGCACAGAGAACTCGTTCAGGCTCATCTTTTGCTTACACCTGAACACCCGGAAAGAGACGCTCCTGGCCTCCAAGTTTGTACTCCCGAAAAACCGGAAGGATGTGAAGAATTCTTTGGCCAGGTCTGCTGGCACGAAGGTATCCTCGCTCTCCAACAGCCACTCAAACCCGATCCCAGTAATATACTGGGTAAATTTCTCCTCAACCCGGATCTTCTCCAGGGATGGTTGGTGGAGTCTCTTGCCTGCCTTCATCAGCTTTGTGGCCGTCATCCTGTGGTGGACCTTCTCATTCCACTTGGGGTCTTCAAATACCAGCATCTGCCGGAGGAGGTCCGTGGTCAACACCACAATTTGTTTGGCATGTTCAGCAGCGGGAGGTGTTGCGTGCCTTCCTTGGTGCCTGCGGGATGTACGGGCCCACAGGAGCTCTCTTCCCTCTGTGTCACTGCCCCCAACTCCTTCTTGTGGAGGGGCTGGTTGGTCTGTGTCAGTAATAACGATGCCCTGGGCATCAATAATTACGGTGCCCCGGTGTGCGGGGCGCATCTTCTTCGGGAGAGGATGAACAGTCTCCTTTCCCTTTCCGTTTCTTCTCAGCTCTCTGGCGGCTATCCTCAACAGCCCTTCTTTTATCCTCGGCCTCTCCGGCCTCCTGGTTTATAGCCCCAACGACTCCTAAGTTCTCAGGCTCATCCGGCTCATTCAACAACTGCTGCGCTACACGGAGTCCTTCCTCTTGCCCTTCCTCTGCTTGTTGTATGTTGGCCATCCCGGCCTCCACCTCCCCCCCACTCTATTAACTTCCACCCTGCGCGCCCGGCAGTGTAGTGGCTCCTCCTCCTCCTCCTCCGGGACCGATTCATCCTCTGCATGATGAATAAAGTTCTATCCTGCCTCCCTCTGTAATATCTCGCTGGGAAAAAACGGAAGGTCCTCCGCAGACTCATCATCAACATTTATAACCTCGATCGATCGTGCTGGCTCGAGGAGAGTAAGGGAGCTGGAGCCGTCGCCATTGGATGGCGTCGGAGCACTAAAAACAGCCGTGCCTCCTGCATGCAGAGGCGGTACGGACGACATCCCTTCAGTCGGAGCGGCGGGAGGCTGCTCCTCTTCGTTTTCTTCAAAGTCGTCCCCATCGTACGGCACCAAGGGGACGAAGGGTATAGGTTCAGGGATGCGAAGAGGGGCTTGTGTTTGAGTGGTGGATGAAGGGTTTCGGGGATGATTTTGGGTTGTGGAGGCCACGGCTTTGTCCTTTGACAAGGTTACTCCCATTTGGGCTTTTACAGCTGCATAAACCGTCGTGATATCTATACTAGAGGGAAAACTTCGGAGGATTCTCGTCAAGCACCGTTGTGTTTCTTCGTCCACCACGGGTAATGAAGCTGCGGCGCTTGTTTGGGGTGGAGCGGTGGTTGGTGTAGGTGGGTAAGGGTTTTCTATATGGGTTTGTGAGGCAGTTTCTTGGTTACCATTATCAGCACTGGAACTGGAAGAGGAGGATGAAGTTGAGAGTTGTTTGAGCAGCATTTTTACTGGTAATGTAGGTTTCGGTGAAGAAGATGATGTTCTGGGAAAAGAGGTTTGATCTTGAGGGAATTTTTGGCGAGAGCAAAAAGGAAAGAGAGACATGCGGCTTGGGTAAAAGTAATTTGCGGATCTGAAATCTGCCTTTTATAATGATATTGCGACTGTTGGGATTCTCCACTGTAGAGATCCCTGCGGCTTTTCAAGTACGGGAAAGCCTTTTCAGAGTGCCAGCTGGCCTAGCTTCTCTGATACGCTTCGTTCCTCTCTCCAGGGTGTCCTTTCACTGTGTCGGATGGCGCTTCCTGACACCTTTTCAGTGGCTGCACACATCCTTTCATCTCCTGCCCTGCTCAACTTAATCGTTGTACCACCAATTAAATTTGAAATGCACTGATCAAGTGGACAATTAATTCTTAGTGAAACTTAATTAGCTCCACTTGATCAGTCTTCCTCCTTTCTTCCATCTTTTTATCTTGAATAATAATAAATAAAAATAAAACTTACTAAAAGCTATTTACACTAATTCCTAAGAGTTTTTGACCGGGTCCCCCTAGGGTGTCACTTGATCAGTTTAATAGATTGAGACTTTTCCGCTTGATCAAGCAGACTACCTATGAGTACCTAATCATTCCTTTTACCTGATTACTGGAGAGAGTTAGGCATGAGTAGTGGAATGTCGTCCACCACAAATACCTCCATTCCTTCTCTGTATGGCTTTACCCTATGACCATTCACCATGAAGGAAGGCGAATCTGAATCGCATCCCTGGAGTTCGATTGCACCATTCGCTCGGACGACGACAATGGTATAGGGACCTATCCACCTTGATCTGAGCTTCCCTGGCATCAATTTCAGCCTGGACTGAAATAGCAACACTTTCTGGCCTACTTTGAGCTCCTTCTAGCAGAGATTCTTATCATGCCACATCTTCGTCTTTTCTTTGTACCACATAGCAGAGTCGTAGGCATCCAGACGGAGCTCCTCAAGCTCCTGTAGTTGCATTCTTCTTTCTGCAGTCCCTGCATCGGTATTCATATTCATTTCCTTGATGGCCCAGTAAGCTTGATGCTCCACTCCCACCGGCAGATGGCACATCTTTCCAAATACCAGCCGGTATGGGGACATTCCTATAGGCGTTTTGAAAGCGGTCCTGTATGCCCAGAGTGCGTTCTCCAGACGACGGCTCCAGTCCTTCCTCGTGGGATTGACTGTCTTCTCTAGGATAGCCTTTATCTCTTTATTAGAAACCTCAGCCTGACCATTGGATTGCGGGTGATAAGGTGTGGATAGGCGGTGGTGGACTCTATACTTCCGCATCAAGGCTTCGATAGTTCTGTTTACGAAATGAGTTCCTTGGTCAGAGATGATAGCCCGTGGTACCCCGTATCGGGTAAATATGTTTGATTTCAAGAACTTCGCTACTTCTTTGGACTCACACGTCCTAGTTGCCTTTGCCTCGATCCATTTGGACACATAGTCCACTGCCACTAGTATATAGAGATTGCCTTCAGACACGGGAAAGGGTCCCATAAAGTCCATTCCCCATACATCAAATATTTCACAGACAATAATGGGGTTTTGAGGCATCTTGTCTCTAGTAGATATCCCTCCAGTAAGTTGGCATCGAGGGCACTTCTTGCAGAACTCATAAGCCTCTCTATGGATGGAAGGCCAGTAAAACCCGCTATCAAGTATTTTCCTTGTTGTTTTCTTCGGTCCAAAGTGCCCACCGCAAGCCAGTGTGGGGCAGTGGATCATCACATCTTCCTGTTCCCACTCTGGAATGCATCGTCGGATTACTTGATCTGCCCCCATTTTCCATAGGTAAGGATCGTCCCAATAGAAGTATCGGGAATCGCTTTTAAGCTTTAGCTTCTGTGCTCTTGTAATCTCATCACTTCTAGGTAACTCGCCCGTTACCAAGTAGTTGGCCATGTCCGCGAACCATGGCTCCTTTCTCGTGTTCTGTCCCTTGCTTCTCTGGTTGCCTAATCAACTCCCTCCGCTTGGTTGATCCACCGGCATTCAGGTGATGACTCGATCAGGCAGAGATGCTCTTCAGGGAAAGCGTCTGGAATTGCTTCTTCATTGTCCTTTTGCAAAATTCGACTTAGGTGATCTGCCACCTTGTTCTCACATCCTTTCTTATCCACTGCTTCCCAATCAAACTCCTGTAAAAGGAGTACCCACCTGATTAACCGCGGCTTTGACTCCTTTTTTGCTAAGAGGTATTTGATGGCCGCATGATCTGTATAAACAATTACTTTGGAACCAAGCAAGTATGGTCTGAACTTTTCAAACGCGAAGACTACCGATAGCATCTCCTTTTCGGTCACATCATAGTTCTTTTGTGCCTAATTCAGAGTTTTGGAGGCGTAAAAAATGACATAACTCTTCCCTTCGATTTTCTGACCTAATACTGCCCCCACAGCATAGTCACTAGCATCGCACATTACCTCAAAGGGGTGATTCCAGTCGGGGGCACGTATTATTGGAGAGCTTATCAATCGATCTTTTAGAAATTGGAACGCGGCTTTGCAAGCATCTGAGAACTCAAACTCGACCTCGTTCTGAAGAAGTCGTGTCAGTGGCTGGGCTATCTTTTCAAAATCTTTTATGAATCGTCTATAGAACCCAGCGTGCCCAGAAAGGCTCTGATCTCCTTCTGGTTGGTAGGATATGGAAGTTTTGCAATGACCGCTATCTTTGCTGGGTCGACCTCGATCCCTCTGCTTGACACTATGTGGCCCAAGACTATTCCTTCGGTAACCATAAAATGGCATTTCTCAAAATTCAGAACCAAGTCCTTTTGGCGGCATCTTTCCAATACCCTGTTCAGACTATGCAGCCCTTGATCAAAATCATCCCCATAGACAGTAAAATCGTCCATGAAAATCTCAATGCAGTCCTCCAATAGGTCTGAGAAAATGCTCATCATGCATCTCTGGAAGGAGCCCGGGGCGTTACAGAGGCCAAAAGGCATTCTCCTGTAAGCGTAAGTGCCAAAAGGGCAGGTGAACGTCGTCTTCTCCTGGTCTTCTGGATTCACAGCAATCTGGAAATAGCCACTATAACCATCCAGGAAACTGAAGTACTGCTTCCCTGCCAACTTCTCCAAAATTTGATCAATGAACGGCAGAGGGAAGTGATCCTTCTTCGTAGCTTGGTTCAGCTTCCTGTAATCTATGCACATTCTCCATCCAGTAACTGGCCTTGTCGGGATTAGCTCATTTTTTTCATTTTTTACCACTTGAATCCCTCCTTTCTTAGGCACCATGTGCACTGGGCTGACCCAGTTACTGTCGGGAATGGAACAGATAATCCCGATCGAAACCAACTTGACGATTTCCTTTAGCACCTCTTCCCTCATGTTGGGGTTGAGTTTCCGTTGTTGGTCGCGGTGTGGTTTGGCTCCTTCCTCCAGTCGGATGTGATGCATGCATAAGTCCGGGCTGATGCCTACCAAATCTGTCAGCTTCCAGCCGATGGCCCTCTGATTCCTTCTTAATACTTCCAGCAATCTGTCTTCCTGCCCCTGGGTTAATTGATTGTTGATGATGACAGGCTTGGTTTCATCTTCACCAAGGTAGGCATACTTTAGATGTGCGGGAAGGGGTTTTAACTCTTTTACAGGTTTTGGTTCTTCATTGGGCAGAGGGTTTTCTGCTGTGTCTCTTTCCAGTAGCTCGCCTTGATCATGCCGCTTCGCTAGGCTAGATACTTGAGCTGTCCCACTTGACCTAGCTGGCTTTGGGCGCTCACAAAAATCATTTATTGCACTTGCGACGGCTTAGTCGTCCATTTTTCCGACCTTCATGGTCTCAAACCATTCTTCCACTTCCTTTTCGACTTCCTTATCTGCGGCGGAGTTAGTGAACTGCCTTTTTATTAATTCTTCCTCCAAATACTCCTGTACCAAGGGCTCAGTCACATCGATGGAGTACACGTTCTCTCCGTCGGCTGGCCTTTTCATGGCCTCATCAATATTGAACGTGTATTGTTCTCCTTTGAAATTTAGGCTGATCGTTCCATTCCGTACGTCTATGATAGTGCTGGCTGTGGACAAGAACGGTCGTCCTAGTAGGACTCCGCTTGACTCCTTTGTTGCGGGCCAATGAGGACTTTTTCAACGACCTCGCCCTCCCGTCGCTCAGTCCTCCTTGCCAGTACCTTGTCTGGCAGGACCGGTGGGTCGGCACTGACCAGGCCGTCGGGAAGGTTGGCCTCCACCGGTTCGTCCCCAATGGCACATTTGAGTAGCGAGACGTGGAACACCGGGTGGATGCGGGCCGAGTCGGGAAGCTGTAGCCGATACGCCGTCGACCCAATGCGCGCCACGACCCTAAAGGGGCCAAAAAATCGCGGGGCCAATTTCCTGCTACGGGCCGCGAATAGTGTTGATTGGCGGTGAGGCCGGAACTTCAAGTAGACCATATCACCTACGCTGAACTCGACGTCCCGGCTCACTTGTTTGCAGAGGCGGTCATGAGATCCTGGGCGTTTCTCAAATGGAGGCGAAGCAATTTCATAACCTCGTCGCGGGAGTGGAGCGTATCCAACACGGACTGCGCCCGAAACTCTCCCGGAAGGAATGCATGTAGGGTGGGCGGGGGTCGGCCGTACACCACCTCGAACGGTGTCATGCCTGAGGCTGAGTGGATGCTAGTGTTGTAGCAGTACTCCGCCCATGCCAGCCACTTGTTCCACTGATTGGGCCGCTCCGACGAAAAACAACGCAGATATGTCTGCAAGCACCGGTTGAGCACCTCTGTCTGGCCTTCAGTTTCGGGATGGTAGGCGGAGCTCATTTTGAGCGTGGTGCCTGTGGCACGGAATAACTCTTTCCAGAAGGAGCTGAGGAAGATAGGATCGCGATTTGACACAATTGAACGAAGGATCCCGTGGAGACGCACTACCTCATTAGTGAAAGCCTCCGCAACCTGTCGGGCTGTGAAAGGGTGGCGCAGGCCGATGAAGTGGGCGTATTTGGAAAGGCGGTCGATGATGACAAAAATACAGTCCAGTCCCCTCGCTTTCGGCAGCCCCGAGACGAAGTCCATGCTGATATCTTCCCAAATTCGGTCTGGAATCGGTCTTATGATGCTGGCACGTTGCGCATGCAGCGACGAAATTGGTGACATGTTTCATCATCCCGGGCCAATAGACATTTGAGGCGATCCGACGATACGTGCGGTAGGCCCCTGAGTGGCCTCCTGTGGGTGTGATATGTAACTCGGCGAGCAATTTTGGAACCCACGGTGAACGGGGGGGAACGACGATCCTCCCTTTGTAGAACAATGTTCCATGAACAAGCTCGTAATGAGGGGAGCTCGGCTGGCCTGCCTCTAAAGCGGCCTTGATCTTGGCGAGGGCTGGGTCGGCAGATAGGGTCGCCTGGACCGAGGACCAATCCGGCCAAGATGGAACCGAGATTGCCGAGAGTTCTGGTGCTTCCTCGTCGCGGCGGGATAGGGCGTCGGCGGCCCGATTCAACTTCCCTTCTTTGTAACGATGGAGAAATCGTAGCCTAATAGTTTGGCCGCCCAATTTTGTTGTGCTGGGGTGGCTAAGGGGTGGGCTAGGAGCTGGCGTAGGCTCCGCTGATCCGTGTGGATGACGAAACGACGACCCAGCAAGTAGGGGCGCCAGTGATGGATTGCTAGGACGAGGGCCATGAGTTCCTTCTCGTAGGCCGACTTGGCTAACCATCGAGAGGATAATGTCTTGCTAAAATAGGCCACCGGCTGGCGGTCCTGCATCAGTACGGCCCCGAGGCCCCTCCCCGATGCGTCGCATTCTATCACAAACTCCTTAGTGAAGTCCGGCATCTTGAGCAGGGGGGCAGACGTCAAGGCCGATTTGAGGGCTTCGAAGGCGGCGGCTGCGGCCGGTGTCCAGTTCAATGCGACCTTCAGAGGCGGTGTGGGCTGCTTCTTTAGGAGCTCCGTTAGTGGGGCCGCGATTTTGCCATAATCCTTGATAAATCGGCGATAATATACTGTCAGACCGAGGAACCCGCGGATACTCTTCAGGGATGTTGGTGTCGGCCAGCGGAGGACGGCCGAGACTTTGGCCGGGTCCATTTTAACCTCCTCGAAAGACACAATGTGGCCGAGGTACTCGACGCTAGCCCGACCCAGGAGACACTTCTTCGCGTTGACGACGAGGGTGTGCGCGTTTAAGGCCTCGAAAACTTGGCGGAGGTGGCGCATATGGTCTGCCCAAGTCGCGCTGTAGACGAGAATGTCGTCGAAAAATACCAACATGAACTTCCGAAGGGCTGGTCGGAAAATGTCATTCATAAGCCTCTGGAAGGTGGCTGGGGCGTTGGTGAGGCCGAACGGCATGACGAGGAACTCGTAATGACCGGAGTGGGTTCTAAAAGCCGTCTTCGGGACGTCGTCGTTTGCCACCCGGATCTGGTGGTACCCTGCCTTTAAATCGATCTTGCTAAACCACTTGGCCCCATGCAACTCGTCAAGTAGCTCTTGGATCACCGGAATTGGGTATTTGTCCGGGACCGTCCGTTTGTTGAGTTCCCTGTAGTCCACACAATATCGCCACGATCCGTCCTTTTTCCGAACAAGGAGCACCGGGCTCGAGAAGGGGCTGGTGTTGGGCTGAATCACTTCGGAACTCAGCATCTCGGCCACGAGCTTCTCCATCTCATCCTTCTGTAAGTGATTGTACCGATAGGGCCGCAATGAAACGGGGTTGGTGCCTGGAATGAGGGGTATCCTATGGTCAGTGCGGTGGCGTGGGGGCAGACCGACGGCGTCCCACGTGATTGCCGGAAACTCCCCGATCAGTCCGAGCTGTTGCGGCCTGGCCGACGGGGACAGGGCCGAATCCATCCCAAAGGGTTCGGCCGTGGCGGCTTGCTCCATAGCGCGGAGGACCCAGTAGTAGTCTCCCTCCTCGAGGCAGCGGAGGTCCTGGGTGGAGCACGCTCTGCGCATGAGAGACGGGTCGCCTTTGAGAGATACTGGGCGGCCGTGTACCCTGAAATCCATAGAAGACCGTTGCCAATTTGCCATGACATAGCCGAGTGACGCTAGCCATACGACACCTAGAATGACATCAATGTTCCGGAGGGGAAAAACGTAGCAAGACACCACAAACTCCTCATTTACCAACTTCAGCGGCACGTCGTGGCAGATCCCTGATGCGCGACGCGTGGAGCCGTCACCTAATACCACCGAGTAGGGTGAGGTAGGCGTAATTGATAGCTCGAGCCGCTGGGCGCATTGCTCGGAAATAAAACAGTAATTAGCCCCGCTATCGATCATCACCTTAACGGAATGAGAGGCGATTGCTCCAAAAAGTTTCAGTGTGTTTGCCGTGTCGAGACCGTTTAGGGACAATGCCGACAGTTATGGCTCAGCCCCGGTTTCCACCACCTCAGCATCGTCGGGCTCGGAATCAGCGGCCGAATCGTCATTGTCATCGCAAATCATGACGTTGAGAGTCCTGGGGGGGGCATCGGTAGGCTGGCCCAAACTTTAAGCCGCACTTGACACAGGTCCCTGCTGCGATATGCCGCCTATATTCCTCCGGCGACACGTTTCGAAAACGTTTGGAGATTGGCTTCGACGAGGCTGTTGAGTACGAGGGGTTTGGAGAATACCCTTTCGTGGCTGACCGAGTTGCGTGGCTCTGGTAGGAGTGCGTCTGGACCGTGGCTTGGGAGCGGGCAGGCCGCTGAGGTTGGGCCGATGCCATGATGTCGAGGTCTAGAGCCATTTCGACCGCGTCTTCAAAGGTCGTGATTTTGGCGGCCTTCATTTGTAGCCGCACCTCGGGTCGGAGGGCAGCCATGAAAAAGCCCAGGTATTGCTGGCACGAGATGTCCGGTACCTGTGCAAGGCGCGCCTCGAAGGCCGCCACAAATTCCGCCAGCGACCCGGTGTGTCTGACCGCCGCGAATGCTTCATATTCGTTCAGGGCCCCGGTGCCCCCGAAACGCTTCATCAGCTCTCTTGCGAACCGAGCCCATGGCAGATCCGGGACTCGGTGTCGCAGCAATTGGTACCACGGCAGGGCCTCTCCTGCCAGTGCCACCATCGCCAAGCCCACCCGATCCTCGGGAGCGGTCCCGGCGATCAGAAAATACTGCTCAGCCCGTGCCAGCCAAGCGAGGGCATCCGAGCCATCGAATGTGGGCATGGGCGACACCGAGGCGCCCCCGGCCGCCGCTGTTTTTGAGGCATGGTTCGCTGAAGTGGAACCATCCTCGGGGTTGGATGCATCGTTGAGTTTCAGGGACGCGAAACCTGCTCGCATCTCCAGGAGCATGGCCGTGAGTTCGGAACGGACCTCGGCTACCTGGTCCTCCTCTCGATCACCTATCCACCCTAACCAAAATTCCCCCTGCCTTATCCTTACCACCTAAAACTTTTGGGTGTTCGGTTTATGTCCATGTTCCCAAGCATGAAAGGAATATATTTTCACCGTGTGCCATTAAATGCGTCTTCATGGGGTATGTGATTAACCAGAAAGGCTATAGGTGTTATGACCCGAAAACCAAACGAGTGATTACCACCATGAACTGCAACTTTCTTGAAAATGAATTCTACTACCACCTTGGGACTCAGGGGGAGAGTGCGAGACAGGGGGAGACCCGAGAAAATGACTCCCTTCGGTGGTATGTGCCAAGTAACTTCGATTCGGACCTAACAGAACAAGCTGGCACTGTTCTTGAGCCGATCCCGTCCACAGGGACGACCCCGACAACGCTTCCGCCGCGTTCCTCTGATCCAACCGTAACGGAATCCGAGGTAATATCTAGTCCGAATCATGAAACTTCAGATACTGTTTCTGACTCACTTGGTACAGAAGAAGAAGAAGAGGAAGATACTACTATTGATCAGGATACAGGGCAGTATGTGCTTCCGCCGCGGAGCACGAGAGGAATTCCGCCCAAGAGATACTCCCCGGAACCCAGAGAAAGGAAAAGTAGGTACTCAGTGGCCAACTTCGCCGAAGCCAACATATCCAAAATGGCACGGGCATTCCATGCAGCACTCTGTGAAGAAGACATTCCTAGAACCTTTGAAGAGGCCTTCAGAATCAAGCACTGGAGGGAAGCTATGCTAGTCGAAATGAAAGCGCTGGAACGGAATGGCACTTGGGAAGTAAGCCCTCTGCCCGATGGGAAACATACAGTGGGCTGCAGATGGGTCTTCACAATTAAACGAAGACCAGACGGGAGTATTGAACGATACAAGGCGCGGTTAGTAGCAAAAGGATACACGCAGATCCAGGGAGTGGATTATTCTGAAACATTCTCCCCCGTTGCAAAGATGAACACAGTACGTGTATTGCTGTCTATCGCAGCAAACAAAGACTGGCCACTCCATCAGTATGACGTCACCAATGCCTTCCTTCATGGAGAACTGAAGGATCCTATTTATATGGACGCTCCACCTGGCTTCACAGAGGAATTTGGGCAAGACAAAGTGTGCAAATTAAGGAAGACTCTGTATGGGTTAAAGCAGTCACCGAGGGTCTGGTTCGGGAGATTCACGGACGTAATGAAGCGTTATGGATACAAGCAGAGTAACTCAGATCAAACCTTATTCACCAAACAGAGAGGAGAGAAGATCACTTGTCTTATAATCTACGTGGATGATATGATTATTACAGGGGATGATACAGAAGAAATGGACGATCTCAAGGGACATTTGGCTGCAGAGTTCGAAATGAAGAATCTAGGAGATCTCAAATATTTCCTTGGGATCGAGGTTCTCAGATCCGGAAAAGGAATCTTCATTAGCCAACGGAAATATGTTCTCGACCTCTTGACGAAAATGAGGATGCTAGAGTGCAGACTGACAGATACTCCCATTGTACAGAATCATGGCCTCCAAATAATCAAAGGAGTCGTATCAACTGATCGAGGAAGGTACCAACGGCTTGTGGGAAAGCTTATCTACCTATCCCACACTCGACCTGATATCGCATACGCAGTTGGGGTACTTAGTCAGTTTATGCATAACCCATAGGAGGAGCACTGGGAGGCGGCACTTAGAGTAGTGCGCTACTTGAAGGGAACGACCGGACATGGGGTACTGTTCCGGAAAAATGGACATCTTAACATCCATGGATACACCGATGCAGATTGGGCCGGAAACCCAGTTGATAGACGATCAACAGGAGGATACTTCACATTTGTGGGCAGAAATTTAGTCACTTGGAGGAGCAAGAAGCAGAAAGTAGTGACTCTATCAAGTGCAGAGGCTGAATTCCGAGGCATCAAAAGTGGACTCACGGAGATTCTATGGCTTAGAAGGGTGATGAAGGAGCTGAACCTCGGATCACAAAAACCGTGCAAATTACTCTGTGACAACAAGGCAGCAATCAGCATTTCAGAGAATCCGGTGCAACATGATAGAACCAAACACGTGGAAATTGATCGGCACTTCATAAAGGAGAATCTTGAAGAAAAGATAATAGAAATCCCATATGTGAAGTCCGAAGATCAATTGGCAGACATCCTGACTAAAGCCGTATCAGCCAAGATCTTTCAAGAAATGTTGAGCAAGTTAAACTTCGGGAATCCCGTCGCTTAACTTGAGGGGGAGTGTTGGAAGGAAGATCCCCAAAATATCCTGCACAATTGAAGCAAAGATTACATAGAATCAAGGGAGAAGATCAGGGGAAATCAATCACACCAATTATGGATATTATACACGGTTCTACCATAATTAAGCTTACCTTGTATAGCTCTCATTAGGCCTATATTAACAGTGTACCAAAGTTAGTATAAATATACAAGAATTATCCCTAATACTCAATTTCTACATCACTATCACTGACACTACTTTAATTGTCTTCTTCCCACCTCTCTTACTTTATCAATTTTGTTTTAGTATATATTTTTGCATTCCTAATCTTTGTTTCAATGGAGGGTGATCCAATTCATCAAGGAAGCCTCTTCCAAAATTTATGCTAAAAACGCGTATCAATTGTTGATGAAAAGACTAAGAGAGAAATTATTTATTTAGAATTAAGTTGGATAATTGAAAATTTGGTGTTGTATTCAAAACTAAACTTCATCTATTGTAGGTCATGAAGGCTGCTAATATATTTGGCTAGATAAATAACAGTAGTTCGATGCTTAATTGCTTTGAAATAAGACTAATCCAAAAATACTTGCTAAAAAAGGCATGAGGTGTTAGGGTTTAGGGTCATGAGGTGTTACTATATCAAAAATTATATTCAAGGTATGCATGAGGTGTGCCTCCAAAGCTTTGTACAGTGATGTAAGGAATTCAAAGCATGCATGAGATGTGCGTCCAAAACATTGTATAGGGCCGTGAGATATAATCTCAATCATCTTGATCTCGTTATTGATAATTAACACTAGATGTGCCTCTAATTCTATATAATGCTGCCAGGCATGTAAATCAAATACACAAATAAATTATTAAATCTTGACTTGTTAGCGTTTTGTAATGCCTTCGAACCTTAATTTTTGCATTTAATTGTTTTAATGTCATGTCGTTTGTGAATTAAATGACGAGTGAAATATTTATTTGGTGTTTTGTGACCTAATTAGACTAATGGTTGATTGTGCGATTGACCTAATTAATTTCTTCGATTTCATGATGAGGCATATTGAATAATTTGGTGCTTTTGTGTTTCGAACTAAATAGACTTTAATTGTTTTACGATATTGAATAGTGATGTAGAAATCATAATTTAAATTTAATAATCCCTTTCCTTGAGAATTATTTATTGGAGTACATTATGTGTTGGGTACGATAAATTAAACAAATCCAATCTTGTAAAATACAAAATGGGTGCTACATAATTTAAATAAAATTAATAAAATAAAATCCTACATTATCTAAATCTTTTAATATGATATGCACCAGAATCAAATCTATTTCTCTCTTCAAGCATTGTAATCTCTCCCATGATCTGCAAATAAAGTCCCAAAAAATAAAATCAATCGATCACAAATGAATTCTAAAGAATTACCCGTTTTTACACAAGCTGCAATCCCAAGTTGAAAGATGAGAACCGTACTCAAACAACCAAACGAATCCAATCGTCGCATAATCTTCCCTCCCTATCCTACAAGTCTCGAAATAAACTCATTAAACTTCTCTATCAGAAACCGAGAACCAAACTCAAGGTATGCACTCCTCACTCCCAACACCAAATTCCAATTTCATACCATCGCATCCATGTATCCTACACTATCATTCTCCATGTCAACCTCTGAACTCCCAATCGAACCAAGCAAATATTGAGGTATAACCTTTAGTCTCAATATCTTTTTCATACAAGTGTGCACACTATCTTTTGTAGTCAATGAAACCAACTATTAATTGAGTTGATTGAACAAACTGAGCGAAAACTGAATTAAAGAACAAACTTTTAAAGAAATGGAACTTAAGAACTTACCTTCAGGGCTGCACGGGGGCAAATCGGGACTGCTCAGGATAAATCGGGACTGCCGGTGAGCTGAGGAAATGGTGGGAGTTCAGCAACGACACTCCAACCTACTGACCCGACGGCACGACATCACAAAGTGGGTGCAAAGCAGCGCTGCTGCTGGTCACTGGCTACAGCCACGAGACAGCGGCGGTGGTGTAGTGATGAAAACAGCTACAACTAGACTCCATGGGGTGACAGACGGAGGCGACAGTCAGAAGTGGATTCCCATTCCATCGAAGACAGGAGGATTTTGTTTTAGGAACAACTCTTTAATGTGTCGTTCTGTCTGAGGTGGAAGAGGTGATGCTGATGGTGGCGGTATTGGTTGTGCTACACTTTCATCTATCTAGGTTGAGGTATAGACACCCTGCTCCCACGTCTTGGCAGCATTCTGATTCATTATCACACAAGTCATTATAGTTGTTCATATCCATCAATTGTAAGGCCACCTGCAACGCTTCACGCGGGTGGCTCGTAACCCGTCACGCTGGGACGAGACGGCGGCGAGACGCGTTGCAGCGTCCCGTCTCGTCCCCAGTCCGCCGAGCGTTCCGTCCCGCCGAGACGGATGGTGAGCCGTCTCGCCATGCGCCAGCGCGACGTGGCGTGCTCCGGCGCCATGCGTGGCGCCCACTCACCGGCCCGCGAGTGGGCATCGTCACGCTGACGCAATAAATTATTTTTTTTTAATTCGAATTTTAAAAAAAATAAAATCAAAAATCAAAAAAACGGTAATATTACCGTTAATATTACCGTTTTTTCTTTTTTTATTTTATTTTTTTACTCTATAAATACTCATAATTCATCCTCATTTCACACACAAATACACACCTATTCTTCCCAAATCATCTCCATTTCCTCTCCAATTTTCATCTAACCTCTAATCACAAAATGTCAGGCGACGGAAACTCTGGAAGTGGCGGCTCCGGCGGGTTTGACATCAACGCGTTCGGCGACTGGGGGCATGTACAATGTCCTGGGTGGTGATTCCGGTTCGTCAACGCCGGGGGTACCAACGACCCCATTTTGATGTGTGGCGGGCTCGGAAACGCGCGGATTAAGATTGGATCAAGTTATATGGAGGATAACTGAATCGGTTGGACCAGTTAGCAAATTGTCAGTTGCCACTTAATCGAATCAATCCTCGAACCGAAACGCGCCAAAGATAATATTTATAACTCCCGATTTCGCACTACTTTAATAGTAAAGCAGCAGGTTCGGGGTCGATCCCACAGAGAAGTTGGTGTGTCGAGTGTGTGAGTAGTGAACAGGGGGGTTGGCTGCTGCCACGCTTTAACTTGGGAGTTTTAACTACGGTTTTTATCTAGGCAGAATTCAAACTAGCTAGCTTGATCAACGGAAATTTAAACACTGGGTCAAGTAAATTGCAGGTACTAACAGAAAAGTAAATGCGCAATTTAAAAGAGAGAATAACTTCGATTAAACTAAGATACGATTACAACGTGAAAATAAACTAAGCTAACACTTCGAAAATAAAGAAAGCGGTAAACTGAGAAGAATCTCAGCGGGAAACTTAAGTTACGCCGACAGAAATGGTTATTCTGCAGCGCTCCCTTCGGTCGCCCTTTTAACTACGCTATCTAAGTTAAACTAGAGATCTGAACTAAACTAAGCTAAGCTAGAGAGCTGAACTAAGATAAACTAAGCTAGAGAGCTGAACTAAGTAAAACTAAGCTAAACTAGGCGGAAAGTAAAGTCTCGGATACTTTCTTGTGGTGGCGCAGCCTCTATTTATAAGCTTGATTCGGCCTCCAGCTGGATAACGATCTTGACAGAGAATATTCACTCATGCAGAGGATGAGCGACTCATTGATTGCTACGTGCTCTTTCTTCTAGAATAACGACGCTTTTGGATAACAAATTTCTGATCGGTTCGTCCTGGCGTCTTCACAAGCTGGCATGTGTCCCCTTCTAGAACGTAGTCCTGGGTAACAGAATGGTGCGCCACATCCAGCTCATTTCCTCACGTTTTCCTACTAGAAACCAGCGGTCCCCACTTTAACTGCTTGACCTCGCCCCTTGATCAACTCCCCCGATTTTTGACCTTTTTCGCCTTTTGTACGTGCTTGATCAGTTCGGCCTTGCTGCCTTGGACAAGTAGCATTTCTGCACATTTTAACACTTGTTTGCGCGATAAACCGATCAAGTAGTATATGTTTTACCCCAAAAACCGATGCATGAAATGAGCCTTATCAAACTACTCACACTTAAAACGTACTTGTCCTCAAGTATAAAGAGAAAGAAAAAGAAAGAGAAAAAGATAAGGCAAATTTCAGGCATGGTTTACTTATTTCACAAGCAAAAGAAAGAAGAACAAGAACTAAAAACACGTATTCACATGTATGCATTGGACCGAATAATTTTCCAACAATCATACCCGAGGTCGAGGTCATACCATTAACCAGTAGCTTATGTTTTTGCTTTTTCGCTTCTGCTTGATCAAGGAGTCAGCTTGTCAAGATTGCTCAATTTAAAAACCATTGCTGCAGTCACTCATTTCTCACCAGAGATGTTAGGACTGTTCACTCGGTGTTGCTACAAATTTAATACTTTGAATCGGACTGCACAATATAGTTCCTTAAGGTCTTTGTTTCGGATTGTAACAGGGCTCAGGGGTAGTAACTTGTTAAGGTAGGGTCCTAGGGGTTCTAAGTTTAAAAGAGAAAATCACATGAGTCAAAAAGCCAAAGATTTGACTAAACTTGTTGGATCAAATTTGAGGTGTTTATTTCTTCTTCCACTTGATGCTCCTTCTCGGTCAATGTTGACCCTTAGTCTTATAACTTTCGGCTTTATTTTATTTTTTTCCTGGGTCAGGTTGCAACTATTTCCTGCCCCTTTCTTTTGTTAAACCTTTTCTCAATTTTTTGTATGATCAACCTGATTGTCTAACTTGATCGACCCGGCTACCTTTAATTTTTTTTTATTCTATTGCTATCCCCTTTAGTTCCCATTGATAAATTTCATCTCCTTGACCCTCTTCCCTCATGTGATACGAAAATTTTTGGTTTTAAGGTTTCAAAGAATGGGTAAGAGTGTATGGGCTCAAAGTGGCTAACTAAGGGGTGCCTTTAGTAATGAGGCGGGTTCGTGGAACGAAGGAAGAAAAACGGCTCAACTGGTTAAATCCTAATGCCTTTAGTCCTCACTACTTGTGCAATTTTCATCTCAATATTAAAAGTTAGCCTCTCGTAATTTTTCTTTTGTAAAGAGTAGTAGAAAGTGTTCTACTTTTGGCTTATAACTCACATATAGAGAGGCTTCACATTTGGTTTAGAAATTGAGCGATTCCATCATACTTGCGTCATTCAAATTGATCAAGTTTTTGCAATCAAGTTTTACATGTGAGCGTACTGAATTCTTTCTCTAACTCTTCCACGAAGTATTCAAGTCTTTCATTTATCCGATTTCATGCATATTTCCTATCTTATTGCTATCTAAAATTTGTTATTTTTGAAAAATTTTAGCATGTATGAATTTTCTGTAACTAACCCATCCCCCCTCCCCACTGCATATGAGCTCGTCCTCGAGGGACTGGATGCAGTGGAAAGAAGGGTTAGGTACAGGCAATTTGCACAAAAACAAACAAGGGAAACTTCTCACACTTAGACCAAGCATTGGGCTAAGTGTGAGGCGGTGCCAATAATCAAAACATGCTAAGAAACACAGAAAAACGGAAACCAAAACAGATATGGGCAGACGAACAAAACAGATAGCAAAAGTGGACATGCATACTTCTCACATTTAGACCCAAGATAGGTCTAAGTATGGTGTGGAGCAGAATAACAGTTATACATACCCAAAAAAAAACAAATAAAACTAAAAAAGTTTTGGAACTTGAAATGAGTAGAGATCGGGGGGGTATACTCAATGCTTGCGGAGCTGACTGGGGGACGCTGAGGGTGGCCTGGAGGATGGCGGGTGCCGAGGTGGAGGAGAGCTTGCAGAGGGAAGTGGTGTTTGCATAGCGAGGGTCAACTGGCGAATAGCCTGCAGAACCCTGGACTGAGCGACCAGTTGGGCGTCCAAATTTGCTACTAGCTGCATCAGCATTTGCTCCATGCGGAGTCTCCATTCATTTGTAGCACGTGCAGCCTCCTCTGGTTCTGCTACGTTTGCTAGCTCCAACCTCTGCCTAGGCTGCCTGTCGGGGCTTGCTGGTTGATCTGTTATCCCCCTCCTTCTCTCGCGTCTGACCTCCTCTAGCTCTTCTCGCCTGTCCTCCTGTTGTTCTGCCTGCTTCTCCTTCCGAGCCTTTGAGATGAAGCGAAGTTTTCCGTCACGCAGTCGTTCGAGCACCTGAATTCTTACATAGAAATCAATGTTAAACAATTCAGGTTTTGGGCAGCGATCGGGAAGCTCCACACCCTCCTGGAATTCCAGGTCCAATTTCGCCTTAGGTATGCTCCGAGAAGGTGGCAGACGTTGAGGTGGCGGACGGGGCGATTGGCAATCTGACTTATCGAGTGGGCAATCCAATAGCCCAGGTGCACCCTTCTTTGGTCTTTCATGCACCACATGAAATAGAGCTCGGCCAGAGTAAGAATTGACAATGTATTTGATTGGCCCAGGAGGTTGCAGGCTAGGAAGGCTTCGGCAAGGCGAAGGGCCGGATCAGCAATATGGTCCACTCTGGACTCAGACGCTTTAAACTCGGGGGCATGTCTGTTGCACAGGCTTTGCCAGACTGCCTGCTGATCAAAATCCGGCCTCCTCTAATGAAGGCCAATGTCGTGCCCGAACCATTCTCCACTGGCTACCTGGGTCTCGGTATGGAGTCCCATTCGCACAGAGAACTCGTTCAGGCTCATCTTTTGCTTACGCCTAAACACCCGAAAAGAGACGCTCCTGGCCTCCAAGTTTGTACTCCCGGAAAACCGGAAGGATGTGAAGAATTCTTTGGCCAGGTCTGCGGGCACGAAGGTATCCTCGCTCTCCAGCAGCTACTCAAACCCGATCCCAGTAATATACTGGGTAAATTTCTCCTCAACCCGGATCTTCTCCAGGGATGGTTGGTGGAGTCTCTTGCCTGCCTTCATCAGCTTTGTGGTCGTCACCCTGTGGTGGACCGCCTCATTCCACTTGGGGTCTTCAAATACCAGCATCTGCCGGAGGAGGTCCGTGGTCAACACCACAGTTTGTTTGGCATGTTCAGCAGCGGGAGGTGTTGCGGGCCTTCCTTGGTGCCTGCGGGATGTACTGGCCCACAGGAGCTCTCTCCCCTCTGTGTCACTGCCCCCAACTCCTTCTTGTGGAGGGGCTGGTTGGTCTGCGTCAGTAATAACGATGCCCTGGGCATCAGTAATTACGGTGCCCCGGTGTGCGGGGCGCATCTTCTTCGGGGGAGGATGAATAGTCTCCTTCCCTTTCCGTTTCTTCTCAGCTCTCTGGCGGCTATCCTCAACAGCCCTTCTTTTTATCCTCGGCCTCTCCGGCCTCCTGGTTTATAGCCCCAACGACTCCTATGTTCTCAGGCTCATCCGGCTCATTCAACAACTGCCGCGCTACACGGAGTCCTTCCTCTTGCCCTTCCTCTGCTTGTTGTATGTTGGCCATCCCGGCCTCCACCTCCCCCCCTCCACTCTATTAACTTCCACCCTGCGCGCCCGGTAGTGCAGTGGCTCTTCCTCCTCCTCCGGGACCGATTCATCCTCTGCATGAGGAATAAAGTTCCATCCTGCCTCCCTCTGTAATATCTCGATGGGAAGAAACGGAAGGTCCTCCGCAGACTCATCATCAACATTTATAACCTCAATCGATTGTGCTGGCTCGAGGAGAGTAGGGGAGCTGGAGCCGTCGCCATTGGATGGCGTCGGAGCACTAAAAACAGTCGTGCCTCCTGCATGTAGAGGCGGTACGGACGACATCCCTTCAGTCGGAGCGGCAGGGGGGCTGCTCCTCTTCGTTTTCTTCAAAGTCGTCCCCATCGTACGGCACCAAGGGGACGAAGGGTGTAGGTTTAGATATGCGAAGAGGGGCTTGTGTTTGAGTGGGGGATGAAGGGTTTCGGGGGATGATTTTGGGATGTGGAGGCCACGGCTTTGTCCTTTGACAAGGTTACTCCTATTTGGGCTTTTACAGCTGCATAAACCGTCGTGATATCTATACCAGAGGGAAAACTTCGGAGGATTCTCGTCAAACGCCGTTGTGTTTCTTCATCCACCACGGGTAATGAAGCGGCGGCGCTTGTTTGGGGTGGAGCGGTGGTTGGTGTAGGTGGGTAAGGGTTTTCTATATGGGTTTGTGAGGCAGTTTCTTGGTTACCATTATCAGCACTGGAACTGGAAGAGGAGGATGAAGTTGAGAGTTGTTTGAGCAGCATTTTTACTGGTAATGTAGGTTTCGGTGAAGAAGATGATATTCTAGGAAAAGAGGTTTGATCTTGAGGGAATTTTTGGCGAGAGCAAAAAGGAAAGAGAGACAGGCGGCTTGGGTAAAAGTAATTTGCGGATCTGAAATCTGCCTTTTATAATGATATTGCGACTGTTGGGATTCTCCACTATTGAGATCCCTGCGGCTTTTCAAGTACGGGCGCGCCTTTTCAGAGTGCCAGCTCTTCCTGGGGTGCCAGCTTCGACTTGCCCCGGCTCGTTCCTCTCTCCAGGGTGTTCTTTCACTGTGTCGGATGGCGCTTCCTGACACCTTTTCAGTGGCTGCACACATCCTTTCATCTCCTGCCCTGCTCAACTTAATCGTTGTACCACCAATTAAATTTAAAATGCACTAATCAAGTGGACAATTAATTCTTAGTGAAACTTAATTAGCTCCACTTGATCAGTCTTCCTCCTTTCCTCCATCTTTTTATCTTGAATAATAATAAATAAAAAATAAAACTTACTAAAAGCTATTTACACTAATTCCTAAGGGTTTTTGACCGGGTCCCCCTAGGGTGTCAATTGATCAGTTTAATAGATAGAGACTTTTCCGCTTGATCAAGTAGACTACCTATGAGTACCTTATCATTCCCTTTACCTAATTACTGGAGAGAGTTAGGCATGAGTAGTGGAATGTCGTCCACCACAAATACCTCCATTCCTTCTCTGTATGGCTTTACCCTATGACCATTCACCATGAAGGAAGGCGAATCTGAATCGCATCCCTAGAGTTCGATTGCACCATTCGCTCGGACGGCGACAATGGTATAGGGACCTATCCACATTGATCTGAGCTTCCCTGGCATCAATTTCAGCATGGACTGAAATAGCAACACTTTTTGGCCTACTTTGAGCTCCTTCCTGCGGAGATTCTTATCATGCCACATCTTCGTCTTTTCTTTGTACCACATAGCAGAGTCGTAGGCATCCAGACGGAGCTTCTCAAGCTCCTGTAGTTGCATTCTTCATTCTGCAGTCCCTGCATCGGTATTCATATTCATTTCCTTGATGGCCCAGTAAGCTTGATGCTCCACTCCCACCGGCAGATGGCACATCTTTCCAAATACCAGCCGGTATGGGGACATTCCTATAGACATTTTGAAAGCGGTCCTGTATGCCCAGAGTGCGTCCTCCAGACGACGGCTCCAGTCCTTCCTCGTGGGATTGACTGTCTTCTCTAGGATAGCCTTTATCTCTCTATTAGAAACCTCAGCCTGACCATTGGATTGCGGGTGATAAGGTGTGGATAGGCGGTGGTTGACTCCATACTTCCGCATCAAGGCTTCAATAGTTTTGTTTACGAAATGAGTTCCTTGGTCAGAGATGATAGCCCGTGGTACCCCGTATCGGGTAAATATGTTTGATTTCAAGAATTTCGCTACTTCTCTGGACTCACACGTCCTAGTTGCCTTTGCCTCGATCCATTTGGACACATAGTCCACTGCCACTAGTATATAGAGATTGCCTTCAGACTTGGGAAAGGGTCCCATAAAGTCCATTCCCCATACATCAAATATTTCACAGACAATAATGGGGTTTTGAGGCATCTCGTCTCTAGTAGATATCCCTCCAGTAAGTTGGCATCGAGGGCACTTCTTGCAGAACTCATAAGCCTCTCTATGGATGGAAGGCCAGTAAAACCCGCTATCAAGTATTTTCCTTGTTGTTTTCTTCGGTCCAAAGTGCCCACCGCAAGCCAGTGTGTGGCAGTGGATCATCACATCTTCCTGTTCCCACTCTGGAATGCATCGTCGGATTACTTGATCTGCCCCCATTTCCATAGGTAAGGATCGTCCCAATAGAAGTATCGGGAATCACTTTTAAGCTTTAGCTTCTGTGCTCTTGTAATCTCATCTCTTCTAGGTAACTCGCCCGTTACCAAGTAGTTGGCCATGTCCGCGAACCATGGCTCCTTTCTCGTGTTCTGCCCCTTGCTTCTGTGGTTGCCTTGATCAACTCCCTCCGCTTGGTTGATCCACCGGCATTCAGGTGATGACTCGATCAGGCAGAGATGCTCTTCAGGGAAAGCGTCTGGAATTGCTTCTTCATTGTCCTTTTGCAAAATTCGACTTAGGTGATCTACCACCTTGTTCTCACATCATTTCTTATCCACTGCTTCCCAATCAAACTCCTGTAGAAGGAGTACCCCCCTGATTAACCGCGGCTTTGACTCCTTTTTTGCTAAGAGGTATTTGATGGTCGCATGATCTGTATAAACAATTACTTTGGAACCAAGCAAGTATGGTCTGAACTTTTCAAACGCGAAGACTACCGATATCATCTCCTTTTCGGTCACATCATACTTCTTTTGTGCCTAATTCAGAGTTTTGGAGGCGTAAAAAATGACATAACTCTTCCCTTCGATTTTCTGACCTAATACTGCCCCTACAGCATAGTCCCTAGCATCGCACATTACCTCAAAGGGGTGATTCCAGTCGGGGGCACGTATTATTGGAGAGCTTATCAATCGATCTTTTAGAAATTGGAACGCGGCTTTGCAAGCATCTGAGAACTCAAACTCGACCTCGTTCTGAAGAAGTCGTGCCAGTGGCTGGGCTATCTTTTCGAAATCTTTTATGAATTGTCTATAGAACCCAGCGTGCCCCAGAAAGGCTCTGATCTCCTTCTGGTTGGTAGGATATGGAAGTCTTGCAATGACCGCTATCTTTGCTAGGTCGACCTCGATCCCTCTGCTTGACACTATGTGGCCCAAGACTATTCCTTCGGTAACCATAAAATGGCATTTCTCAAAATTCAGAACCAAGTCCTTTTGGCGGCATCTTTCCAATACCCTGTTCAGACTATGCAGCCCTTGATCAAAATCATCCCCATAGACAGTAAAATCGTCCATGAAAATCTCAATGCAGTCCTCCAATAGGTTTGAGAAAATGCTCATCATGCATCTCTGGAAGGAGTCGGGGCGTTACAGAGGCCAAAAGGCATTCTCCTGTAAGCGTAAGTGCCAAAAGGGCAGGTGAACGTCGTCTTCTCCTGGTCTTCTGGATTCACAGCAATCTGGAAATAGCCACTATAACCATCCAGGAAACTGAAGTACTGCTTCCCTGCCAACTTCTCCAACATTTGATCAATGAACGGCAGAGGGAAGTGATCCTTCTTCGTAGCTTGGTTCAGCTTCCTGTAATCTATGCACATTCTCCATCCAATAACTGGTCTTGTTGGGATTAGCTCATTTTTTCATTTTTTACCACTTGAATCCCTCCTTTCTTAGGCACCATGTGCACTGGGCTGACCCAGTTACTGTCGGGAATGGAATAGATAATCCCGATCGAAACCAACTTGACGATTTCCTTTAGCACCTCTTCCCTCATGTTGGGGTTGAGTTTTCGTTGTTGGTCGCGGTGTGGCTTGGCTCCTTCCTCCAGTCGGATGTGATACATGCATAAGTCCGGGCTGATGCCTACCAAATCTGTCAGCTTCCAGCCGATGGCCCTCTGATTCCTTCTTAATACTTCCAGCAATCTGTCTTCCTGCCCCTGGGTTAATTGATTGTTGATGATGACAGGCTTGGTTTCATCTTCACCAAGGTAGGCATACTTTAGATGTGCGGGAAGGGGTTTTAACTCTTTTGCAGGTTTTGGTTCTTCATTGGGCAGAGGGTTTTCTGCTGTGTCTCTTTCCAGTAGCTCGCCTTGATCATGCCGCTTCGCTAGGCTAGATACTTGAGCTGTCCCACTTGACCTAGCTGGCTTTGGGCGCTCGCAAAAATTATTTATTACACTTGCGACGGCTTGGTCGTCCATTTCTCCGACCTTCATGGTCTCAAACCATGCTTCCACTTCCTTTTCGACTTCCTTATCTGCGGCGGAGTCAGTGAACTGCCTTTTTAAAAATTCTTCCTCCAAATACTCCTGTACCAAGGGCTCAGTCACATTGATGGAGTACACGTTCTCTCCGTCGGCTGGCCTTTTCATGGCCTCATCAATATTGAACGTGTATTGTTCTCCTTTGAAATCTAAGCTGATCGTTCCATTCCGTACGTCTATGATAGTGCTGGCTGTGGACAAGAACGGTCGTCCTAGTAGGACTCCGCTTGACTCCTTTGTTGCGGGCTCCGTCATCCTGATTACGAAGAAATCAGCTGGGTATAGAAAGTTATTTACCTTAACAATAACATCTTCCAAAATTCCTTCCGAGTGAATACATGATCTGTCAACCAGCTGTATCATTATATCCGTGTCGACTAGCTTTTCCTTTCCCAGCCGTTGATAGATGGAGTATGGCAGAACATTGATAGATGCCCCCAGGTCGCACATGGCGTGCTACACCTGGACGTCTCCGATTGAAATTGGGAGCGTGAACATTCCTGGGTCGGTCTTCTTTGAAGGGAGGTCATTCCGTTGGATCACGGCACAGACAGTTTCATCTGCAATCATTCTACCCTCCTCATTGACTTTCCCTGCCAGGTAGTCTTTAATAAACTTGCTGACAGGGGGCATTTTAAATGCCGTTAAGAGTGGTACTTTAACGTCCACATCTTTGAACATACTCGCCACATCGATTGTGGCATCCTTCCTTCTTGCCACCATTCCGCGGTACGGATACGGCTTAACTTTCTCACCCCCCTCTTTCTGATTTCCTTCTGAGGTTTCATCTCCCACTTTTTCCTTGTCTTTCTCTTTCGCTTGATCCACCACCTTGGGTTCTTCCTTCTCTTCACGGTTTGGTCCAGGATCAATTGTTTGGGACGTCGCAGGATAACTGGGGCCTTGGTAGACCCTTCCCGACCTTAGGGACACTTCGCTATTGTGTTCACGCCCAGGCGGCTGTTCAGTAGCTGGAATTCTTCCGTCATTTCCCTTTAACTCTCCTAGCGACGTTGCAACTAGAGAAAGTTGTTGTGTCAGCATCTCTAATGGCGCCCGCTGCTCCCTCTGAGTTTCCTGGATTTCCTGCATCGCATCATTTGTGTGGTGCGGTACTATCATATTGCTCGGGCTATCATTGGGGTAGCGGCTATATTTCTGATTTGGCAGCCTCCCTCCATGGTTGGGCTGCAGGTAGTCAGATCGCTCGTAATGTTCGAGCAGGTACGGCTGATGGTTGTAGAATTGATTTCCCTGTTGCTGGCCTCCCCGTTGGTGTGGCGGGACATAAGTAACCATTTGGTTGTTTGGCTGCCTTCCCTGGTTGCTTGACTGAGAAGCTAGCTGCCTGTATCCCCAGTTTCCTTCCTGTTGTCTGCTTGACCAGCGAGGCTGTCCTACGCTTGACCAATTCCCTTGAGGTCCATTTGACCAACCTGTCTGACTTTCCTGCATTCTGTTTCCTCTAGCATTTGGCTTCTCCTGGATCCGAGCAGACTAGTTAGGCTGTCCGTCAGAGGGTTGCAGTTGCTGTGTCGATAGTGGGAGTTGTTGGCTTTGATTCTGATCCGTCCATCTGAAGTTGGGGTGGCCCCTCCATGGAGCGTCTCTTTGCTTCCCCTGGATCCAGTTGCCATTTGCATTCCACTGTCCTACTGCATTTACTTGCTCTACCTCAGGGGGGAATTCGCAGTAATAATAGTGATTTTCTTCTGGCGGCGACGGATGTGGTACGTACTGCGTCTCTTTTGGTGCAGGTGGTGGTGGCGGCGGTCTGGTTTTTTCTACTGCTTCCAGTAGTTTCTTCTCCATCTGCTCGAATCGAGCCTCCAGCTTTTCATCGTTGTGCGCCTCTGCTGCGTGCACTTCTCCTCTCCTGTACTGCCCTCGAGAGGTTTCATACGACCGCTTAGCCTCAATTAGTCTTTCCAAAATATTCTTAGCTTAGCTGAAAAGGGTATTTGAGAAATCCCCTTCTGCTGCGAGGTTGAGGTCGTTTTTGCTGTCCACCGTGAGTCCGCCGTAGAAGATCGAGTAGATCTCCTTTTCTCCCAGCTTTTGGTTGGGGCATGCTTGAAGCAGCCCTTGAAATCTGTCCCAGTACTGGCCGAGGGGCTCGTCGTACTCTTGTCTAGCCTCTGTAATATCCCTTTTCAGGGCACTTGTCTTTGATGCTGGGAAGAAACGGTCGAGGAATATCATGCGGAATTCCGCCCAAGTCCTGATGGATCCCTCTGGTAGCCTTGACAGCCATACTCCTGTGTCCCCTTTCAAAACGAAGGGGATAGCCTTGAGCCTGTAATCTTCAGACGTGGATCCAGCCGGGACTGGCTGAATATCGCAGTATCGGCAGAACTCCTCCAGAAAGGCGTACGGACATTCCTTCGAGAGACCGTAGAAGTTGGTCAAGACGGCCAACACTCTTGATTTGATAGTGATGGTCCGCATCCCAGGAGTGGCGGCAATGGCATGTGTGGGCTCCTTCTCATCATGAGCGTGCAAAGAGCTGATTCCCGAGTCGTCGATGACAACGACCATCTCTGCTTTTGTTTGCTTTGGTGGTGGTGGTAGTGGGTTTTGCTCAGCTGCTGCTGCTGCCTCTAAAGCTGCTCTGTAACGAGTGGTAACTACGCCTGCTTCTTGGACTCTCCAACGATTGTTAGTTCTTCTATATATTAAAGGATGATTCCAGTAATCGCCTTGGTGGTACCTTCTCATCAACAGCAGGAAAAACAAATAAGAAAAGAAAGAAATAAACTATTTACTCCTACGCACTACACACAAACATAAAGTAACACCATTCTTCCCCGGCAACGGTGCCATTTTGGCGGGCTCGGAAACGCGCGGATTAAGATTGGATCAAGTTATATGGAGGATAACTGAATCGGTTGGATCAGTTAGCAAATTGTCGTTCCCACTTAATCGAATCAATCCTCAAACCGAAACGCGCCAAAGATAATATTTATAACTCCCGATTTCGCACTACTTTAATAGTAAAGCGGCAGGTTCGGGGTCGATCCCACAGAGAAGTTGGTGTGTCGAGTGTGTGAGTAGTGAACAGGGGGATTGGTTGTTGCCACGCTTTAACTTGGGAGTTTTAACTACGGTTTTTATCTAGGCAGAATTCAAACTAGCTAGCTTGATCAACGGAAATTTAAACACTGGGTCAAGTAAATTGCAGGTAATAACAGAAAAGTAAATGCGCGATTTAAAAGAGAGAATAACTTCGATTAAACTAAGATACGATTACAGCGTGAAAATAAACTAAGCTAACACTTCGAAAATAAAGAAAGCGGTAAACTGAGAAGAATCTCAGCGGGAAACTTAACTTACGCCGATAGAAATGGTTATTCTGCAGTGCTCCCTTCGGTCGCCCTTTTAACTACGCTATCTAAGCTAAACTAGAGATCTGAACTAAACTAAGCTAAGAGAGCAGAACTAATCTAAACTAAGCTAGAGAGCTGAACTAAGCTAAACTAAGCTAAACTAGGCGGAAAGTAAAGTCTCGGATACTTTCTTGTGGTGGCGCAGCCTCTATTTATAAGCTCGATTCGGCCACCAGCTGGATAACGATCTTGACAGGGAATATTCACTCATGCAGAGGATGAGCCACTCATTGATTGCTACGTGCTCTTTCTTCTAGAATAACGACACTTTTGGATAACAAATTTCTGATCGGTTCGTCCTGGCGTCTTCACAAGCTGGCACTTGTCCCCTTCTAGAACGTCGTCCTAGGTAACAGAATGGTGCGCCACATCCAGCTCATTTCCTCACGTTTTCCTTCTAGAAACCAGCGGTCCCCACTTTAACTGCTTGACCTCGCCCCTTGATCAACTCCCCCGATTTTTGGCCTTTTTCGCCTTTTGTACGTGCTTGATCAGTTCGGCCTTGCTGCCTTGGACAAGTAGCATTTCTGCACATTTTAACACTTGTTTGCGCGATAAACCGATCAAGTTGTATATGTTTTACCCCCAAAACCGATGCATGAAATGAGCCTTATCAATATGGATGCATACGCCCGTCCCTCCGCCCCGAGGTATTTGCAAGGATTATCCCAGATTTGGGAGGATTATTCGGTTGAACCCACTCCGGAAGGAGGCCGAGGCGGTGGAAGCTCCAGGGCGGAGGCGGAGGCGGACGAGGAGGAGAAGGAGGAGGATCTAGGTCGGCATCCGTACAGCCCCAAGGAAACGCTGGCTGTGTACAACGCCTGGATCAGTGTCTTGTACGATCCCATCGTCGGCAATCAACAATCCCGGAAGTGCTTCTGGGAAAAGGTCACCGAGGCCTACCACGAGATTAAGCCGAAGGGGTTACCGCAGCGGAAGACACGGATAACAAATATATTTTTACGGATCTATTTAAGTGATTATGTATTCGATTTCAATTTCATGCAATTTAATATAGATCTATGGAAAATCACATCAAATCAAACTTAAATATGCTATTTGATATAGAGAACCGATTGTTACCTCTTGATTCATGAATAGATCGACGTTGCTTGTTGAATCTCCCAACAATCCATGATTTCTCAACCACGAATCTCCCATTCTATTCCCACATCCTTGATTATTCTTCCGGGTGGGCGGATCTTGAAGAATCAACAATAGTGAGATGAGATCTTGGTAGACCAATACACAAAATAACTTATCGTGATTCAATTTTATGAATTAGAATGAACAAGACAAGAACCAAAACCCTAGCTCTCCCTTTGGTGTGGCTTGAAAATCGAGACCAGGGAGAGAAAGAGAGATACCGCGTGAAAGGAATCTAGGGTTCGGGATTGGAGAGTTGGGAATTGTTTATCATGTGCCAGGGTTTCCCACCTCTCTTCACTATTAATAAGATGGATTTATTGGGCTAGAATGGGGATCCATGGAGTGATTAGATGTTGGGCTAGCCCATTAGACATTAAACTTATTAAATCAATTAACTCGTGATTTAATACATTATCAAATGGAATATTATTTTATTCCACTAAAGAATAATATTGAACTCCCATCTAAATCACCAAATTACGAAGAACTTGGGTTTCATTTTATTTTATAATATTTCTCGCGTTTAAGATTATCTTAATCCATTAATTTAATTTTTTGCATGCTATGTGACTTGAATTAAATTAATTCATCAAAGAGTTTTTCTAGTTTGAAAATTTATTTATTATTCATGGAATAAAATTACAACTGCGCAGATTTCTGAATAATAAATTCATTTTTCAAAACTTCTTGGGGATAAAAACATACCACGTTGGGCACGCGAATTTTATGAAATAATATTCTAATATTTTCATGTTATTCAATTACTACCACCCAAGATACCATGATTGAGTTGCGAAAAACTCTCACATATTGATAAATCAAAGTGGCGTCTGATTTAATAAACAATAAAAATATTATTTGCACAGACTAAGAAATATCAAAATTTCTGAAGTATATTCTTTCAGTAGATAGCAATAAAGAATATATTTCAGGTTAATCCTTTCAGTCCTTTACAACACCAGTGTTACTAATAGGTAGTCAATGTCTATCTAGGTTGTGAACTCGTTTTTCTTCTTACTAGATCCGATCAAATCCCCTATTGAGAACCCATCAGATTCCCTACTTTAATCTTCTTAGTAAGAAGCCTTAAACTTGTTTATTTATATTTTGAAAAATAAACCATTATATTATATTATCTATTCTTATAATTAGGTAAACAAGTGGACGTGGCGTTTCTCGTATACATGCACAAGCAGACTATTCAAAGGCATGTACACTCGAAGCATCTTTTAGTATACAAACCCCAACAATCTCCCACTTATACTCAAATAAAGCTTTCAAGTATACCAACCCAGTGTTGTCAAAAACGTGACCCGAGCGCCCCCGGAGCGTGGGGCGCTCAGGTCGAGGCTGTCTTCACCCCGACATGGGTGAGTCGAGCGAGATACATGGGGCGCCGTTGGGGCGGCGGGGGCCGATCGGTGACTGGGGCAAGTCGAAGTGGTTTTCCCTGTTGTGTTAACTAATATTATTTGGGTTTTGAAAATGGAGATAAGCTTTTAGAGCATCTCCAATAGCGGTGAGCGCATCGGCTAGCCGATTCTTGGCGCTCGCCGGTCCGCTCACCAAACCATTGCAGTCGGCGAGTGCCAAATGGGCGAGAAAACGACGAGCGCAAGCCTATTCCCGAGCGCTCGCCGATGCGCTCGCCGATCTCCTGGCCGCCATTGCAGGCTCCAATCGGCGAGCGGGATTTTTTTTTATTTAATTTTTGAAACACTATATATACGCGATCTGCACGTCATTTTCATTTGCACCACTTGTTTTAACGAGTTTTCTCTCTATCTTAATTTATGTACAAGATCAACAACGCGAAATGAGTAACGCGGGTGGTAGTAGTGGTGGTAGTGGTGGTGGTAGTGGTGGGGATGCTGAGGAGTTCGAACGGCGTTTGAACGAACAGTTGGAGGCCTATACGTCCTGAGAGATCGACCGGCTGATACAACAAGCCTTGCAGCCAGCGGTACCTCGACCTCGACCCGTTGTCCACCGCCGAGCAGTGATTGATCGGGATCACGTAGCTGCACATCAGCGGCTATTTGATGACTACTTCGCACTGGAGGCGCGGTTTAACGCCAATATTTTCAGGCGGCATTTTAGGATGAGCAGGGCCCTGTTTATGTGTATTGTTGACGCTTTGGAGCGTCGATATCTATGTTTCCGCTTCAAGCACGATGCGACTGGCAGACCCGGTCACACACCTATTCAAAATTGCACTGCGGCAATCAGACAGTTGGCCTACGGAGGCGCGGCAGACATGTGGGACGAGTACCTCCACATCGGCTTGTCGACTGCCCTTGAATGTATGAAGTATTTCTGTCAGGGCGTGGTTGAAATATTCGGTGATCAGTACCTTCGAAGCCCTACCCCCGAAGACTGCCAGGAGCTGATGCAGATGCACGAGGCGAAGCATGGGTTCCCGGGTATGTTAGGCAGCATAGATTGTATGCATTGGGAGTGGAAGAACTGCCCCGCTGCCTGGAAAGGGTTCTACACGACCGGCTACAAGGGAAAGAATCCCACGATGATCTTCGAGCCCGTAGCTGATTACCGGCTGTGGATTTGGCATGCATATTTTGGGGTATTCGGGTCGAACAACGACCTCAACTCGTCGCCCTTTTTCAACGAGCAGTGCCAGGGCATCGGTCTGGCCATCAATTTTGTCGCCAACGGGAACTAGCATGATATGGGCTACTACTTGGCGGATGGGATATATCCTAGGTGGCTCGTCTTTGTGAAGACGATCAGATGCGCATCAGATGAGAGGAAGGCCTACTTTGCGGAATGGCAGGAGTCGGCGCGCAAGGACGTAAAGCGTGCATTTGGTGTGCTCCAGTCTTGATGGGCGGCAATTAAGGGTCCAACGTGTTTGTGGCATGTCGACTGCATTGCTGATATAATGTACGCTTGTATTATCATGCACAACATGATTGTCGAAGATGAAGGTCTACAGCTGACTAGTTGGGCCAACGACGATAATGAAGCCGGTCCAAGCCACGGCGTGGCCACCCCCAGCGTACGAAGTGGGGTACCTCACGATGAAGCCGGCCGCCTCCAAGCACATGCCGACATGCGTCAAGTGGAAGCTCATATTCGACTCCAAAAGGATTTAATTGAAGAGTTGTGGGCGCGGAGGACTGCACGGCGTTAGTTTTTTTTTGTAATTTTGTAATTTTGTAATTTTTTTAATGTACCTTTTTTTAATTTAAATGAAATTATTACATTTTCCCGTATCGGTGTCGTAAGTTGAATTCTGTATTTTGTGTGATTGTTATTTTTATAATTTTGTTTATTATGGATGGGTTATGGCTGGGCTATTGCTTGTCGAGTTGCTTGTCCTGATGATGTGGCAGGAAGAGTTTTAGTGATGATGATGTGGCATGAGGAGTTTGTGGCTGGGCTATGGCTGGGCTATTGCTATTGGAGATCCTCTTATGGGTAGAGAATCAAGACATTCATTACTTTAACCTACCTTTTCCTCTTTTCTAGAATAATTAATTGTTTTCTCAGTCTCATCATCTCTACGACCCATTTCTTGATATTTTCCTTACATTAATTAATTAGTTTTTTTACACTTATCTTTCCACTAATTAAATTAATAAATTCTTTTTTACCCACTCAGGTTAGAGAATAGTAACTAGACCTGCCCACGGTTCATGAACCGGCGGTTTCGGTTCGGAACCGTCGGTTCCGATTTTGGGAAATATGGAACCGGAACCGAACCGTGAGGCTGTTTCACGGTTTCAGTTTCAGTTTCGGTTTCGGTTCAAAAACCGGCAGTTTCGGTTTCGGTTCCGAACCGGCGGTTTTCGGACGGTTCGTAGCGATTTAGGTTCGGTTTCGCAGTTTTTTTTCCTTAATTTTTTTTGCCATGTAGTTTGAAATTATAAAATAAATTGGAACAAGGAAGTGATAGTTTAAATTGAATTAAGACGAGTAAGGTAAAAATGATATCAAATTTACAATTTACATATACAAATTACAATGTGATAAAATTTATAAACAAATTACAATGTGATATAATTTACAAACAAATTACAAAGTGATATAAATAGGGGAAATGAGATCCAATTTGAATTTAAAATTAGCATTTAAATATATAAATAAATAAATAAAAATAAAAGAAATGGTGTTTTGTGCAATCAATTTTGAATAGTGCAGCCATCACCCACCGCCAACCAATCAATTTTGAAGACTCAACTAATCAATTTTGAAGACTACAAATTTATTAACCAATGTTAATTAGAGTATTATGTTTTATTTAAAGTAATCAATTCTTCTAAGTTTTATTAAACAATGTTCAATAAATATTTATTAATAATGATCCATACTCCATAGACTCCATACGTAAAAAACTGTGTTAATTAATAAAATCGGAAATAGTATTATAAAGTTATTACCATAATAAATGGTACATACACCATAGACCCCATCTTGTAATCTAGTCTATTTTTTTATTATCTTTTCTCTTTATGTTTACCAAATTACCATCCAATTTTACCAAATAGTATTATAAAGTTATTTTTGCTACAAAATTTTGTCTCACTGATAAGTCGTATTCTAGGCCTAGGTTACTGGTCAGTATGATGTGCGTAATTGAATTATATCTGCAAAAACTAGTTGCTTAAGCGTGCAGGGTAAGCATTCTAGCCAGTAGGCAGAGTTTCAGACACTTCAAGTGAAAAGGGCGTCAGGACGATTACGTACTGACCAGTATACATGCAAATATGGCTCGAGATGGAGAAGGAGGATAGCTGGGACTGCTCAATCACAATTAAGGGCAAAGAAGTCATCTCACCGCAAGGTCTTACCCTAAAAATCAAGGGTAAGCCTCCCTATAAAAGGAAGCCACTTGGAGAAAGAAAAAGGATCATCAATCGAATCATCATCATCACTCTTAGGTAGAATTCTCTCGGAGTTCAGTCCTTCAGCCCAGTCCAGAATCTCATTCCTCACCACTGCCATGGTCACTTGAAGATCTAGATGTTCCTGGAGTTCCAAATCGTCCGTTCCAGCCAGCAAGACCGTAGCTTAGAGATTCCATCGCCCGGAGTGGCAAAACACTTTTATTCGTTTTCGTAGTTTAATTTACTTGCTTTCTTTACGTTGGATCTTTGTTGCTTTTGGATATTTTCTGCTTTTGAAGTACTTGTTGAAGATCTGAACGTGTTTATGCTATGAAGTTGATTTCTATTTCGGTTATTGTGTTGATTTATTTTCCTTCCTATTTCGCCTAGTTAGCTTAGATCTAAGGTTCCTTGGTGTTTTAAGTGCCGAAACTTTCCTTTCTTTGTTTCCGTCAAAATTCCTTTAGTTAAATGTGGAACTATTGATCGTGAGTGAATCGCTGCATGTGAAGGCTTGTTTGAGTTCGTTTTCGTTTTCCTGCTGACCAGTACGCGGAGTTGCATTTTCTGTGTTTTGATTTCAGATTTGGTGTTCTTATTTGTGGATCTGTGTTCGCGATTTGATAAACTGTGTTTCCGTGTTGAATCTGGAATTATTTTCTGATTTTGGTTTGTGTTGTTGAAGAAGATGATGTCCAAGTCTAATGTTGGGGACCACTTTGCTTTTTAGATGCTTTTTGCTTTTTGTCCTTTACTTTTTAGTTATAACCTGCAGATCTGTCAGCCTAGTCACCATGACTACCACTACCCTCTGAATATTCTGTCTAGCCCAAAATAGAATCCCGTACTTTCCAAATATTTTCTGTTACAAAAAATGTCTCCCCATTTCCACGTACACAGCTGCACCCCTACACTCCTTTCCCCATTCTAGTCAGTAGGAAATTACCTTTAAGTTCTTGCCTAGGTAGAGACTCAACCCGAGCGTGGTAGCTAACCAAACCATCCAGAATATCACCACAATAGTTTTAACGCACCATCTCTGTGGGATTCGACCCTTACCACCACTATACTGATCAGTAGAAGTGGGTTGAGGAATTTTTGAAACCAGGGTCTAGGCTTAGTTAGGATCTCTATCCTGACCAGTAGGATATATCCTTGCTTGAACGACACCTAAACACCCTGAGGAGAAATCCCATCGTTTCAAATGGCGCCGTTGCCGGGGATGGATGGCGTTACTAGTTACTTTTGTGTGTGATACTTTGGCGTATATATTGTGCATAATCTTCTTTTCCTTTTCTTTCCATTTCAGTTTATGAGAAGCAGTTCGGCTCCTGACCAGGGGAGACCGAAGATACTTCAGCGAGGATCTATACTCGTAACCACTCGTTCTGGCTTGTCGACCACCTTGTCTGACCTAGGGACGAGTAGTGACGAGGAGAAGGGCACCATAGAGGGACCGATACCAGAAGAGATACCACTGTTGGAAGGCAACCCAAGGGAAATGGCCAACCAGGGAGATGAGGACCCGGAGATCGGGACGCTGAACGCGCATACTGAAGGAGAGCCCCCGCAAGCCATAGTCGTTACTCCAGGCCAAACCGCCTGCGATGTGAAGCCTCATGTGATCGCAATCCTGCCTACATACTGTGGGAAGAGCTATGAAGGGCCGTATGAGTTTCTTCATGAGTTTTGCAAAATTTGTAGGGCGCAGAGGAGACCGGCAGGAGCGACGGAGGATGATTATAGGTTGAAGGCTTTGCCATTTGTGCTAAAAGGGGAAGCTAACACCTGGTTCATGCGCCTGCCCCCCAACTCCATCGAGACTTGGGCCGATTTCAAGTCAGCATTTCTGGGCGAGTTTTTTCCGTCATCCAAGACAAGCGTGCTGAAGAGGGAAATAACTAATGTGAAGCAAGGGTATGATGAGCCCTTGAGTGATTATTGGGCAAGATACATGGGTCTTTTGGAATCGTGTCCCAACCATCGCATGGCGGACATTGAAGTACATCATACTTTCTACGAAGGCATGAACGCGGTAACCAAGGACCTGGCAAATTCATCGTCGGGAGGAAGCTTCACGCAATTGCGGGTTAGCGAAGCAAAGAGAGTCCTAAGGAAGCTACTGAATGCAAAGAAAGAGTATGACCATTCAAGGGAAGGATATAACCGAGAGCGGGCTGATGTTGCCTCGGTTACTGATCAGGAAAATACACTGGAGCAGAAAATGGATTTGAAAATGGATGAGCTGAAGAAGTCACTTCTGAGTGCGATCGAGAAGAGCACTCCACCACCTCCCCCAGCTGGGAATTACAAGGGTGCAGAGCAGGGAAATCAAGGACCGAACTATGATCAGCCTAATGACTTCGGGAATATGGAGCAAGTTAATGCTGCGGGGTACTTCAACTCTAGTGGGCATTGGATTCAAGGTAGGCAACGGGATGCACCATGGAGGGATCATCCAAACTTCCGATGGGGTGACGGGAGCCAAAATCAGAACCAAGGTCAGAGCCAGTATAACCCCCATCCGAACCAAAACCCTAACCATGGACCAGCGAACCCAGACTACCAGCCCAACTGGTCAGGAAGAAACTAACATTCCCAAAACCAAAACCCACAGAACCCGAACCCTGTCTATGTGCCACCCCACCAGAGAAACTTCCAAAACTTCCAAAATCAGCCAAACCCAGGACCCCAAAACCATCAGAACCAAAATCAATTCCAAGGCCAGCACCAGAATCAATATCCTCAAGATCAGTACACCCCTCCTGCCCAGTATAACCAATACCCGCCTAATCAAGGCCAGCAAACCTCCCAGAACTATCAACACCAAGGGCCAAGTCACTTCCAAAACTCGAGCAGGTCAAGGAGATCCGTTGAAGACATGATGGGTGAAATGCTAGCATCACAACAGAGCATCAAAGGAGAATTGCAATCCCATAATGAGGTCGTGCAGGGGATGCAAAACGCCCAGAAGGAACATAAGGCGAACATGGATATGATGAATAGGCAGTTAGCTCAACTGGCCAGTTCGGTGGGTGATTTGAAGGGAAATGCAGGGAATCTCCCATCTACAGTCCAAATGCCCGAAAAGGCAAATGTGAGTAAGGTTACGTTGAGGTCGGGAACCACTTATGACGCGCCTCAACCGAAACAACCTGGTGGAGGATCTAATGGAACGAAGATAGGAGGTGATACCATTTCAGTGGATGAATTAGGGAGAACTATGCCTCGGATGAAGGATCCATTCTTCTTGGATGATACACCAAGTTTACGAGGTGAACCCGACACCCTTCTGACCAGGAAGAAACCCCCTCAAGAGGTAGAACCCAGAATGGAGGCCCATACCCAGGAACTACCCAAGAAAAACTCCAAGAAGGTTGCTGAAGAACCAGTAGAGGAAAAAAAATGGGAGAAACCGTTCCCATTCCGATTTGTTACAAAGAGGAAGAAAGAGAACCCGGTTGACTACTTGTCGATTTTTGGGAAGTTGGATGTCACCATACCATTCCTCCAAGCCGTGAAGCTACCCCCTCTCGGGAAATTCATTAAGGACTTCATAGCCGGGAGAGCCCAGAAGGATGGCAAGATTATGGTGGAAGGAATAGCGTCAGCAATAGTGCAAGAGAAGTTACCACCCAAGAGAGCCGATCCAGGTATGTTCACTTTGCCTATAACTATAGGAGATGTGAAGGTCAAACATGCAATGTGTGATTTGGGGGCGTCCATAAATGTTATGCCATTATCTATCTATAACCGATTGAAGGGAGTTAGATTGTCTAATACTAGGGTGTTGATCCAACTGGCTGATAGGTCGTGCATAAGTCCTGAGGGAGTTTTAGAAAATGTGTTAGTAAGAGTGCATGATTTTACCTATCCTGCTGATTTTTATGTGATCAAAATGAGTGAGCATGAAGCTAGGGAATCTAGTGGAGTGTTGTTAGGAAGGCCATTTTTTAGAACGGCTAAGACAATAGTAGACATGGCCGAGGGGACAATTTGCATTGATTTCCATGGAGAGAAATTTACTTTTGATATCAATGAAGCCATGAAGAAACCGATTGATTCTGAAAATTTGTGTTATGTTGACGTGATTGACCCCCTTGTCCAAGATTTTCTTGAGACCGAATTATTGCAGGAGAAACTCCAAGCATTAGATGCTTATGAGCAGGCTGACGTCGAAGCCGCTGCATGGTGTGAAATGATCAGTAGCCAAGGGTTGACTGATGAAGAAATAGAAGCAGCAATCAAGGGATTCTGTCAGAAATCGGAGTTCACTGGAGCCGCAGGGGTTCAGCTACCAGCCAGTATAGAAGAACCATCGAAGGGAGGTTTAGAAAAAGAAGGAGAGATTGAGAAAAACCCTCTACCCGAAGACACACTTCCACCTCAAGTTGAGCTGAAGAAGTTGCCTCCAAATTTGAAGTATGCCTTCCTTGGAGAGGAGAACTCTTATCCAGTGATCATCAGTAGCAGCCTCACGAAAGAACAAGAGGCTAGGCTACTGACCGTGCTGAGCAAGAACAAGAAGGCAATTGGATGGAGTCTTACAGATTTAGTGGGGATTAGTCCCGACGTCTGCATGCACCACATTAGGTTGGAGGAAGGAGCGAAGGCACATCGAGATGCTCAGAGGAAGGTAAACCCTAACATGCGAGAAGAGATATTGAAGGAGATCTTGAAGTTGTTGTCGCTAGGGATTATCTATTCAGTACCGGATAGTGAGTGGGTCAGCCCGATCCACATGGTCCCAAAGAAGTCGGGCATCCAAGTAGTTCAGAATGAGAGGAATGAACTGATCCCAACGAGGCTAGTCACGGGTTGGCGAATGTGCATCAATTACCGTAAGCTGAACAATGCGACCAGGAAGGACCATTTTCCCCTGCCGTTCATCGACCAAATGTTGGAGAGATTAGCTGGGAAGAAGTTTTTCTGCTTTCTAGATGGGTACAGCGGGTATTTCCAAATTTACGTAGATCCTGAGGACAAGACTACTTGTCCTGAGGACCAGGACAAGACTACTTTCACTTGCCCGTTTGGAACCTATGCATACCGTCGCATGCCCTTCGGCCTGTGCAACGCTCCAGGTACGTTTCAACGATGTATGATGAGCATATTTTCTGATCTGATTGAGGATTGCATAGAGATATTCATGGACGATTTTACGGTTTACGGAGACTCGTTCGACTCTTGCCTTCACCATTTAGATATAGTTTTGGAGAGATGTCAAGCAAAGAGTTTGGTTTTGAACTTCAAAAAGTGCCATTTTATCGTCGCCGAAGGGATAGTTTTAGGACACGTGGTCTCAGAGAGAGGTATCCAAGTGGATCGAGCCAAGGTAGATGTTATATCCAAATTACCATTCCCTACTGATCAGAAGGGAATAAGGGGTTTTCTGGGGCACGCCGGATTTTATCGAAGATTTATCAAGGATTTCTCCAAGATCGCCCAGCCCCTTACTAGATTACTTCAGAATGACGTGGAATTCATCTTTGATGAGCAATGCAAGGCTGCTTTCAACCTTCTCAAGGAAAAGTTGATATTCGCACCTATCATAAGGGCTCCTGACTGGAACCATCCGTTCGAAGTAATGTGCGACGCCAGCGATTTTGCGGTAGGAGCCGTGCTGGGTCAGAAGATCGACGGGAAGAGGTACGTAATTTTTTATGCGTCCAAGACTTTAAATCAAGCCCAGCGGAATTACGATACCACTGAAAAGGAGATGCTGGCAGTGGTGTATTCTTTCGAGAAGTTCAGGCCGTATTTGTTGGGATCTAAGGTCATAGTGTATACTGACCATGCGGCGATTAAGTATCTGATTGCCAAGAAGGAATCCAAACCACGCTTGATCCGATGGGTACTCTTGCTACAAGAATTTGACTGGGAGGTAGAAGATAAGCGAGGAGTCGAGAACAAAGTGGCGGACCATTTGAGCAGAATAGTGCAAGATGGAAACGGTGACGAAGTGCATGATAAATTTCCAGAGGAACATTTGTGTGAGGTGATTTTTGTGCCCAGAAAGATTGATTGGGAAGAAGTGTTCAAGCTTACTGGTCAGAATGATACAGCAAAAGGAAAAGAGAAGGTAGGGCAAGAGCCTTGGTACGCGGACCTGGCCAACTACCTGGTAACTGGAGAGCTTCCAGAAGTGCCAAGTGTTACCAAAGCCCAGAGAATGAAGATCAAGAGTGAAGCGAAATACTACTTTTGGGACGACCCCTATTTGTGGAGGATAGGGTCCGATCAAGTGATAAGGAGGTGCATTCCTGACTGGGATCAGCGGGATGTTTTGACCCACTGCCATTTGTTAGCATGCGGAGGACATTTCGGGTCCAAGAAGACGGCTAGGAAGATTTTGGATAGCGGCTTTTATTGGCCAACCCTCAACAAAGATGCGTACGAGTTTTGCAGAAGTTGTGAGCGTTGCCAACTGACTGGTGGAATATCTGCCCGGGATGAAATGCCACAGGTACCCGTAATAGTTTGCGAGTTATTCGACATATGGGGAATGGATTTCATGGGGCCTTTCCCTTCATCCTATGGGAATCTATATATCCTAGTTGTTGTAGACTACGTCTCCAAATGGGTGGAAGCCAAGGCCACAGGCACGTGTGAAGCCAAGGAAGTGGCCAAATTCTTAAAGAGTCATATCTTCAGCCGATTCGGTGTGCCCAGGGCGATCATATCCGATCAAGGTACACACTTCTGTAATCGCACAATTGAAGCTTTAATGAAGAAATACGGTGTGCACCATAGACTATCCAGCCCTTACCATCCGCAAGCAAATGGTCAAGCAGAAATCTCTAACCGTGAAATAAAGAAAATTTTGGAGAAGACGGTGAACACTTCTAGGAAGGATTGGAGTGTAAGGTTAGAGGATGCTCTCTGGGTGTATCGAACAGCCTACAAGACTCCCATAGGCATGTCCCCTTACCGGATTGTCTTTGGAAAGATGTGCCATTTACCAGTTGGAATCGAGCATCGAGCATACTGGGCAGTACAGAAAGTGAATATGGATGCTACAGCCTGTGAAGAGGAAAGGAAGCTGCAACTGCAGGAGCTTGAGGAACTTAGATTGGAGTCATTCGATTCCGCCATGTGGTACAAAGAACGAACTAAATTATGGCATGATCGAAATCTGAGGACTAAGGAGCTCCATGTTGGCCAGAAAGTACTACTCTTCCAGTCAAGATTGAAGCTTATGCCAGGGAAACTCAAGTCTAAATGGACAGGACCTTACATCATAACTGCACTCCGGTCCAACGGGGCAGTAGAAATTTCATGGAGTTTTTCTAACTCTGAACCTTTCATAGTAAATGGGCATAGGTTGAAAATATTCAGGGATAATAGCGAGGTGGGTGTACTGGATGAAATTCCACTACAGCCACTTACATCGGTTTCATACTGATCAGTAAGATAGGAATTTGGAATTCCGCGCGGCCAGTTTCCCTTTGAATAGTATGCATATACTGGCCAAGTTGAATTCCAAATTACCTAAGAAAGTTGTAAATATTGTAAATACGTAATTAATATTTGCACGCTAGATAATTCCTAAAAATCCAAAAAAATATTTTCGGGCCTTAATTTTAATTTGAAGTGCGCATTGACCAAAGGATTGCTTATCTGGTGCTATTTCAAAATGTTATTTAAGTGCCCATATAAATTAGTCTCTTTTTTTAGGCAAGTAGAGGAGGAATTATGGAAAAGACAAAAATTTGAATTAAAGCTTGTGCAGCTTTTGCAGGGTGACAGCAAGAGAAATGGCGCGTGAGCAGAGGGAAAAGACGCGCGGACCAATCAGAGGCCAGCAACCTCAATCGCCCTTCCCGTCTGAAACGTCGCGACCGGCTACCCCTGATAACCGGTTACAACCACCTGCAACTGCTCTCTCTCACCCGAATTAAACTTACCGTCCCAACACTTTTCCCTCACAAACCCTCATTTTCAATTTGCTTTCAAGAAATCCTTGTCCATCTCTCTCGCGGAGACATCATTCTCAACCATCAACCCTAACTTTTTACCACTAAATCGCAGATTTTCACTCATGGGGAAGAAAGCTTTCGCCCGGAAAATCAAACCGCGCCACCAAGAAACCCAGGAGGCGCAACCACAGCAAAATCCACCGCCACCAGCACCGACCGCTCTGCCACCTATGATCTCCATGGATGCCATGATGGCATTTCTTCGTCAACAGGACCCTACTCGGGACTGGACGGCGGCATTGACTGGTTTTGATCAAATGGAGGGCGTAGGAACCACACCCAGTGAACTCCCGTCTGCGCCGGACAGTCATGCAGCAGATTCAGTGCCGAATTCGGCAGAGCTCGACGCTATCACCGCACATTACGACTCCGACTCTGAGGAGCGTACGAAAAAGTCGAGTCAAGGCAAGACAACTCCGGAGAGGAGCGAAGGAACAGAGAAAACGCCCGCAGCGGAGCCGGTGGTTCAAGAAGTGAGAAGCCGGAAATAGATTTGAATGAATCGGCCAGAAAACAAGGCCTAATGACAGACGAAGAATTTGACTCGATTCTGAACAGGGTCAACCAGAGAGAAGAGGACACTGCACCAATGGCTGAGGGTCTAGACCTCGCATTGGGGGCAGTAGGCAACAGGGAGAAAGCCACATCAGGAAACATACCGGAAGGCCGACCTTTCCAGTTGGTAGGAGGGGAAGGAGAAGCACCGAGTAAAGAAAAAGAGCCAGTAGATCCCCGAGTAGAAGTAGGGGATGGTAGAATGCAGGTAGGAGAGGAGGAAACAGCTGCAGAAACCAATGAACCAGAACCGGTGGCACCTCCGGTAGTGAAGCCCAAGCCCATAAAGCGGGAACTGGTGGTAAAAGCAGACCCCAAGGCAGACTCGCCCAAACCGTGGAGAATTTCGCAGAGATGCTTGGGAAGGAGGGCAGCTAGTAGGGATCAGCCGAACACAGAGGCAGATCCCGTAGAAATCTTGAGTGAAGCTGAGGAGGAAGCCAGGTACCAGATAGAAAGAAAAAGGAAAGGAAAAGCCGTTGTGAAGAACAAGCCGAGTACCAAAAAACCGCGTACCGTGAACACAGGCATCGTGATCACTGAGGCTGACCAGAGGACCCCATCAAACCGGCAAACGCAAAGTGACAGTGAATATGAGATCAGTGAAGAATCTGAATCCGATAGCGATACGACCATGGAAGATGAGGAGTACAAGGAGCAGCAACTCCCTAACGATCATCGGGAACTATTGCATCCACCTGCAGAACCACTCCGATATAAGCGTTGGACGGTGGAGCTCACAGATGACGTGGTGGAGGGGATGCAATTTTTTGACTCCAAGGAGCTCCAATCCATCTATCGCACCAAGAACGCAAAAGGCAAGAAGGTTAAGTGTGGAAAGGTAATTCATCTCCCCTCGTTAGATGAATTGAAGGTTCGGGAATCGTTTCTCGCCCTTTTCCACGAATTGGGTTTTGAATGGCTGTTAAGGAATGAGAATTTGAATGTTCCGGTCGATTTGGCCAAAGAATTTTTCGCGACCTTTCGATTCAAGGTCACAACGGATTTGGATGTAGAGTGCATCAGTTTCAGAATATTTGGAGGAGAGATTAGGATGAATTTGATTGAATGGACTGTTCGGCTAGGGATATGCAGTTTGGAGGAGGCCATAGGGCCCGAGTGGAGAGATAGGGAGCGGGGGATTCCCCGCAGGCATGTGGACTTTGAGCCCCAGGTAGCTTGGGAAGAGCTTACTCACCCCGGGGCAGGACAGTTTCAGTCCACTATCTCCCGATCTATCCATCTCAACGATCCTAATCTACGCCTGGTTCAACTCTTCTTGGGTTACAACCTTTTAGGACAGTCGAATTCGGCAGTCCGGACATCGATGACGGAATTGTATCTTATGTGGTGTGCCAAGAGAGGCAAGAAGTTGCACTTAGGGTTCTGGACTGCATACACATGTCACCTCATCGCTACCCATCCAGCACGGAATATTTCCCTCTGCCATATATTGGGAATCTTTGTGAGAAACAACGTCACCGTTTCAGAGGACGAAGACTTAACCCCCTTGACGATGGTGGACGCCCTAGGATTGTTTGATACCCCCCTATTCATCCGGACGAATGCGGTATACATGAGGCAAGGCGTGCCACACTTCTACGCGATGGGAGAGGAAGCTACACCCACTGCTCGGTTGGCAGCTGCTCATGAAGCACCGGCACACGACCAGAGACAAGAGGGGATGGAAAAATATGTGGAGGATATAGCGGAGGGAAGCAGACAGATAAGGGCAGAAATGATCGGATTGGCATCGGACCAGGAACAGCGTCAAGCCAGAATGGAGAAGGAAATGGATGCAGTTAGAGAGGAGAATAAGCAATTGAAAGCAGAAATGGTCAAGCTAGCGGCAGTGATGGAAAGGTTGTTGGAGAGATCTGCAGGGCAGAAGACATTGGCTCAAAAGCAAGACGCTATGGAGACGTTAGTGACTACTTTGGGAGAGGAAAACCATCGATTGATCACGGAGATGGGCCGGATGGCATCCGTGATAGATGTGTTGTTGGAAGAAGTGACCAGTACGAAGACAGAACAAGCTACAGGAACAAGCGGCCATGGAGGCCAGGACGATGAGACCCACCCACCAGAGACAATGATAGACGAGCCCGAGGAAGAGAACGCCGAGGTGCCGGCAGCAGCCGAGGAACCGGCGAAGGAGAGTGAGGATCACACTGGAACGGAAGAGGAACCCCTGGAAAAGCAGCCTACACCACCTGCCCCACGGAGGAGCAGGAGACTTCGCTAAGACCACCCCCATCTGACCAGTTAGTTTTTCTTTTTATTTTCTCGTTTTTAGCTTTTCGTTTTTAATTGTGTTTTGTGTGTCTAGGTAGTATAATTTCTGTTTGTGCGCAAACCCCGTTCATAACACTTAACCTATTCTATAGTCTAAGTGTGAGAAGTTAAGGGTTTGTCTTTTGGCGCATGTGTTTGTGTTTTCTGTTTTTCGTAAGCATGTTAACTCACACTTAGTCCGTTGCACGGCCTAAGTGTGAGGAGTTTTGTATATATATGTGTTTTGTTGGTTGCTGTTTAGGTTTTCAAAATCTCACACTTAGCCTATTCCATAGTCTAAGTGTGAGAAGTTTTAGTTTTAATTTGTTGTTTTTGTCTGTTTGTCTATGTGTTCATCATACTGGCCATTACCTTTTCCACTTCACAGCCCTATCTGAGGGCAGACACTTGTGAAGTGGGAGGGGGGACGCAATGACCAGTATGATGAGTATGTGTATATGTGTAGTTTTTGTGTTCGTGCTTGTGTTAGTGTCCTGTTAGGTTTAGTTTTTTTTATTTTGTGTGTTGATTGGGCTTAAAACTCAACCGTCTTGAGCTGACGGTGAAGGGAACTGAGGGAGATAAGACGTGCTGGAAAACCGAAACCACCCTCCCTAGTACCTCCTAGTCAGGATAGATGATGTGAGTATGAGAGAAAAGCCCATACTTAGAGCCAAGCGCGAAAGCCCTCTTAAAATGTGAGTTATAAGCTTTAAGTGGAACCACTTTCCACATATATGGAAAAGAAAGAGAGGCTGCCACAAATTGCCTAGGATGAAGTGACCACGGGTAGCAAAGACTGAAGGCAGTAGGAAACCCCCCATATGCTAAAAAAAAAAAAAAAAAAAAAAAAAAAAACCACCCTTAGAACCTTTTTTTCCTAACTCTTTTACCCAGATAAATACCCCTAGCCACTGGGACTGTGTGTGTGCAAAGCGTGAGGCGAATGAAGCCTACTGGTCAGAAAGATGTACAAGAAAGCAGACTCCAGCTGGGCAAGAAGGTTCGGAAGAAAATCGACCAGGGAGTTATCCCGGGTCCACAAAAAGAAAAAGAAATGGGAGAAGAAGAAGGAATAAGGGTGGCGAAGCCACAAAAAAAAAAAAAAAAAAAAAAAAAAAGATTGTGGAGAAAAATGGTCAGAAACTTGACCACAAAAAAAGAGAAGGAATAAGGGTGGCAAAGCCACAAGATGATACTGAACAGTTAGAGACCCAAGCCAGAAGCGCCAGCTAAAAAGCAACTGATCAAAAGCCTACAGCACACAGTTCTCCCGCATTAATAAAATAGAAATTTTGAAAACTTAGAGCCTTAGGAACATCTACCCCAAAACGCTGCAACCCAATAGCCCCATTACAAGCCTTTAAGTCCTTCAGTAGCTGCACGTGAGATCTAAGTCCGAAGCAAGTGTGGTTGAGCATATTGAGAGAATGCGGTCCTAACATTCCTGGTGAGGTATGAGAGACCGAGTGAATCTAGTGTTTGGCCGAGAGTTTGGGCGATCTTGACAAACGGATGTACTGACCAGGAAGGAATGGGGGGTGGTAGGAGTTCAAGGCTGTCTAAGGCCGGATTGCACCAGATCCCGAGGTAAGGGATGGTTGAAAATATAGCCCAAATCTTTGTGTTTTAGTGTTTGTGTGTTTGTGTGTCTTTTTCTGTGTTTGCCCAAGTGTTTTTCTTTGCGTCGAGTCTAGTTTAGGTAGAGTCGGTCAGGGGAGTAACCAGGCTAGAATTCGACTTATTCGTTTTTGTTTGTTCTTCACGCTTGAGGACAAGCATGTGGTAAGTGTGAGCAGTTTGATAAGTCGTATTCTAGGCCTAGGTTACTGGTCAGTATGATGTGCGTAATTGAATTATATCTGCAAAAACTAGTTGCTTAAGCGTGCAGGGTAAGCATTCTAGCCAGTAGGCAGAGTTTCAGACACTTCAAGTGAAAAGGGCGTCAGGACGATTACGTACTGACCAGTATACATGCAAATATGGCTCGAGATGGAGAAGGAGGATAGCTGGGACTGCTCAATCACAATTAAGGGCAAAGAAGTCATCTCACCGCAAGGTCTTACCCTAAAAATCAAGGGTAAGCCTCCCTATAAAAGGAAGCCACTTGGAGAAAGAAAAAGGATCATCAATCGAATCATCATCATCACTCTTAGGTAGAATTCTCTCGGAGTTCAGTCCTTCAGCCCAGTCCAGAATCTCATTCCTCGCCACTGCCATGGTCACTTGAAGATCTAGATGTTCCTGGAGTTCCAAATCGTCCGTTCCAGCCAGCAAGACCGTAGCTTAGAGATTCCATCGCCCGGAGTGGCAAAACACTTTTATTCGTTTTCGTAGTTTAATTTACTTGCTTTCTTTACGTTGGATCTTTGTTGCTTTGGATATTTTCTGCTTTTGAAGTACTTGTTGAAGATCTGAACGTGTTTATGCTATGAAGTTGATTTCTGTTTCGGTTATTGTGTTGATTTATTTTCCTTCCTATTTCGCCTAGTTAGCTTAGATCTAAGGTTCCTTGGTGTTTTAAGTGCCGAAACTTTCCTTTCTTTGTTTCCGTCAAAATTCCTTTAGTTAAATGTGGAACTATTGATCGTGAGTGAATCGCTGCATGTGAAGTCTTGTTTGAGTTCGTTTTCATTTTCCTGCTGACCAGTACGCGGAGTTGCATTTTCTGTGTTTTGATTTCAGATTTGGTGTTCTTATTTGTGGATCTGTGTTCGCGATTTGATAAACTGTGTTTCCGTGTTGAATCTGGAATTATTTTCTGATTTTGGTTTGTGTTGTTGAAGAAGATGATGTCCAAGTCTAATGTTGGGGACCACTTTGCTTTTTAGATGCTTTTTGCTTTTTGTCCTTTACTTTTTAGTTATAACCTGCAGATCTGTCAGCCTAGTCACCATGACTACCACTACCCTCTGAATATTCTGTCTAGCCCAAAATAGAATCCCGTACTTTCCAAATATTTTCTGTTACAAAAAATGTCTCCCCATTTCCACGTACACAGCTGCACCTCTACACTCCTTTCCCCATTCTAGTCAGTAGGAAATTACCTTTAAGTTCTTGCCTAGGTAGAGACTCAACCCGAGCGTGGTAGCTAACCAAACCATCCAGAATATCACCACAATAGTTTTAACGCACCATCTCTGTGGGATTCGACCATTACCACCACTATACTGATCAGTAGAAGTGGGTTGAGGAATTTTTGAAACCAGGGTCTAGGCTTAGTTAGGATCTCTATCCTGACCAGTAGGATATATCCTTGCTTGAACGACACCTAAACACCCTGAGGAGAAATCCCATCGTTTCACTCACATTATTGTTTCCATAGATATTACCAAATCCAAAAATGAAAGTTACTTATAAAAGTATAAAACTAATAAACTGTATCATTCAACAATGTTTTATTTAATGGAGTATAGCTTTAATATAAGGATTAACTATGTTTAAATTTATCATTGCATTGGCGGTTCGGAACCGTGAAACCGCCGGTTCGGAACCGGTGGTTCGGTCGCGGTTTTGGTTCGAAAAATTTAGAACCTGAACTGAACCATGGTTCTAAAATTTATGGTTTCGGTTCGGAACCGTAACCGGCAGTTACGGTTTCGGTTTTAACCGCCGGTTCGGTAAACCTTGGGCAGCTCTAATAGTAACCTGTATCGATTCTCATGCAATAGTTAGTACAATTAATTTATTACTCAATAATTCTTTTTGTTACCCACTCCCCAAGTTAGAACAGTAAACATTTTAGATTTTTTACAGTTAAAATATTCATTATATTGATTAACTATCTTTAAATATTACTACATAAATAATAAATAATCTAAAAATCGTACTTTCACACCAAAAAGTCATTTTCAGATAATGTGTTTCATTAACCTGTATTAAAAGTATATATATATATATAGGGGTGCATTATAATGATAACACCAATATGTGTGATAACCCTATAACTAAATCTCCACCACACATTTTTAAAATATGTGGTCTAGATTTAATCTAACAAAACTATCATTTTATCAAATAAAACTATCATATTTCGGATATATTAAGGGCAAAATTGTCATTTCGTTATAAAATTGGGCGTGTAAGAAGAAAACGTAAGTTAAACGTTGCATTCAATTTCTCTCACACTCAAACCCTCCGAATCACATTTCAAACCCTTGCTTCTTCAGTTTCGAAGGAAAAATCATCCAAATTCTGGACTATGTCGAAGGAAAACGCTCAAGCATCATCGAAGAAAGGTTGGACGAAGTTTATTACTTATTTCACTTTTGTTTTTGCTCGATTTTATCATTTTTCCAGAGATTCTCATTTTTTTTAGATTCAATAGTTTTTTAGTGTAGATTTAGAGTTACATATGACAGCATGATGAATTTACTTTGAATTTACTTCATACTTGGTTTTGTATCATCAATTCATACCTTATTCCATATCCTAAACTCCTGGCCTTTGGTTTAGAAAATTGTGTGCAGCAGTAATGCAGATTCGAAGCAGTTTATTTGAATGATGATTTTGTGAGTAGTGTTTTGTTCTACTTAAGTGACAAGTTATGCTCTCTCTGCTTTTTTGAACTCATTGAAATTTAGAAAATGATAGTTTCAGAAGGTAAAATGATAGTTGCACTTGATAAAATGATGGTTTCAGATTATGAAATGATACTTTGTGTAGATAAAAAGATATTTGTGTAGATAAATGATGGTTTTAAATTATAAAATGATAGTTTCAGGGGATAAAATGATACTTTGACTTTATATAATGACATAAACCGTTTAACACACTGAAATCTTTTGTTTATTAGGAAAGAACATTCGTGGTGATGATGATGATGATGATGATGATGATGATGATGATGATGATGATGATGATGATGATGATGATGATGATGATGATGATGATGATGAAGATAGAGCATTAGTAGATCAAATAGAAAATATAAGAAATAAGAAGAAAAGAAAGAATGATGATGCAACTAATGGTAAGGCAGCTTCAAAGAAAAGCAAGGAAAAAGTTGTTCAAGATATACAGTCATTAAGACAACGACTTTGGCAGGAAGAAGGAATACTGACTCTTCGTTGACATGCTTGAATCTCTAAACAAGAATCAAAGAAGAGTTGTTCGAGAGATTGGGTTTGGCGCACTCCTAAACTTCAATATAAGAAGTTTCCCAAGAGCATTGGCATATTATCTGATTTACAACTTTATCCCTAAAAGTTCCATCAATTAAATTGAACAGCAGGAAATCACTGTTTTTAGATGATGAAGATGTTCACATAACTCTTGGGTTCCCGATCAGATCTTTACCTATGAATAGAATCAAATTTCAGAAAAATATCAACATCAGACACATGAATATGCCATGGTAGAACGATACAAATAAAGTTGACTGTGGAGTTTATGTGATGCGTCATTTGGAGACTTACATGGGTGGTGATGTTCGTAACTGGAATTCGGGTTTAACGAAGAAGGGGACAAAGTCTTTCACAAAACTCCGTGCCAGATATACTGAAGAAGGCTTTTGAGACATTTACAATGATACAAACGAAGTTTGAGAATGATAGCAAAAAAGGGGAAATCAATGTTGAAAAGATAATTAGAGAATTTAAAGCCCCTAAAGAGAGTTGGTGGTTGTAATAGTAACTTGTATGACTTGATACTAGTGTTTTGCAATAGTGGTTTCGAATATAATCACCCAAGATTATCATTTTATCAATCAGAAGTATCATTTTATCTGCTGCAAGTATCATTTTGTCATTTTATAGGTCAGAAGTATCATTTTATCTGTTGTGAGTATCATTTTATCATTTTATAAGGTTATTGACATATTATCTGCTGCGAGTATCATTTTATAAGCTTATATATCACTTTTTCAGGTTAAAGTATCATTTTATCAGTTTATATGTCATTTTGTCAGGTTAAAGTATCATTTTATCAGCTTATATGTCATTTCTTCAGCTTATATATCATTTTATAAGGTTACTGTCATTTTATCCGCTTAGAGTATCATTTTATCAGGTTAAAGTGTCATTTTATCACCAATGTATCATTTTATAAATAAAAGTATCATTTTATGCGCTGAAAGTAACATTTTGTTAACAAAAAAGTATCATGTTATCAGCCAAAGTGTCATTTTATAATCCCAATGTATCATTTTATTAAACAAAAATGTCATTTTATACACCAAAAATACCTAAAGTATAATTTTATGAGCTGAAAGGTATCATTTTATCAGCTGAAAGTGTCATATTATATCAAATGGCTTCAATATGTCTTCTCATTGACTTTACCACAATTTCTTGAATCATGACGACCCATCTCATGACATTTACCACACCGTCGTAGAGGCGTATTTGCTTTCTTTATTGCACTCTCCCTCTTTGATACCATGTCACTACCTGATCCTTTGGTACTAACAACGTCTGGAGGGATGTACATCAATTACATCAGGTATTGCCATTCCATAAAAATCCTCAACCATCTTTTTCTTTTCAATGACTGAAGGTGTTGCACAATTTCCAAATATATGCTCTTCCAAATCATCAAGACCAGCACATAACAAAGACAGATGATGTTGGGGTTTGGAGCCCCTTGCACAGCGGAAGTCATGCATTCACAAATAAATCATACATATAGATCTATTTGACCGATTATGGGATTAATTAACTACATGTTAAACAATCAAAAATGCATGCTAGAACACACATAAATCATGTAAAATGAATTAAAACCTAAAACATGAATTTCCTACGGATTAGAATTACCGATCTGATTCTCCAAAGAATCATCGATTGCTTGCGGCTTCTCCACGTGATGTTCTTCGTACTCAACCACGAACCTTCTAATCTGTATCCCGAACTCAGAATCCGACCTTTGGGTGGGCAAAGCTTGTCAGAATCGAAAAGGACTTAACTAGGCAGAAGACTGAACTTCAGTTCCGTGAAACTGAAGATTTCGTCCACTCCCTAGCCGAGAGGGAGCACGAATTTTTGTAATCAAAATCAATTGATTTAGTCTTCTATCTAGTCTCCTTTATATAGAGTTATGATGGGCCAGATTAGGGATCCATGGAGGTTAGACTTGGGCCAAACCTGTTGAACTTTTACTAATTAAATTGAGCCCCAATTTAATACAAGTTCAATAGAATATTATTATCATCCACTATAGTATAATAATATTGACTACCCGTCCAATCCCAAATTATGAGTAATCTGGGCTTTACCTCTTTAATTTATTATTTCTCGTGTTTAAGATATAAATATCCATTAATTAATTTAAGTTTGCTATTTGACTTTAATTAATTAATATATTTTCCCAAGAGTTGTCTAGTTCAAAATCTTTATTTATTATTCTGGAATAAATTCCAAGCGGCCGGGTTTCTGAATAATAAAACCTTTTTCGAACGCCTCTTGAGGATATTATCAAACTAGACTCACCCAGCACACGATTCATTGCAATAACAATACTAGCACCTCTAGACATTAATCACCACTACCCAAGATATCAGGATTCTTGGATTGCAAAAAATCCGCACCATTTGATAAATCAAAGTAGTGCATAATCAATATCGTATGCTCAATGTTATATCAACAATGATTAAGATATAACAATCACCGAGACCTCGTCTTTCAGTAAATTGCAAGAAAGATTTATCTCAACTGTTAGATCCTTCAGAGCTATACCACACCAGTGTCGTTTATTTCCTAAGGTAAGGAAACATGCGGACTGACACTGCAACCTTTCACGATAGGTAGCCAAAGTCTATCTAAGTTGTGAAATTCTATTTCTCTTCTACAAAGGACCGACTGCGTCACCTTCTGTGAACGTCGTTCACGACCAGTCTACTATGTAGAAGAATTAGACTTATTTGCTTCTTATACATTTAAATGTTTGAGAAACATCTTATAAATGCATACACCAATGCGATAAAATTAATTCTTCTCGCTTTGGGTTAAAAGTGGATTGTGGAGTTTATTGTATTCAAGCAATTCTATCCGTGCAACATGCTCGAAATATGATTTTCAGTATACCAATCCTAACAGATGATCCATACTACCCTCATAGAAATGTTCATAGAAATCAGTTGTTTCTACTAATGTATTGAATTTCATATCAATCATTGGCTTCAAAGCATCATCACAAATAGGAATGTACATACCTACAAATCAGTAAAAGTATCATTTTATCAACTCAGAGTATCATTTTATCCGGTAAAACTATCATTTTATGCAGTAAACCTAACATTTATAAGCCAAAAGTATCATCTTAACACATAGTCGGCAATACATAATATAATTAAATAAGAATTTCAGTACATCAGAAACATAAACCAATCGACAGCTAATATTAATCTAAAATTAAATTCAATACATGAAGCAAAACAATCAATAAATTAAAATATGAACACAATCAATAAGCTAAATAATAGATAATGATTGTTACCTTCGTTATTTGCTACAGACTCCATCGAAGCAAATTCTGACAGCAATTGAACAGGTAATCAATGAAAATAAGAACGTAAAATTGAAAACATCTTCCCGGACACAATTATGCGAGAAATATGGAAACAAAATCTGGAGATTATGGAATAATGAACCAAATCTGAAGAAAATCTGGAGCCTATGGAAATAAAATAGGCGAGAAATATGGAAACAAAATCGCTGAGAAGATGGGAGAATCGAACTGTGAGAGAGTGAAAGAATGGAGCAAAATTCAGAAATTAAATGAGGGAAATGACATATTTACTCTCTGCGCCTTTTTAATGAAGTAAATCTAAGTTTGAATCTCAACCACAAGATTAGAAAATATGTGTGGTTCATATTTGGTTATAGAGTTATTATGTGATTTGGGGGTTATCATACGATCACATCCTTATATATATATATAACATAATTAGGCTAATAGTACTCCTTGATTTGTGGGTCTCTCGCCCCGGTCGCCCCACGCCCCGGAATTGACCTCATCGCCCCGGCTCGCCCTGCGGCCCTAACAACACTGTACCAACCGCTTTATTGGCCTTGCTACACATTCACACATTTTCTCCCACTAATACTTTAAACAGGATTTGGCCACTATGTACTCAAACTATAATTCTATTAAAGAATCTGCCAATATAGTTTGCTAGATTACATAAAAACGAAAATACAAAATTGTTTTTTATATCCTTAATTCTTACTTAGGATCACGTTTATTTGTTCAAGATATTATTAGGTCCTTTGATCCAGTGGAATAATTTTATGTACCTTTCTCAAGTGCACTTATACATATTCCTCTATCAAAATCCAATAGTCTTGATCATTATGAATTTCTACTAATTGAAAGTAGAATACTTATAGGCTTATAGCAACGTAAAGTTTCAATTATGTTTTCAAAAAAAAAACTTTAATTGTATAATCCCAATTTAACTTGGTATTATCCTTGTTATATAACTTTTGATGAAAATATATCTATGAATATAATTGTTTCACCACAAAGTCTAGATGGAAATTAGTCCTTATGACAAATTAAAACTGAATGATTGCACCCTTTGTTTTATAGTCATAAATTCCAAGAGAAAGTATTTCTAATTTAAATAGTTAAATGGAAAACTTTTAATGTTATTAGAGTTTTGAAAGTTGTGTAAATCACACTCCTTTCATTATAGGGTGTGAGCCCTTTAACTCTATCGAACATTATTTTAATTCCATTTGTCAATATTCTATGAGATAAACTTTATCTCTCACTTTTAAAAGTAGAAATTTTGAAGTCTCAATACTCTTTAAGCTATAAAAATAAATTAAACAGTGTTTGGAGTTAAATTGTCCTAGTTTAATAAAATGAGTTATGAAGCTCATATTAAACTCTTAGAATTTAATTATTCTTTAAGAAATGCTCTCACTATTTTATTTATCACTTTCACAACAAAATAAATAAACACCAACTATTTAAATAATTAACTCTTGGCTTGGAGCATTAAAATAAATTTTAATATGCACACTATATTTACTATAACATACAAGAGTTTCTAGTATTTAAAATAAATACGTTTCTTGTGAATAGTTGAATTAATTTACTTGTCTTGTAATCAATTATAGTGATTATTTTTCTTTTATCCTTATTTGAACAAACGCGGCCAAATTATCATTTTTGTTATGAATACATGTCGAACGTAAAAGGTTCAATGACAAAATAATGGTTCAAAATTCAAAGGATTAAAAGAACTGAATAATCAACAAAATTAGAAGTAAAACTTCTTAATAATTGAATCAACGAGAATAACCCCAAGTAAAATTCTGATATTAAATTTATTTATCTCATGATGTCAACAACTGGTTAGTCAAAATTAATTTTTCCAATACTGCAAGCATTATAAAACGATATTGATATTCTAAAACAGTTAATTGATAATCTAGGAATAAAAATTTCAAACCAATAATCCAATGTGACATCAAAAACAATATCCAAATTATCAAAAACTAAAATCCAACAACAGTAAATATAAGCAATATAAACTCCCCAATGTTCAAAGACACAAAAGTGCTCTCAAAACGGTCTGACTTGAATACAGTTCTTCCTTCACGAATCGGGAAAAGCTTTTTCCTTTTCAATACAAAGGTCACAGTTTTCGCTTGAACACTCTGCCATATAAGACTCGCGTCCTAGGTCAAAAGAGTTATTCTCCGCATAACCATTCTTCTTTCTTATCTCAGTTTGAGCACTCGTAAGCTTGTTATAAAGCTCCAGAAATGAAAGTGATTTGTCACTAAATAAAATTTCATCCCTAACTTCATTATAGCTTTCTGGGAGACTATCAAAGATCATGATTTGCTGGGTTTCCGGGTCAATTTTCCTCCCAAAATGAGAAGTTCGTGAAAATAGCCATGCAAAACTAGGGCGTAATTGTCCATGTCTTGGCCATCTTTCAATACCTCATTCCTCAAATACTCCACACAAGTCCAACTCTAGTCTTGGAAGACACATCTTCAAACCACTTAGGTTTGTTGATCAACTGCCTAATGGGTTCGTCAAACATCTCAAGGGCGTTGCCAATCATGGCCAACAGAAACCTCTTGAGATGACAATTCGATGTATGCCGTCGACTGTGCCATTCATTGTCTTCATTAGGTAGATGGTATGTAGAAGGACGATTCTCAATTGAGAATCAGCTTCAAATCATTGACCAAGAGGTCAATATCAAGTTTACTTTTTCATTCCTTGTACAATTCAGAATTATGCTTCCTTGAACTAAGTAATGCATAAAAAATATTCCAAGTTGTAAGCACATTTCATTTTCGTTTAAGCTGAGAACAAACACCAATAATATAAACATGTAAGATATCATAGAATTTCAAATAACCACAAAACAATTCATACATCTTACATCCATAGAATTGCACATTTATGGTTATTTGCAATTCCATGATATTTTACATGTTTATATTATGGGTGTTTGTTCTCAGCTAGAATGAAATGTGATTACAACTTGGGATATTTATTATGCATTACTTAACAAGGAAGCATGATTCTGAATTATACAAGGAATGGAAAAGTAAACTCGATATTGACCTCTTGGTCAATGATTTGAAGTTGATTCTCAATGAGAATCATCCTTCTACATACCATCTACCTAATGAGGACAAGGAATGGCACACTCGATGGCATACCACGGATTGTCATCTCAAGGGGTTTCTGTTGGCCACGATTGACAAAGCCCTTGAGAGGTTTGACGAACCCATTAGGCCATCTATCAACAAACCTAAGTGGTTTGAAGAGGTGTCCTCCAAGGCTAGAGTTGTGAAGTATTTGAAGAATGAGAGATTGAAAGATGGCCAAAACGTGGGTAATTATGTCATGCATTGCTATTTTCATGAACTTCTCATGTCGGGGCAGATTGACCCAGAAACCCAGCCAATCATGATCCTTGATGGTTTCCCAGAAAGCTATAATGAAGTTAGGAATGAAATTTTGTTTAGTGACAAATCAATTTCATTTCTAGAGCTTTATAACAAGCTTGCCAGTGCTCAAGCTGAGATAAGGAAGAAGAATGGTTGTGTGGCGAATAACTCTTCTAACCTAGGAGACGAGTCTGACATGGCAGAGTGTTCAAGGGAAAACTGTGACCTTTGTATTGAAAAGGAAAAGGCTTTTCCCGGTTCGTGAGGGAAAAACTATATTCAGGTCAGACCATTTTGAGAGCAGTTTTGTGTTTTTGAACGGTGAGAGTTTATCTTGCTTATATTTATTTTTGTTGAATTTTAGTTTTTGATATTTTGGATATTGTTTTTAATGTCACCGTGGATTATTTGTTTAGAATTTTTATTCCTAGATTATCAATTACTATTTTGGAATATCAATATCGTTTTATAATGCTTGCATTATTGAAAAAATGAATTTTGATTATCTAGTTGTTGTCATCATGAGATAAACAAATTTAATATCAAAATTTTACTTGTGGTTATTCTTGTTTATTCAATTATGAAGAAGTTTTACTTCTAATTTTGTTGTTCCAAGCACTTAAACCACAATTAAAATCTATTTTGTTCGAAACACAAGAGCACCAAATTATTCGATATGCCTCATCTCGAAATCGAAGAAATTAATTAGGTCAATCGTACAATCAACCATCAACTGAATTAGGTCACAAAACACCAAATAAAAATTTCACTCGTCATTTAATTCACAGACGGCATTAAATACAAAAATTAGTGTTTGAAAATCAGGGTTAAAAAAATGGGGCGCTACATATTTAGAGTGGATCAACAAAAATGGGGCTGCTTATATTTCAAAGAGGGACAAAACAATGATTATAGAACAAAAAGTCAGTACCATTTCAAAGTTGAGCATGTTGTTCAACTGAAATATATTCCATTACCAGAATATAAAGTTTGATCTATTGATGTCTACGCCAAAAAACATTGCAAAACACAACTAATTGCACCATAATGATTTGTAGTCCTTTTTGTGTATTTTGATTAATTACGGCCGCTCACGTGCCCAACAATTTTTTAGAATAAAGCCGTAGGATTTAAGTAATTTCAACAATCAACACTAGCCCCACTATCTATATTAAATCAGCTCAAGCCCAACACTCCAAAAAATTCCCACAAGGTAAAACCCATATAAAGAATAAAGACAATAAAAAAAATAAGTAAAATGAAGACACAATTCACGCCAATCCATCTCTCTAACTCAACCAACATTGGCGATGTATCATCCCTCTCTCCTCTCTAACTCAACTAATTGATTTTAATTGATCAGTTGCAGATTTGAGGAAGGAAACGCATGAAGAAACATTCTTTGGCCTCAAGAAATTTATTCCCTAATTGGGCTCAGGATTTTAAATTAATTAATTGCTAGCCCTAACTTTGTATTTCACTTAATTGCAATTTAACTACTTTATTTAGTTTACTGTACTCAACTTCGAATTGAGTCAAATGAACTTGCTACTTTGATAATATGAATTCGGTTCTATAACATTATGTAGTGTCTTGTTATTCTAAGCACTCAAAAATTATCTTCAGTTCAATAGTGAGTCACATATTTATGATTCAACAGAAGTTCGTTCACCACACAAAGCATTTGAATCTCATACATATATCTACATATTCTTCCTTGCATATGTTATCAACGCAACTACAAATTTCTCCTTCATGTCTCGTCTCTTAATTAAACGATATTAATTTCATCGGTCGCACAATCAATTCACATAATTTAATTCGTGAAATAAAACACCAACCATTAATATAATGCATTAATTTCACACGCCACATTTATTTAACTAAATGTCACGACATTTAAAAGAAATAAATTCCGTAGAGTTAGGATTCAAAATTAGGGTTCAAAAAGTTGGCCATTACAAGACCGTTGCAGAGATAGTCATAGGGGTGAACATTCAAGTTTCGGTTCGGTTTTTTTTGCCGAAACTAAACTAAAATCGAAAAACTAAAAAATGAAACCGAAAAATTAAAAATTGAACTGCAAAAACTGAATTAAACCGAAAAATCAAAATTGAATGAGATTTTAAAAAAAAACATACAAAACCATAATATAATATATATTATACGTAGAATACATAGTATAATACTCCCTTCGTCCCTCTATAGTAGAGGCATTTCTTTTCGGCACGGGATTTAAGAAAAATTATTTTAAATGGGTTAAGTAAAAGGAGAATAAAGTGGAAAGGAAAAAGGTACAGAGATGAAGAGAAAGTAAAGTACTATTTGCCAAAAAAGGAAATGACTCAGCTACAATGGGGCAATCCAAAAAGGAATACGACTGAACTACAGAGGGACGGAGGGAGTATAATACTATCCTCGTCCATAAAAAATAGATAAGATTGTAAATGACACGGGTTTTAATGCATAATTGGTAAAGTAAGAGAGAGAGAGAGGGAAAATGTGGTGAGAGTAGTGTTAGTGGATTTTGGGGTCCACATTTAAAATGATGTGTAGGGTTAGTATTTGGTTTTTCAATTTTTCAGTTTTTTTCGTCCTAACCAAATCAACCCGAACCGAAAAACTGAAAAACCGAACTGGATTTCAAAATTTCGGTTTGGATCGGTTCGGATATTCGATTTTGATTGTTTTCTCACCCCTATATATTCACATTTTAATGTTTTCTTGATCTTCTTCTCTTGAACGGATTTCCATTACATTTTTATATAAATCATGCATTATTTCATGCACCAAGGAGAAAGTGGATTAATGGACTGAAGCTTCATTAGCCAACCTTATAAGCATTTGACATAGTTTCTGATACCGCTCATTACTTTGTAATTTAGAATCTTCGTCAACTACATTACATATATAGTCATGTACTACACCAGTTCTAGCTTCTTTTGCCCACCTATTAAGAATATAAGTCTCTAGAAGCAACTTCACGTCTAACACATAAACACTTTTCACAGAATGACAACATATTAATCCAACCATCTCAAACATTCGACAACTACAATGAATCATCTTTGTATTAGGATCATAGGTCACCCTCCATTCCCTATCCTGATCAATTAGTCCTATAACACATCCAAATAATTACCTCGTTTCATCTTTATGCTTTATATATGCAGCGGCAAACAAGACAAACTCATTCCGGAATAGATCAAAAATTGATGGAGTATAAATCTTAGCAAGTTGATGTAACATAGGAGAGCTCTCTAATCTCAATCTAGGTAACTTTTGGCGTGCTACAAAATCACACTTTAGTTTACTATATTGTTTATCCTCCACAACCCGCTCAAAATTCTTTAAAAAATTGAACAATGTTTACGTTGGGCATCGTACAATTCTTGATGCTAGAATTGATACTCTCACTAAGGTGTGTGCTTCTCATACCAAGCGTGAAGGCTTTTATATAGCAGCGTGCCCATTTTGCCTTCACACTGTATATGTGTTTCAACCAAGTGTTGTCTTGAAGATTATATTGTGTTACCAAGCCTCTTCAAACTTGATTTCATCCTCAAAGCCATAAATACACATCTTAAAATCTGTCAAGAAACACGATCCTTCCTTCGTAAGGTTTCCCAGATGCTTAATTCCATTTTGCATTAAATGCCAAGTGCATAACCCGTGAAATGTCTCTGGCATTACCTCATGCAAGGCTTTTGCCATAGCTTTATCCTGGTCGGTGAACACAGTGAGAAGCCTTTTTTGTTTGTGTGCCACCAAAAAAGTTTCAAACAACCATTTAAATGATGTTGTTGTTTCATCATACAAAAGTGATACACTAAATATGACAACTCTTCGATGATGATTGAAATCGGAGAACACGACAAGTGGTCTATTATCATGATTTGTACAATATGTGGTATCCAATTGTTGGGGTTTGGTGCCCCTTACACACCCGAAGTCATGCATTTACAAATAAATCATGCATACGGATCTATTTGACCGATTATGGGATTAAATATATCACATGTTAAATATTCAATTGCATACAAGAATGCACAATAAATCATCATTAGGAAATAAAACCCTAATTCATGATTTCCTACGGTTTAGAATTATAGAACAGATTCTCCAAAGAATCGTCGATTGCTTGCGCCTTCTCCATGTGATGTTCTTCCTACTCAACCACGAACCTTCTAATTTGTATCTTGAACTCAGATAATGGCCTTTGGGTGGGCAAAGCTTATCAAAATCGAAAAGGGTTTGATTAGAAAGAAGACAAAACTTTGGTATTGTGAAGAACTGAAGAAATCGTCCACTCACATAGGAGGGGAACGAAATTTATGAGTTAATTAGCAATAATTCTCCTTTCAAATCTCCTTTTATATAGAGTTATGATGGATCAGATTAGGGATCCAAGGAGGTTGGACTTGGGCCAAACCAGTTGATATTTTACTAATTTAATTGAGCCTCAATTTAATACAAGTCCAATAGAATATTATTATCAACCACTACAGTAAAATAATATTTATCCATCCAATCTCAAATTAAGAGTAATTCAGGCTTTTTACCACTTTAATTTATTATTTCATGTGTTTAAGATATAAATATCTATTAATTAATTTAAGTCTCTTATTTAAATTTAATTAGTTGATATCTTTTTCCAAGAGTTGTCTAATTTGAAATCTTTATTTATTATTCTGGAATAAATTCCAACCGGCCAAGTTTCTGAATAATAAAACCTTTTTTGAACACCTCTTGAGGATATTATCAACCTGGACTCACCCACCACACGATTCATTGCAATAATAATACTATCACCTCTAGACATTAATCACCACTACCCAATATATTAGGATTCTTGGATTATGAAAAATCAACACCTTTTGATAAATCAAAGTAATGCATAACCATTGTATGCTCATTGTTATGTCAACAATGATTAAGAAATAAGAATCACCGAGACCTCGTCTTTCAGTAAATAACAAGAAAGACTTATCCCAACTGTTAGATCTTTCGGTGCTATACCATAGAAGTGTCGTTTATTTCCTAAGGTAAGGAAACATGCGGACTAATACTCTTGGGGTTTGGAGTCCCTTGCACAGCGGAAGTCATGCATTCACAAATAAATCATACATACAAATCTATTTGACCGATTATGGGATTAATTAACTACATGTTAACAATCAAAAAAGCATGCTAGAACGCACATAAATCATGTAAAAGGAATTAAAACCTAAAACATGAATTTCCTACATATTAGAATTACCGATCTGATTCTCCAAAGAATCGTCGATTGCTTCCGGCTTCTCCACGTGATGTTCTTCGTACTCAACCACGAACCTTCTAATATGTATCCCGAACTCAAAATCCGACCTTTGGGTGGGCAAAGCTTGTCAGAATCGAAAAGGGCTTGATTAGAAAGGAGACAGAACTCTAGTTCTGTGAAGAACTGATTTTTCGGTCCACTCCCTGAGAGGAGCACGAAATTTATGAGTAAAAATCGACTTTAATCTTCTTTCTAATCTCCTTTTATATAGAGTTATTATGGGCCAGATTAGGGATCCATGGAGGTTGGACTCGGGCTAAACCTGTTGGACTTTTACTAATTAAATTGAGCCCCAATTTAATACAAGTCCAACAGAATATTATTATCAGCCACTATAGTAAAATAATATTGACTGTCCGTCCAATCCCAAATTATGAGTAATCCGGACTTTACCTCTTTAATTTATTATTTCCCGTGTTTAAGATATAAATATCCATTAATTAATTTAAGCCTGCTATTTGACTTTAATTAATTAATATCTTTTTCCAAGAGTGGTCTAGTTCAAAATCTTTATTTATTATTCAGGAATAAATTCCAACCGGCAGGGTTTCTGAATAATAAAACCTTTTTCGAACACCTCTTGAGGATATTATCAAACTGGACTCACCCAGCACACGATTCATTGCAATAACAATACTAGCACCTCTAGACATTAATCACCACTACCCAAGATATCAGGATTCTTGGATTGCGAAAAATCCGCCCCATTTGATAAATCAAAGTAGTGCATAATCAATATCGTATGCTCATTGTTATATCAACAATGATTAAGAAATAACAATCACCGAGACCTCGTCTTTCAGTAAATAGCAAGAAAGACTTATCTCAACTGTTAGATCCTTCAGTGCTATACCACACCAGTGTCGTTTATTTCCTAAGGTAAGGAAACATGCGGACTGACACTGCAACCTTTCACGATAGGTAGCCAAAACCTATCTAGGTTGTGAAATTCTATTTCTCTTCTACAAAGGACCGACTGCGTCACCTTCTGTGAACGTCGTTCACGACCAGTCTACTATGTAGAATAATTAGACTTATTTGCTTCTTATACATTTAAATGTTTGAGAAACATCTTATAAATGCATAAGCAAACACCAATGCGATAAAATTAATTCTTCTCCCCTTGGGTTAAAAGTGGATTGTAGAGTTTATTATATACAAGCAATTCTATCCGTGCAACATGCTCGAAATATGCTTTTCAGTATACCAATCCTAACAATCTCCCACTTATACTCAAAATCATGCTTTCGAGTATACCCACTGCCCAAAACTCTCCCAGTTATACTCTAAGCAGGTCTCGAACCATGATACATCGAACTACCATACTTTTCACCTCATGTGTAAATCATGTTACCATATAGGCATTTTGTAAAAAACAATTCTGCCTGGTTGTTCTATGATGATATCTTGGTACCCATAATGTCTCGTTGTGCACTTTTCCTTAATTAGTTTCATTCTTCCGCTATATGTGATTGTTTAGCCTCATCAGCTCGTGTTTTCCTTGAGTTAGGCATATGACTAGAGTAATTATAACAAAATATAATACTCATACACATACTCAGAATCACGGTCAAAGCTATTAGGAAGTTACTGAGATTAACAACTACCTTAGTAATTTCTAATGAAACCACACTTGTAATTTTCATGATAGAGTCTGTGATGTAATCACACTCCTTCATGACTCAGTTTTCAACACCTAATGTTAACACATAGTCAGAGGATAACTCGATCATCAATCAATTATAAAATCGAGTCGATGTAACCTAAAGGACATAACATGGATGTCTGGTAAACTAGAGCATACCGTTTAGTCTTCTTCAAGTACTATAGTATATTCTTTACCCAATTCAATGTCATTGGCCATGGTTAAAATGATATCATGCTTCTATGCCAACGGCAAAGCTAATATCTAACTTAATACACATCATAGCATATATGAGACTTCCAATTATGGAACTTGTCTCATTCTTCTTGATCTCATTCAATGTCGAAAAACACTCGACTAGAGACAAAATAATCCCGTCTAGAAAAAGAAAAACCTTTTCTTGGAATTTTCAATGCTAAAGTGTCTAAGTATTGTGTACATGTAGGATTCTTTAAGAAAACATACATTCTTTTTCTAGCAATCTAATGACACAGATGCTTACAATGTAACTAGATTTATCTTAAATCCATCATCCTTAAACTGGGCAGACGACCAGTTTCCTACGCTAGATAACCCTCTTAGTTGTTTATCAACTTTTATAGATATCATCATCATAGAGTACCAAGAATACCAAATATAGTGCACTTTCAACTTTCTTGTCCTGTATTACATAACCATTAAGATGTTCCATGCAGATGATCTCCTCAAGACTTCTACTTAAAGAAAACTGTCTTGACAATCATAGTACATACATCCTAATTTATGTAGGCTACAATAGACAATATACAGATCAACTTAGGCAAAAATGGCAAGCGAGAATATAATTCTCTCTGGGTATAACCCTTTGCCATTATTCTAGCCTTTTGAGATCCATGCTTACACTTGCAGGTCCACTAGTTCCCCCTCACTGAAATAGTCTATGGGTAGTATCTCAAGTCTTGCAAACATTCTTGTCTATTTAAGATTGTTATTCAGAATCTATCATCTTATCAAGAATGGTTATCTGAATAAGTCATTGCGTCCTTGTAGTTACATTGATTATGTTCAAGTTGATATAAGACTGAGTCTTAAGACTCTTTTACACCCATGCACTTATTATGTTGAAAAGAACGCTCCCACTACGACACGACTCTTACAATCTTAGGTACAAACGTTGATTTTCTTAGTGCATAAGTTTCTAATGGTATGACTTCTTGGTTAAGATGGAAAATAGATATTCTCATTATCTTGAGAATTATCATGTTTGTTAGGATTGTAGTTCTCCTCATAATCTTCATCAAAGAATCTAGTATTTATGTAAACAAACACATATCTTGCCGTGAAGATTATAGAACCTGTACCTTTTCTATCATTTGGGACAATCATAAAACATACATCAGTACACAACTCCAATTACTTGGATACCTTTTCCAAAACATGTGTTGGAATAACTCCACACCTTGTGATGTGCTGGACTAGACTTGCTTCTAGTCCACAACTCGCGTGTTGTAGAAGATACTAATATTATGGTAGTTTCTTTAAGGTATAACTCATTGTTTCCAACGTATATCCCATCAATGATAAGGTGTTATTGAGTAAAACTGTTCACTTATCGAACTTGTCTTCGAGAGACTTCGATATCTTCTTATATGACTATCCCATTCTTTAGAAGAATGCTTGGAGTAGTCAACTAGGATTTAACTCCCACTACTGATCTTAACTCATTTGCTCGTCTCCTATGGTGTAAACCATTGAGACTTACTAGTCTTTCTATGTTGCATCTCTATAAGTACTCTGAATCCCTTGAACCTCCAAAGGATTCTAACTTATAGTGCATCAACCAGACTTACTTGACCTTTAAGCTATTTAACAAACAAGTTGTTAAAATCTTGATAGTCACTTAAGTTAGACAAAATTAGTTTGAACAATTACTAAGTATTTTCTTGGCCTTATGTTTAAGTACCATAAATACTTTATCATTCATTGTTTAAGAAGTTGAACTGTCGTGTTAAACTCAATCTTTTTGCAATTATATTGTTTAGATACTATGATGTATAATTTATTTTTCTATGGTACTATGATAGATATTCGATCCACATTTCTCAATAATGCAAGCATTATAAAATGAAATTGAACATCGTAGAATCATAAATGAGTTTAGAAACTGAATGTAAATTCATTCTAAACAAGACCTTACCAATAAAACAAAATCTCTAACATCAAAACAAAACAATAAAGTGAGCATAAATAAATAGCTCCCAGTGCAACAACTGCCCAACTGGATGTAGATTTCTCCTTTAGAAGTTGCATTGTTATCTAAGCCATTGTCCTTCTATATAAAATGTCAATCCGACCTACAATGCATCTTCTCTTTGCCTTTTCACCAAATATTTCTTGCCTTTTTTGCTTTCAGCAGGCATTGATGACAATTCAGCTCTTCCCTCTTTCCATTGCTAGTCTCCTGTTCGATTGAACTAAGACATATGAAAGATACAACCTTAATGAATTCGTCAAGTATCATGTTATCTTCCTCCAATAGTAATAAAGTGAATATAATGCCAAAGGTTTCCAACTTTTCAGTAACAACCTTCATATAATCACTTCCTATTACATTTGACAATGAACTGAGTGTAGAAACTATTTGAGTAACTGAATCAGAAGATTCATCAAAACTTTTTATCTCTTTTGGATGTTCCAATAGAATCTGGACAACGTCCTCATTGGATATTCCTTTATCATCGGTGTAAACCAAGACTTGTCTCACTACTTAAAAGAAAGTAGTTTGACCTTCTTCCTCAAAGAACTTATCGAGTACATGCATAAAATGCATTCTCAAACTTTCTTTATAGAATTTTGTCGAGTAAATGGAGGACATGAATTAGTGAGTACAAACTTTATGTTTTCAGCAATGAGAATCTTATCCATTTAATATTTCCAGTCTACATAATTTTGGCCTTCGAGTTTGATTTCTTTAAGGTTCGTAGACATTATTAAGAATTTGGCTGAGAAGAAATAAAACTATTTATCACATACTATGCTTAATACATAATCGCAAACAACCACAAAACAATTTATGTATCTCGCAACCGTGAAAACCAAAATAAGTATGCCTCTAGGGAGGTCATACAAATTCGGATTCCAACAAAATCCTGGTCACAATACCGACGGATAGTCCAGAGACCACTAAGGTGGCATGGCCGCCAAATATTGCCTAAGCATTTACCATAAATATTTGCATCTAGGAATTTCATTTCTATTTTGATACTCCTTCTAGGGAAGGTCGTACGCCACTAACAAAATTTCATAGCTATCTTATAAATATGCTTAAACATACGAACTTTCAATTTCGTAGGATTATGGCTCCCACTAGGGTGGGTCGCGATAATATTAGAAACAAGCTTCTAGTTTAAGCAACCCACTATAAAGAAGTCTAATCTTATGAACTTTCTATTTCGTAGGATTATTGCTCCCACTAAGGTGGGTCATGATAATATTAGAAACTGCTTCATATATAGACCAATTTATGGAGACCATATACAACACACTGTTGTAATTATTGCTTAGTCATTTTAAATATGGCTTTTGCATAATTATCACATAAGTAGATAAGGCACATAATCCACTTAAAACATATTAACACCAAATAAATAGATAAATTCATTTAATTCATGGTGATTAATCACACTGGATAATTATTGAAATTATTTAATAAATCTAGGGAGATTTAAATAAATAATTAATTCCTTATCTTATCCAAAATATAAATTTCGGATTTGATAAATTTATCTTGGATAATGACTATCCAAATTAATTTAGGATTTATCTAGATAGAGTTGAATCTATCTAAATCCTTTTTGGGATTATTCTAGATTTTATAAGAATAAAATCAAATCCTTAAATTCAAGATAAGACTGATCTTGGATTATCATTATCAAAATCGTACTAGGATATTTCAGGATAGAAACAATTCTATCCAAATCCATAAGATAAAATCCAATCACTCTAAGATTTAAGAAAATCTTAAATTATTTAGAATAAGAAACTAGAATATATCATATCTATTATGATTTATTCTAGATAAAATTAACTTTATCAAAATCCAATTAGATTAGGATTATCTTGTATTATCTTTATCCAAATTTATCTAGTTATTTTCTACATAGAAATAAATCTATTTATATCCATAAAATTAGGATAAACTAGAATTAATATTAATTAATTCAACTAGGAAACTAGATATAACTAAACCTATCTTAAATCCAAAAGATAATTACAATACTGGATTAACAATTATTTAAAAAATCTAAGATATATTCTAGATAGATATAAATCTATCAATATGTATATAATAGAGATACATTTAATTATCTAAATCTACTAGGATATTTTCTAAATAGAATTAATTCTATAAATATCCACAAGATAAAGATAAACATGGATTTTAATTATCCAAATCTACTAAGATATATTCTAGATAGATATACATCTATCAATATCTACAAGATATGGATAAACTTAATTAATATTTATCTTAGTCAATCAAAGATTCAACAAGAGATAATAAAATCTATCTAAATCCATATGACAGAAATAAATTTAATTATTCATCCAAATTTATCTAGGATTTCTCTAGATATAATTAAATATATCTAAATCCATAAAATAAGGATAAAATCCAAATTTAATTAATTATTTATCTAGTCTATGTAGGATTCATTTTCATAAAATTAATTTATATAAATCCATAAGACAAAAGAAAATAAATTAATTGTTTTTATCCAAGTTTATCTATCCAAATCCATAAAATAAGGATAAATTTCAACTAATCCATAATTTAATTAAAAAATGAAATTCTTGACAATCCAATTAAATTGATTTATTCAAAACTTATTCTAAATTATATCTTGAAATTTATTAAAATTAGCTCCAGGATTTAGGAAATCATAACTAATTTTATATTATTTCCAAAATTAATTCCAAGGTTAAGAAACCCTAATTCAAGTCTTCTTAGGGAAAAAAACCTTAATTCAGCGCTGCTGATGGAGCTGCTCACGGAGGGACGCCGCTGCTGCCTGACGACAACGTTGTTGCGTCGTCGTCGCTGCATCGTTTCCCCACTGATACATCGGTCCCACTGTTTTGCAGCTGCTGTGAAAACAGCCTCATCCGAGCCCGGGAACTGCCCACGAAAGGCTCCCACTCGAACCGCCACCGCTGCTGTAACTTCTCCACAGCCGTCGGCGCTGTATCACCGCAAACTGTTGTGGCTTCATGTCCGCAGCGCTGCCGGAAATCTCCTCGTAGCCGCGATGCTACCAAACGACTTCAGTCCGCGTAGGTTGTCGCAGTGATACCACAACTCCAAAATCACGTACACTCATTCATACCAACATGAACGAACGAATTGATTTAAACAACCGCCGTCCATGTAATGATTGATTACTTAGTAAATTACACCAAGTAATTTTCGTGATTGGATTCTCGTACATAAAGGTAAAGAGCAACACCAATTACCCACACAATAATTACATAATTAGTTTATACAAATTACGCCAATTAATTACAAAAAGAATCAATTGATTCTAACAAGTAATGAAACACGTAATTTTATAAAACCAATTCTTATGTAAAATCTTTGAAGCATTCAAGCGATTCACATAACATGAAATTAATCCACATAATCAGAGCCAAAAATTGGCTCTGATACCAATTGTTGGGGTTTGGAGCCCCTTGCACAGCGGAAGTCATGCATTCACAAATAAATCATACATACAGATCTATTTGACCGATTATGAGATTAATTAACTACATGTTAAACAATCAAAAAAGCATGCTAGAACGCACATAAATCATGTAAAAGGAATTAAAACCTAAAACATGAATTTCCTACGAATTAGAATTACCGATATGATTCTCCAAAGAATCATCGATTGCTTGCGGCTTCTCCACGTGATGTTCTTCGTACTCAACCACGAACCTTCTAATCTGTATCTCGAACTCAGAATCTGACCTTTGGGTGGGAAAAGCTTGTCAGAATCGAAAAGGGTTTGATTAGAAAGGAGACAGAACTCTAGTTCTGTGAAGAACTGATTTTTCCGTCCACTCCCTGAGGGGAGCACAAAAATTATGAGTAAAAATCACCTTTAATCTTCTTTCTAATCTCCTTTTATATAGAGTTTTTATGGGCCAGATTAGGGATCCATGGAGGTTGGACTCGGGCCAAACCTGTTGGACTTTTACTAATTAAATTGAGCCCCAATTTAATACAAGTCCAACAGAATATTATTATCAGCCACTATAGTAAAATAATATTGACTGCCCGTCCAATCCCAAATTACGAGTAATCCGGACTTTACCTCTTTAATTTATTATTTCCCGTGTTTAAGATATAAATATCTATTAGTTAATTTAAGCCTGTTATTTGACTTTAATTAATTAATATCTTTTTCCAAGAGTGGTCTAGTTCAAAATCTTTATTTATTATTCTGAAATAAATTCCAACCGGCAGGGTTTCTGAATAATAAAACCTTTTTCGAACACCTCTTGAGGATATTATCAAACTGGACTCACCCAGCACACGATTCATTGCAATAACAATACTAGCACCTCTAGACATTAATCACCACTACCCAAGATATCAGGATTCTTGGATTGCGAAAAATCCGCCCCATTTGATAAATCAAAGTAGTGCATAATCAATATCGTATGCTCATTGTTATATCAACAATGATTAAGAAATAACAATCACCGAGACCTCGTCTTTCAATAAATAGCAAGAAAGACTTATCTCAACTGTTAGATCCTTCAGTGCTATACCACACCAGTGTCGTTTATTTCCTAAGGTAAGGAAGCATGCGGACTGACACTGCAACCTTTCACGATAGGTAGCCAAAGCCTATCTAGGTTGTGAAATTCTATTTCTCTTCTACAAAGGACCGACTGTGTCACCTTCTGTGAACGTCGTTCACGACCAGTCTACTATGCAGAAGAATTAGACTTATTTGCTTCTTATACATTTAAATGTTTGAGAAACATCTTATAAATGCATAAGCAAACACCAATGCGATAAAATTAATTCTTCTCGCCTTGGGTTAAAAGTGGATTGTAGAGTTTATTGTATACAAGCAATTCTATCCGTGCAACATGCTCGAAATATGCTTTTCAGTATACCAATCCTAACAAATACTGCAATCTTTCACGATATGTAGTCAAAATCCGTCTAGGTTGTGAAATTATATTTCTCTTCTACAAAGATCCGACTGCGTCACCTTCTATGAACGACCAGTCTACTATGTAGAAGAATTAGACTTATTGACTTCTTATACATTTAAATGTTTGAGAAACATCTTAAAAATGCAAACACAAATGCGGATAAAATTAATTCTTCTCGGCTTAGATTAAAAGTGGATTGTAGAGTTTATTGTATACAAGTAATTCTAATCGTGCAACATGCTCGAAACATGCTTTCGGTATACCAATCCTAACACATCCAATGACATTGCATCTTCAAAGTACTCATAATCAATCGGCATTCTTGCATCTGCCTAAAAAGCATTAGTTATATGCTCTTCCACATCAATTTGATTCGCTTAGTAAAATGATGGATTTTAGATAACTGGTCTTAAAAGTACCCCATGAGACAATCGACTTCGCCATATATCATGCTTCTTTGTATCTTAGATCAAAGATAATTCTTATTGTCTAAGATACTGTAACCAATTCCATCTATTTCCCCAGCTTGTCTGGTGATTTCTAATTGAGCCCAACATCATCTGCTATATTAATCTCATGTGCTTTAACTTTGGTGAAGCGGCGCTGAGAAGATAACATATGTACTGCCTCAGGAAGATGGAGAGGATAATTATGCTCTTTGTTAAACTCATTTACTTTGTATATGCCATTCACATAGGTCACCCTCAATCTTACTTTGCAATTTGTTCAAGTCTCAAGTCGAGGATTGACCGTCAAAGAATCTCTTTTGTCTTCTTTACACACACCTTCCTTACAAAAAATATATTTATATGATGTTATTTGACTAGTTTTTTTTTCTTTAGTGGAAATAATGATTCAAGCATCATCTAAAATATCAAATTCAAAATCGATTCTAGGCTTGAAATCAGAATCTGGACTCAAATTCATTGGTGACATAATTATAGTATGAATCTGTTGAAGCCAATAAATACGAGAAATATCAGATGAAATACAAGGAGAAATGATTATGCATATTAACATCAACGATTATATATGTGAGGGTCACTTCTACTACAATTTCTACACAAAATTCTAACTCTTCCAACATATCTCATACTCCCTTCATCCCATGTTACTTGCACTGCACTTTAATTTTAAGCCGTAAATTTGAGATTAATTTTTTAGTGTAATTAAATTAGAATTTGAAATGTAACGAGATATCACTTAATAAATGAGCTATTAACTTAATCTACCATATTAATTAAATACATTAATTATAACTTCAACTAGAAATAGTGTAAGTAGTTTGTGACGAGCCGAAATGGAACAGTGCAAGTAACATGGGAAGGGGGTGTATTATATATGTGAGGGTCACTTCTACTTCTTCAATTTCAACATAAAAGTCACTTCTACTTCTTCAATTTCAACATAAAATTCTAACTCTTCTAACCTATCTCACTTTTTCTCTTGGAAATAAATGATGGAAAAGTATCGGTGCTTCATTCCTTATTATATTTGGCAAGCTCAATAACAAGCAAAACTGAGATTATATTCATGAAGGGAAACCACACATTCCAACAAAACCTTAAAAATAAAAATTACTTGGATGAATCAAAAGAAATACATTCATGAGAAAACAAAAATCCATACTTGAAAGTTGTCAACAAGCTAGCGTGTGAATAAAAATTAATAAGTGTCAAGTAGAGAAGAAAGAAAATTAAAAAGTGTGAAGCAGAGAAGAAAGAAGATGGGGAGACTGTTTTGTTTTCTTTTGTACGTGAAGAGAAAAAGGAGGGAAGAAATATTTGGGAAAAATAGGAGATTTATTTCAAGAATCGTATTTGCATTTTATTATTCAGAGATCCACCAAAACGATACCGTTTCAGCCACATAAGCGTTTCAACGTGTTTTTTTTAATCACAGATTTGGCGAAAGATGGGAGATTTACCAAACGATGTCGTATGATTGAAGAAAAATGGCCTCTGTGTTTTTAACACAGGGCAAAGGATCCGCTCCCTCATTTTGTGGAGGAAACTTTGATGCGTATTTCAGTACTTCTACAATAAGCAATAATTGACAAAATGAGTTTAACACGTATAAATATTAATCAAATCCTCATCTATCTATTAAATTATCGATAATCACTAGTAGTTATCGTATAACTCCATGTCAATGCGCAGTGAGGTGCACGAACTATTTATAGTAATTAATTCAATCAATTAATATACTCCGATTTCTTACTTTTTCGATCCCTAGTTATAATCACATTTTAGGCACTTTTATGGAGTATTATTTTTGGACAATATCTTTGTTTTTATTTCTCTTTTCATAGTTTTGCCCTTTGATGGCAGAAATGTCTACTATTACCCTACTAACCATTGTTTTTTCATCAATACTTCGGCCATATTCAATACTTCGGCGATTAAAATACGTGCATTTTGCTACTTAGGATTAGGAACGTCTGCTAATAAAGGACACATTAAATTATTTTTTTTTTGGTAAAGACCCACATTGCACTAATTCATTATATTCATACTTTATTATATATTAATATACAAAAATGGGCCCACACTCCGTTAAATTTTTCACTAATTTTCTTTATAAAGTTAAATAATTTCTTAAAACTCACGCTGAGTCAAGACGTGTCCTTTAGGGATTATTCATTTGTAGGACCCAAAGTTTATTCCCTCTCAATATTTCATTATCCATTAGTTTTTTTGGGTAACATGTGATTTAAATAAGTATGTAGGTATAATCGGAAAAGAATAAAAATGAGTAGATGAATATGGAATATTCTTTTAGAATTGAGAACATGTCCGGAAGAGCACGTTCATGCCATAAAAATCTCACTTCCCAAATATAACAGTTTTATGACATTCTTTAAACTTTTTTAATTTTTTCAACCCCAATTCGTCCATTAATGATATATAAATACCCCCATTATGCAAGAAGATAGAAATTTGAACATCGATGCGCGATAACAACGCCCACATTCAACTACAAAAGGATCTAATCGAATATATTTGGGTGAAATTTTCCGTGTAGTTGGTTCGATTAATTGTAATTTTATCGCTTTCAATAAATTATACTCCCTCCGTCCCGAGATAAGCGAGTCGTATTTATTTTTTGGATGTCCCATTATAAGTGAATCATTTCAGTTTTAGCAAAAAATCATCCCTCTTACATTATTCTCCACATACTTTATTCTCTCTATACTCCTCTACTTTTCTCTCTCTCATACTTTACTCTCTCCACTTTAACTTATTTAATATCAATTCCTTAAATTTTGTGTCCAAAAGAAATGCTCCTTTTATCATGGGAGGTAGGAAGTAGTAATTTAGTATTTAAATTTTGTAATTTCAATTTTTGTTTAAAGTTTATATTTAATATGATGCATTTTTAATATAAATGCACTTTTAGAATTTAATTATTAACATTTAATTGAAATTAAACTAGTTGGGTGAACATTAAAATGAATAAGATTTGAAATAGTGGGACCGCATGTACAAGAGTCTCATTTTCATACATTAATTTTATAATAATATAAGAGTAAAATGTGGTAGTACAAACAAATAGAGACGTCTAATCGCAACATTTTTTAGAAATTGAAGCTGATGTTTTAGGGCAAAACTAATTTGGATGGAGTAACATTTTTTGGGAAATCAAACATGATGTTGTAAAATGGATCCATCTCAGATATCACAACCTGATGCCATCCGCGTTCACTGTCTCACCTTATCCATGGTCAGATTTTAATCTTAATCTACACACCCATGTATGTTTGTTTTCTCGAGTAATTCTATTGATCTTCATTTGCTTAGCTTGTTGCTTGGGAAACCAACGAAATGAGCGCGGGAACTAGCTATTTTGTTGGATTTAATTATATAGTTGATTGTGATAATTACTGCTGAATTGATGGGTGTTTTCATTTGTTAGAGTGATGATTATTCGTGATTATTAATCTTTTCCATTTAACCCCGTGTTTGCTTGAGTGGTATATTCGATGGATAGTTATCATACAGGCTAATCCTCCACACAATTTGATAGATTGAATAATTTCATGCTTGTTTAATCATGTAATTCCTTAAATACTCAGTTTTGGATTCTAGTGCCAGCGTTTTAGTTTCGTTGTATTCTGGTCATCTCCAACCATTTACACCAAACTCGGACCCATTTTTTAGTATATGTCACACCAAAAAGTAGTTTTACTCCAAACATTTACACCGTTTTTGTGTTTTTGTCTCACAAAATTTTTGCAGTAATACCATAGTTGGTGTTGTTTCACAAAAACCCTCAAAAATGGGTTTGAGTTTGGTGTATGGTTGGAGAAGATTTCTTCACCAAAACTCATTTTTGGTGTATGGTTGGAGTTGGTCGTGATTGTGTATGTGGTTGGTTATACTAGGATTGGATGTAGGCATTCCATTATTTTTCTCTCTGGGATTCTATTTTGTGGGTGCCTGGCCTTTCCTACTCTATTCTGTTGTTTATTTCCGAATCAGCTAAATGATGCCATTGTCGTCCGTCTTATACCAACACAAATACTAGATAAGTACATGTTAAAGAAGTTACAGAATTCGACTAAAACAGGGTACCATTTAGGATATTTTTATACATTGTGCACTGTTGAAATAGTAGTTGAGATGGGAATTCAGGAGCATGGTCGTTTTGATTAGGAAATGGGGTGGGCATTAACCTTAAGAAAGGGATGTGATTGGAGACAATGGAGGTTTATACGATTTATGGAATATGCAATGACATTCTGTAATATGAACACAAAAAAAAGAGAAGGGGGAAAAGGAGAAAAAACGTGAATATGTTCTGCTAATACCAGTTTTATAGGGGGTCCATTTTTAGATAAACAATGAGTTGAACTGAAGGGAGTAAGTAAGTAAGAAGAGAATGGATATTCCTTTCTAAACGAGAGTGAAGCATCTTATGACAAAATAGGTGTATGATTTTTTCCTGATATATTTTGGCATCTTCCTAGTTTTAGTTATCATACTTTGACATCTACAGTCCATTCGTTACATGAATAAAGATACTCACTATTAATGTATAGGCTACTGTGAAAGTAATATGGGGAATGTAAAGACCATAATTTTAACTAAATGTCCATCTAATACTTTTTTCTTGTTTTTCGTTTTTTGAACCTTTGTTTTGTTTGAGAAAAAAGGATTTGGCTCAGGATTGCCCATTTTTATTAATTCCGGGGTTTCTCTGAATTTGAAAGTTATCACTTAGTAAGTTTCCATACCAAGTTATCACTTAGTAAGTTTCCATACCAAGTCTCAATCTAATTAAGTCCGTAGCGTCTACAGATTTCGGCACATCCCCCCCCCCCTTCTTTTTGTCTTTTGTTTTGAGATTCAAATTTTATTAGAATATTATTCCCTTTTTCTTTCATTTATACTGGAACCTTTGAATTTATTAGATAACGATTACTATCTCGAAAAAGTACGTAAACAAATCCAGCTTTGTGTTTGTTATGAAAGGGTTTCTTGTTGTGGTTCAAACTTCATTCACAGTTTTATGTCCTTCCCTCTTCATACAGAACCAGTAATGATGAATCATGTGTGCTGGTCAAGTGCTGCTTAGCTGTATTACTCATGCCTGCTGAACCATTTCAATTAAGATGGCTCATTCTATTCTGAGATCATTTTTAAAGTTCCCAAGCGGTGGCGTCTGCAATTTCACAAAGCCTGCTCGTGCTTACTCTCGGTGGCATGGCAGTTTTTACTTTAATAGGAGAGCTGATAATAGTAGGATTTCAGATGGAGTTACAAGTTTCCAGTTTGTTAAAGAAGCTAGTATTAGATGGTATCCCAGTGGAGCTATAGTAGCATGCTCTAGAAACTACAATTCAAATGTTACTAGTACTTCTGAGACTGTTGATGGTAGCGATTACCTTGCAATGACAGATGAGAAGCTAATGAGTCAGTGCGAGATGGATACTTTTAAGGTATCAGGTCCAGGGGGACAGCACCGCAACAAGCGTGAGTCTGCTGTGCGTCTCAAGCATATTCCAACAGGAATCACGGCTCAGGTTCGTGTAGACCATAGACGGCATGTTAATGTTTGTCCTTTGTTTATCTATCCACTTACTTCTGTATTTGTACTTTTGATATCAAACAGGCATCAGAGGATAGATCCCAACACAAAAATCGGGCAGCAGCACTTTCTCGTTTGCGTAAACTTTTAGCTCTCAGAGGTGCATATTTATAAAATTTGGACCCATTTACTGACTTACTTTTACTCTAATCTAATGAATGAATGCTGATTTCCGTTAGATCCGGAATTTTATTCTGCGCATGAAAGAATCCTATTCCTTCTGTCTAGTTAGGAACACTATCGACCTTGAAACCTACGTGCCTCCTCCAGAACTTGTTCAGATTCTTCCAACGAAGTCCACTATCAGACTGGACAAGGGGTCTCAGATTGGACCGAACAACCCCAAATTTGCTCTGGTTTACCTTAAACCCTTCTCATCATGTCCAGCTCTTGTTTTTTTTTTCAACACAACACAATTATAATTTGATCATTATTTATGTCCAAAATTTTCAGGGAATGCAAGCTTTGATTGACCTTATATTTGCAGTTGGAGGTTCTGTTTCAGATGCTGCAAAGAAATTAGGGTACTACTCTGAACAAACTTTAAATTATAAATCGTTTTCCTCGTTTGTGGTTGTCAAATATTATACACTTCCTTAGAAGTCCTAAAGTCTTCCGTCTGATGACCGATAGGTTGAGCACTGGAGGTTTATCACGGTTGATATTATCTGATGATTCTCTTCGACAAGCAGTCAATGAATTCAGGGTTGAAAAGGTAACTTTTTGTACATCAGACGTGTATATTAACCTTATCTGTTCACGAGCACGATTTTAGGTGCTTAAAGGCTTCATACAATAATATTTGCTCTTTCCACCTCCAGAGAAATGCCATTTGTCTGGTAGGTAATGTTTAAGGGAGATGTCAAGTATTGAGTATAAATAAAGGACGGTAATTTTACTGTAGGGTCTCGTAAGAGAATTATCTTTGTTCATTTCAGAATTCAGTTTATATTTCTATTTCCGTTTTCATGGTGGTTGTGCAGTATGCTACTTATGCTGACATACTATTGAGATTACACAATCCACCCTCCTTTCACTTTGTATCATATATGCTATTAGACATGTTGGAGGAGGATACAGTAGAGGGTTTAGGTAAACTTACTCGTGATTCAGCGCCTCGATCAAGCTGGATGAAGGAATAAATTGTTAATGTGGTGTTCGGTTTCCTAGATAAAATAGTACCAAAATATAATCTAGGATTGAGTTGTGAGATTATTTTAGTTGGAGGGGGTTAACTATGACTAATTATTCCATGATTATCCATCTAGGATTGAGTTATGGGATTGAATCTCATTAACCAAACACACTACATATTTAATCACGGGATACAATCTTGCAAATCGAACACCCCCTAAGCCGATACATTACAACATGTTGTGGACAATCTTGCAAATCGAACACCCCCTAAGATGATACATTACAACATTTTGTGGACTGCCTTATTGCTTGACATGCCTCATTTACAACCTCTGCTTAACATTACAAATTTACAATGCAACTTTTGTGGATTATCTTAGGGTATGAAACCTCTCAAGTAGGACTCTCACTAGACAGCCAAATGTTTCAGGTACGTTTCTCCTTAAAATCTGACGCCTCTTATATTTTCTTTTGCTTTGGCTTCTATATCTTTCTTATGTGTGGATATAAGAGTTAGCATGAGTTAATTCTATTTAATGCTCACCAGGAATAGGAGCTGCAGCATAATTACGTTATGTAGTTTTTTTTTTTGTGTTTTTTTGAGAAACTATTACATAACATTTCCTCCATTCCTGACAAGTATGAACATTTGGTTCGGCACGAGTTTTAAATGTATAATTGGTAAAGAGAGAGAGAGATAAAGGATAGTGTAAGTGTCGTTCATGGTATAAGTTGTAAATAAATTATTGTGCAAAGGTATGTGTTGTTTAACTATTTCAAAATTAGAAAGTTCATAACTAATAAAGAAATAGTTCATTATTTTCAGGGACAGGACAGGAGGGAGAGTAGTTTTATTATTGAATCAAACCAGGAAACGGTAATTACCAATGTTGAACCAATGGGCTACAACACAGAATCTTGCAAGAAAAGGTAGAATGCAAATATGACCCGTGTTGCTTGTAAATGTAAATCTGTAGCCTAGGAAACTCATGTCTTGGGAAAAAATGTGCACAATGTTTGGATTAGTTGGCTGTATTTGTTTATTATATTATTGCTATTGAATATTTCTCCAATAAATTGTTAAATCTATTAAAATGTGTTGTTTTTAGATCTTTTTATTTGCTTGTATATACATGAACCAACATTTTTTATTTTCCCATGGAACTTTATTTTTTAATAGAAATATAAAAACTTTGGACATTTCTGATTTTTCCATAAAAGATAAATTAAAACAGATGCGGCAATTTAAAGCTTACGTGACGTCGTTTTTAATTTATTATTTAAAAACATTAAAATTAAATTCCACACATCAATCTTCATTTGAGCTACATCTTCCACTGCTGATGATATGGAAATGTTTTGAGTAATAAAGGGATATGTTGCCATTGCATTAATTGTGTTGTGCTTGGAGGTTTCAAAGCTATGCATTACAGTTGCTAAAGTAGTGCTCAAGTGGAGAATTTTGCTAACATAATGCACAGAGATGTTCATCTTTGGAGAATCACAATTTCGGTGAATTCATCATTAACATCCAATTAATATAATATAATATAATTAAAACAACCAATATCATTAAATTAAAATACATAGGGTAGCGAAAATATTTCTTATTCTTATAAATGTGAAATAGAGTTCTACAATACAAAAGCAATTATTTAATATAAAATAAACTCAAAAAAAAAATTCCTCCAATAATTTCCCACTTATGCTCAAACATGCTTTCAAGTATACCCCTTCTCAAAACTCTCTCATTTATAGAGCCTTCTATGCATTTAACTCCAAGGTACGAACTATGTATTCTCAATTTTGATTATGGGATGCTGAGATTAAATATTTTATATTTTGTTGCAATGATAGGGACTTTTATAAAACAATTCACACAACATACCAAAAAAATCGATAATATTACACAAACAGAAAGAATATCTTCTCATTTATTATAGCTATAGAGCAAAGTTTGTCTCGAATAAAAAGAATATCGCCAACCTGCAAAAACCATCTACTAGCAAATGCGCAGCAGCAGATCTCCCTGCTAACGAATTAAGGTCATCTGAGCATACAAAACTGATTCCTGCTCTCACCTTGTAATTATCAGCTTAATTTAAGACTCGATACCGAATATGGCTCATGTCCTATTCTCCTACTGTCAAGCCGAAGCCAAACTTGTAATCCTTTTTTCGGTGATCTATCTGCAAGTCACAATTTGTGAACACATTAATAAAAGTTTTCCATGGGACACAAAAGTAGCGAGAGGCCGAAGGAGTTTGGAGGGAGGGGGAAGGGTGGGCTTGTTTACCCCGTTGTACTCACCTCGGCAGAAAGAAGAAAGTTGAGACCCATATTGAGCCTCTCCTCAAGGAAAGCAGACACAGAGCCATTGGAGTCGATCTTTCCTCGCAGGCGGCACTGCCAAGAAACAAAAGTAGCCGGTTAGATGCCATATCTATTTGAACAATAGCATTAGTTGTGTCACAAAAGCTAATTAGAAAATTTAGGCAAATGTTAAGTTTCAGAAAAGCACATCTGACAAGTTGGTTTATCAGATTAACCAACAAAAGGGGTGAATTTTATTTATGGAAATAGATGCCCATCCATGAACAAATGGTGCAAGGAGAATAAACCTAAAGCAGGCTACAACTAAATAAATGATTATAGTAGGGATATAATAAAGGCAACTATCCAAACACTAACCTGCTTGTTATTACATCAAAAAGAATTTTTTTACTGTTGAAACAAATATTACCTGCCGAAGAATGTAATCATAACCAACGCTGGATGTTACATCCCCAGACATATAGTTATACATGAAGTCAGTTGCCAGAGAAACCTGAAGGCAAAATAATTTGACATTAGGTATACAAACATGAAAGAAAGAAATGGAATCACTATTATTCGGAACCACAGAATAAACTCAGATCACCTTGTCAGATACTTTCTGGACATAGCTAAGGGCTACCATCCCAGTGCTGGCAACTTGTCCAGTTGCTACCTGAAAAAGAAACAGTCGAATAGACAATCTGAATCATTGATTTGTATCTTTCTAACCACAAGTCATTGAAAACCAGAGGAATATGCAAGTTTTAAATCGAATGGCCACAGCCATGTGAAGGCTTCAGAGGAGTACCATCTTGTCAGTGTTATAACGTGCTGCATAGCCAATGCCAGACTTCCGATGTTGTCCAGCCCAGAATACCTCGCCACCTAAAGATAAATTAGGAGTCACACTCTGCAAGCATACATGAGAAGAATTGGTCAGTACAACATAAATTTATATTCATATTCACAACTCATTTATAGAGTCAACTGTGGCATTAGAACGCATACATCTTGCCGCACTAAAGAATAACATATTTGGTTTTCATAGTCAAAAAAACATTTAGTCAATCAATGCTGTAAATTCATCAACTTCTGAGAGAGATTACGTGTAGATACTGGACAGCATATTAAACTATGAAGGAATTCTACAGCCATCAATATTTTTGTCAAAACCAAAGGAGCTTTAGAATCATTCATAATTCATAATTACAAAAACATAAATTTATCCCGTTCATTTTTGCCATTTTGGTAGTACCTCTACAAAAATTACCCACTTTCCATTTATAGTACCTCTACAAAATATTACCATCAATATATCAACTTATTTACATTTCTACCAAATGACCCACCATGTCCTCCACTCGCAATTCATTTTTAATCATTATTAACCCTATTTTAAGGTGGGAAACTTTCTCCACTAACAATACACCAACAACTTCTTTTAAAATTTGAGTCACACTGAATTAGGCCTATTTTGAGAGATGGAGGGAGTATTAGACTCAGTGTAATACTTTAAGACATAATTATTTAGTATTTATGACTTACGAACTTCTATTTTTTTATGTGTTTTCATATTTTTTTATGCTTTTATGTTTTTTATTGTATTACCTATAATATTTATGGATTATGGTTTATGCCCCCGGACCGCCCCAAGGCTGATGTCTCTTGAGGCAGCAGGTGAATGTCTCTGCTTAAAACATACTCCCTCAGTTCCATAGTAATGGAGGCGTTTCTTTTCAGCACCGAGATTAAGAAAATTGTATTAGGTGAGTTAAGTAAAGGGAGAATAAAGTGGAAAATGAAAAAGGTAGAGAGATGAAGAGAGAGTAAAGTAGGTGTAGAGAAATGTGTTGACTTTTACTAAAAAGGGAAATGACTCTATTACTATGGAACGTACCAAAATGGCAAAATGACTCTATTACTATGGAACGAAGGGAGTATATTTTATAACCTTCATTATTTCTGCATTAGTTTCCCCATTAAATTACTACAAAATATACTACATATTCGTTCTTCAGACTATCAAACTTGTTTCCCTCTAACAGGATTGTAACAAATTAAGTATAGTTTTCCAAGCCGGGAAATCCTTTAAGTCTTCCATAAATCCAGACGCAATGTATGATATAAAGCAACACCAATAGCATATTCAACTTAGAACTGTGCAGCCCTATACAATGATTTACCCATTCCGGCCACTTGCTAGATCAGCTAATGCTACAGGTCAATAACTCACCACACAAAGAGATCTGTAAAGCATTTTAAAATTATGATACCATTGTGAAATGTGAATGACGGAAAGTATACCTGGATTATAGATGTTACCCGATTTTTAAATATACCCAGGGTTCAAGCACATGCTCAACAACTTTAATAGTTTGATTGATTAGCTATGTAAATATCTTCCAAATCAGAGTCAGATTACTCACCTGGATGTAACTTGCACCAAGTAAGGCCCCATTTCCTACTTGAAACTGAGTCCTATAATCTGAACCCTGTATATTATGTGAAGAGAGCACTTGTTAGCTTCAATTTGTACACCTATGTCCAACACTGTATCAATTATATGATGAACGAGTACCATCATGGCAAACTTAAGAAAGCGAATTTAGAATGCTAACATACAAAAGAACTAAATATACAACAATTACCTTATAATCAAAATTGAACATGCCATGGGACATATGAGGCTCGTTGGTGAGCTACAGATAAACAAAACAGATATTATGATATAATTTCATGTTATGAATTCAGGAGTAATGGACAGCCCGTGGACAGCTGCCAACTTTAAAACATTATGGACGAGTTGACAAATATGCCTACCTGGGCATTGCCCTTCAAGGTAAGATTATCAGCCAAATCGCATTTTAATCTTGCATTTAGTCTGCCATCTGTCATCACCCTCCCGAAAAGCATCAACTGCAAGAAAAAAGTAATGACCCTTCATTAACCAAACTAGCCTAGTAGCGTTTATATAAGTAAGAATTTATAGTAGACAGTGACTACCTTTGGATCTATAAAGTTGGTCCCAAACTCATAATTAGCAGTGGGGATTTTAATTGTCTCGGCAGATTGAGCAGGAATCGCAGTAGGTCCCATCATCACACTAAAGGCAGATGAATTAGCACTTAAAACAATATGCACTAAGGGGAAAATGGACAGCAATTAATGATATGCAAATGTTAAAATATGTACTATTGTACGGCAAAAGAACAAAGGTGTATAACCTGTGGCTGAGTGAAAAACTTTGATTGAGTCCTTTTGTAAAATCAAAACGCAATCCTTCAAAGAGTTCTGGCTTCAAAGACACTGGCAGCAACAAGTTCCATTAGAAATTTAATTATACCTCGTCATTACAAAAATAAGCAAAAACTGGCTATAGAGAGTTAAATAAACTTATCTACATAAACATGTAAACTAAAATCCTATGGATGTCCCTATCTAGACAGTAAACCATAATGGTTGGTACATTCCCACGATTTTTAGATAAAAGCTGAATTTATCAGCTGGCTCCAAGAATAATAGTAAAGCAAAACTCATAAAAGAGGTTAAACTATGAAATGATAGACACATGTTATGAGTAAATTACTGACATAAAATATGCCAAAGGCTCAATGCTTTCAGTAATGGACCTGAACTACAAATTATTTGACACTGCAATCGAGCTTCACATAGAATGGCACCATAAATTCATCTTTACAACATTAATCGACATGCAATTTTGACTTTACAACCTAAAGCAACAGCAACAAAGTACTAGAACTGCATTCTCGCATATTCAAGCTATAGAAAATGTCTGGCTGCTCACTGTTAGTTGCTTCATCAACAGCCAGCTGAGTTTAGCATGGAACTGGTCTATTTAGTTAGGGTTCTAGTACAATACAAGACAAGAAAACAAACCAGCTCCTCACACTAATGCGTATCAACATCGATTTACAACCAGAAACAAAATCAAACCCCATGAACATAGACAATAGAACCAACATGCAACTAAAACACAAAATGCAGACAAATTGCAACACACAGCTACATCAAATTTCCAAAATGAAAATGGAGAAAAGTGAGAAGCACTAACTGAGTGCCTCGCGGTGAATTTCTTCGTAGGGAATGGGGCAAGACAGATTTAGGTAGTCGACTTTAGGCTGCTCCGCATCTGAACTCGAAGCGGCGGGGGTAGGAGGAGTAAGCGCTGCCATTTCCAGCTAACTCTGAGCTGTTGCCGACGAAGAGGAGTTCCGTTCCTTCTTTCCGATTGCGGAGATTGAAGTTGAAGAAGAGTGGTGTTAAAATCTTCTTCTTCTTCTTCTTCTTTCTATGAGAAAAAGAGGCGATTTAATGTTCAGAAACTCGAGCTAAAAACATTGGCTTCCCCAAAATCATAAAGCCCTAAAACCCACCGGATTTGACCCGATCCGTTTCGAGGATAAATTTTGATATGCATTTTGTGCAGATAAACTATTTTATTCACTTTTTGTTTTAATTTACACTTTCCATTTTTAATTATCTTGACCATAAATGAATGCTCACTTATAAAATACTTCGCTCAAATGTGAACTTAAAAAAAAAATACTTCCTTCGTCCATTGATAAATATCTCATATTGTTATTTTCGTATTCACCAATAAATATTCTATTTGTTTTTTTATTACTTTTAGTAATAGACTTGTATTCACTAATTTTATCTTACTCACATTTCATTATAAAATTAATATATAAAAATAGGATAACCTTACACTAAAAATATAATTATCAAGTCATCACAGTAACACATGAAGTTTTAGGCCTAGCCTTCCTCTCTCTTTCAACCTTTATATATATAGAAAAATAAAAAATATATATAATACTCGGCATAAATTGACCTTCGTTTAAAGATGATATGCATCTATCCTACAAGTGATATGGATCTTAATTTTATACATCACTTAGGAGGTTTATGTTATTCTTATACATTAATTAATCTGAAGGTTTAATCACTTCACTAAGAGTGTCCACAATGGTGGCCCTTGAAGGCCACCAAAGTTGGCCGGGCCACCATTTGTGGCTCTCTTGTGGCCCTCCGCAATGGTAAATGAACAAAATTAACAATAACAACAAGGGCCACGAAATGTGGCCCTCTCCAAAAAAAAATAATTTGTTTGCTTTTTTAATGATATTTTTAAATTTAACTATATTAAATTTTATTAGGCTAATAATTTGGAAAATAAACATAATTAAATAAAGTTACGAATTAAAGACAAATTTTCGTCGTACTATAGATAGAGGAAAATTCTACAACGAAAATTTTTAAAAAACACAACATCAAAAGATAAAAAAACGCCACCGCCTCCTACTCGGTGGCGTCATCGGAATCCGACACATCTTCTTCACCACCTTCTCGCCCGCCGCCACCGCCCCCACTGCCGCTAGCTTCGCCCGTCTCCTACCCATCGGTCCACCCCAACTTCGACCTCAATCTAATAATGAGGTCGTAGCACATCTTCTTGGTGAGAGGGTTTGTCGACTTCTCGTACAAGGACAAGTTATCCCCAAGTTGCTTCATCATCTGCACCTCCAGTGTTTGAGCCAACGCCGCAGTCGGTGATGAACGCGGTGCCGACGCGCTCGCAGCAGAGACTTGGGATGCGGTTCTAGCTTCCCGGATGGCGGATTGTTGGCCCTGCGGGCGTTGGCGCCTCGACATTGTCAAGGGGGGCGCATCCAACACATCGTCATTCAGGTCGAATGCACGTGTGTCGCTACCACTTCTGTAGGTGCCGTCGACACGGAGTTTTGTCCGCTTCCCGGTGGGACCGGTCTCATCATCGCAGATCGCCTTGAATTGAGGGCAGTCTCGGAGAAGCATATATTCATTCCAGTAGGTGAACTTGGGCCAGTTTTCAGTATTAAACAACTGATACGATAACGCCCGTACGTGGGCTTCGCTGCGGCCGCTTTCGGCATTATGGAGTTGCCGCTCGTAAATGCTACTAAACCTCTTCACAGCTCTACAGATTCGGCCGAACTTCTTCCGGATCTGGCCTTCATCAAGGAGGGCACTGTCTTCTGGTTTGAAGCCGTGGTACACCGTCAGGACGCGCCTCCAGAAGCAAGTGTCGGTCTGATCCGTACCGATGATCGGATTCATCGTGACCGCCTCCCAGGCCCGCGCAACGACAAGGGATTCATCGTCGTTGTACGGGACCCCCCGCCGCCTCGGCTGCCGCTTCGGCCGCCGCTTCCGTCGGGCCCCTGCTCTCCGTCTTCGCCGCTTCCGCCGGGCCCCTGCTCTCCGTCTCCTCCGCCTCGCCTCCCACGACCGCCGCCGCCTCGCCTCCCACCACCGCCGGTTCGGCCACCCCCGGTGGGGGCCTCCACCTCCACACTACCGGACGTCGGGGTCTCCGGTGTACCCATCAACTGTTCACATGTGAATATATCAGATTCAGACAGAGGAGACTGGGAGTATTGAAATTGGGAGGATTGGAAGTGCTGAGACGGGTTGTTGATCGCGTCCATATTCGGCCGGTAGTAACCGAACCCCGATTGTTGGCGAACCATGTTCCTTTGCTGGGATGATTGGACCCGGTATTGGGGCGATTGCGGACTCCACATCTGATTGGGGAAGTTGTCGTATCCCGAGTCTCCGTACCCCGGGAAATCACCATCTCCACCTTGCATTTTTTGTAGGATGTTAATTAGGGATTGGAAGTGTAAAATGAAGTGGAAAAAATGAAAATGGAAGTGCATATTTATAAAAAAAAATTCAAAATTAAAAAATAATAATAACAATTTTTCCGCGGCCCAGCCGCATTTTGTGGCTCGCTGCAGTGGAGGGCCGCGGCTCACACGGCTCAGCCGCGTGAAGGCCGCGGCCGCGGCTCTCTCGTGGCTCTCGGCCCTCAGCCGTAAAACGTGGCTCTCTGCAGTGGGGGGCCAAATTAAATTATGATTTATTTTTACTTGGTTATAATTAAATTAAGAAGATTTAATTATTTGTGACTAGTTTAAGTTGTTTTAAGTACACGTGACTAGTTTAAACAGGAGTTTTAGTTATTCGAGGCAAACTAAATTAAAGTCTAATAAATTAAGTTAAAGAACTCATAAATGTTGTTAAGTCAATCATATTGGGAAGAAGAATCACTTGGGGTGGTCTTAAAGTGAGAGAGAAAACAAGAGTGACGTGAGAAGTTGGCCATGTCGGGTACCTTCTCCGTGTCTAATTTTGTCTTGCAGGCTACGGATCTCATGGTCAGCGAGAATCTGATACGCGAATGTGGGAAACTTGCTTGCCTTACCAAGAGCTCAACTCCATGTTTGGTTTCCCCTACACAGAAGACTCAATACCAAAGAGAGACTCTTTAGACTTCGTGTTGCCGGGATTGAGGATGACCGGTGTGTTCTGTGCAGTGAAGAAACTGAATGTATTGACCATCTAGCAGCCTGTGATATTTCTGTTGTGATAGATTGAACATCTCATTGTGTCTCCCCAACCACCCAAAGAAATGCTTGCTTTCTTGGATGAGTGCTCCTTTCAAGAAGTTTGACAAAATCCTATAGACATATATGTTCTATGTCATCTCGTTGCCATCCTGAGACATTTAAAATAGAGTGAACTGCACAAAAGGTCCCTAACTTTTCGCCCTGTAACAGCAGAGACCCCTCACATTTAAAAATCTCATCACATGTATCTAACAAAATATATAATCACAAACCTTGTTTTTTCGGACCATAACACCATCAGGGCTTGAAAGGGCAAACTCGACCTTTTGTGACGCCGTCATTGCATCCCACCTGCTGCATGTACTGCCAATCCTAATTGATGTGACACAAAAGGGAATCAATGATTGGTTTGGTGGGGGTGGGGTGGGGTGGGGGTACACGTCATCATTGACTAAGGGAGACTCCATAAATTATTCTAAATAAAATTAATAGGCTAAGAGTTGAAGTAAAAGACAACAGAAATTGGTGCCGTCCTTTTTAATTAATCGTTTTATTAATTTAATTTTAATGAACATATAAGAAAATTGATAATGAAAGAAAGTAGTATAAATTTATTTGTTATTGATTCTTTGAAAAAATAGTGTATTTTAAATAATATGTCGGCATGTTTTTTTGTAGATCAAGCCTTCTCTTTTAAAAAAAGAAACTATATATGTAAAGTCTATTTTGTTTTTCAATCTTATTATACATATGTTCACATCACTTTCAGCGTATATTTACAAATAAATAAAGCGTATAACTTTTCGAAACAATAAAAACATAGTAGCATATAAATCTTCCAAAGAAATAGAATATCTCTCACGCATTCAAGAAACAAACAAAGAAAATAGAAAATACTATATCCCACTTAAAATAAAGCCTTGCAACGATAAAGACATATTTATAGTTAATTATAATTTTTTTCCAAATTACGATTTACCAATTCAATCTACAATTAAAATGTGTTATAAAATTTAAAATTTCTCGCATTTAAGCATTAGATCATGCATTTATTATCCTTACACTATTAGGAATTTAATTACGTGGGTTAATCAATTTCATATAAATCCAATATTTTAGCTCGATTTATATACAAGAGTTTTTTTATTAGTTGAATTTCAAGTTTTCTTTATCCTATATACATGGCTACACGTGTTATATACTACTACTATGACTCTATGAGTTATTTCCCACTTAAAGCAAAGAAAAAGAAAAAAAAAACAAAACGAACGCAACTTATAAAAAAATTCACATAATTTGCATTGTAATGACAAGTACATTGAAAATGATGAATCGCGATATTAATAAATGATATATAGAATAGGCCAATTAGCTAAGAATGCGTGTACATAAAATAAATTGCATGTTCTGAAAAGGGAAATATGGCACAGTCCCACTACACATGCAGACTAGATGTGCAGCATAGGGTGCAGGTTTGGTAGGTAAAAAGACTAAACTGCCCTTCAGCCCATTTGGGCATTTTCGTCCGGAAAATGGCAAAAAACACAAGGTTTGTGATTATATATTTTGTTAGATACATGTGATGAGATTTTTAAATGTTAGGGGTCTCTGCTGTTACATGGCGAAAAGTTAGGGACCTTTTGTGCAGTGAACTCTTTAAAATAAAGTTGCATTTCAAAATTTCAAACTGAATTAGGAATTTGAGAAAAAACGATGGTGTCTAGATTTCTCATCCTATCCGGAGCTTTGTTTTTGAGAATCTGGACCGTATTAGAGAATGACAAGCCCCAAGAAAGTCAAGAAGAAGTATGTTTTGAATTATGGTTCTTGTGTTGCTTTGTGCTCGCATTTGTCGTGTCTATTTTGGTGCTTGGATTGATATCATGTGGTCCTCTTACTTCTTCCTTATGCTTTGTCTTTGTTTTTTTGTTTTCGGCTTTCAGTTGACTAGCTGATGGTGCTGAGTCCTAGGATTTTAGAAGTTTTCTTCTTCGCGTTCCTCGATTGTTTGCTCATCACTTTTGATGGTCTGAGCATTTTGGTATTTTTTAAAAAAATCTATAAATTTAAAAATGTTACTTATTCAATTTGCCACTTTGGTAAATTTTAATTGGAAGATATGGAGTATAGATAAAGGTAGGTATAGATTTTGTAAAAAAAAAATTTATACTACAAAGTAGATGAGAGATATAGGAAAATAGAAATATGCTTACCTCAAACTTCAAAATCAACTATTTAGCGGGAAAATTACATTCACCACTCCTTTCCCCACACCACTTGCCGCCGGCCGCCGCCGTGATGAAGAGATGTCGGCAGCCAAAATCCGTACAAAATCAGGCTGTCGATGTTGCTGACATAGAAGATATTAGTTTCAGCGGAAAAGAAATTCAAGAAATTAGGGCTTCTCTGCTCCAATGGTACGACGAGAACCGAAGGGATTTGCCATGGAGAAGAATCAGCAGCACTGCAAATGAAGTAGGCATTGAACAGAGAGACCGGAGAGCCTACGCCGTGTGGGTATCCGAGGTGATGCTTCAGCAAACCAAGGTTCAGACTGTAATTGGCTACTTCAATCGATGGATGGAGAAATGGCCTACAATTCACCATCTTGCTCAGGCGACTATTGAGGTCCGTCACCTGCTTTTTGTTGCTTCGCTTCGATTCGTTTTTTTGAATTTTAAAAGGTGTTGTGTGTTGTGTGAGGAGCAGGAGGTGAATGAGATGTGGGCGGGCTTGGGCTACTATAGGCGCGCCCGGTTTTTGCTTGAGGTAAGTCTTTGTATGATTTTCACTACAATTTATTGATTAGTCGGTTAATTGGTTTCATAGATAGTGGATTAGTGATTAATCAGTTGGTATCTTCTTTAAATAGCTATAAGCCTTCTGTGGCATTTAATCAAGGAAGAATAGAAAATCATATTTCTCTTTCCTTTAGTTTATCAAGTTCTTCTTAAATTTCCATACTTTTAGTTATTTTGTTGGAGTTAGAATCCACTTGAAGGATTCAAGTTCATAACATGAAGATTTTGCATTAAGAAATAATATGGTATTTGTTCCATCAAAGAGCTTCATACTTCATAGGTCCTTGTTCACTCCCATCAACGTGAGAGCACAACGATGTCTGTACCTATTCGATTGCCAGGAAAGTATCTGTGGCATATTTCAATCACGTTTCACCTTACTTTGTAGACTGAAGTAGAAGCTTCTTTCAATTTAGAGATACGGGTTTTGCTTGTCCTTTATCGTGCTGGTGTGATAGGATTCTTATTCGCAACGACTTTACTATTGTAGGGAGCTCAAATGATTGTTGAAAGTGGAGGTGAGTTCCCGAACACAGCATCTTCTCTTCAGATGGTCAGAGGGATCGGAAACTACACTGCTGGAGCAATTGCATCTATTGCCTTTGAGGAGGTTAGTATTGTACTGTTTCCCTCTATCCTGTGACGAGCTTGTCGTGATAGTGCTATTCAGGCAGTGCCGGTGGTCGATGGAAATGTTGTTAGAGTAATTACCAGATTGAAGGCCATATCAGCAAATCCAAAAGACTCAAAGACAGTCAAGGATATATGGTAAGATTAAAGATGATAAATCACTAAAATTGTTATCCTCTTCCTCTTTTTCTACCCAAACACACAACATATTGCCAATGAAGGCTTTCATTTATAGCAAAATTGAAGTGTGTGTGTATCTATGTATGCCGTTTTCAGTAATTTTTATCTGTTGTATTTCAAACTGCTCAGGGAACTGGCGAGGAAGTTAGTTGATCCGTTGAGGCCTGGGGATTTCAACCAGGCTTTCATGGAACTTGGTGCAACGATATGCAGTCCAACATCTCCGAGCTGCTCCAAATGTCCTACATCCGTTCAGTGCCAAGCGCTATCTCTCTCCATGAACCAAGAATCAGTTAAAGTGACAGACTTTCCAACCAAGGTTCCAAAGGCCAAACAAAGACATGATTTCTCAGCTGTCAGTGTTGTGGAGATAGTCGAGGAGGGATCCGACAGCAAATATCTTTTAGTGAAGAGACCAGAGGAGGGGTTGCTGGCCGGACTGTGGGAATTCCCATCAGTGCTATTAGAGGGAGAAGCTGATTTAACCGCACGGAGAAAAGCGATTGACAGTTTCTTGAAACAATCATTCGGTTTAGACATGAGAAAGTCGTGCAAAGTAGTTTTAAGGGAAGAAGTCGGGGTGTACGTCCACATATTCTCGCACATTCGTCTCAAGATGTACATAGAGTTGCTGACTTTGCGCATGACAGGTTCATTTTATCCCTCAGTAACTCCAATACCAAGATGTATAAGAAATTTTCCAAAAAGTAGTTTCTCATTTCTTGCCAAACTGATGAGGTATACTTTATTTGGTCAGAAGGTATGCAGGAAAAGCAAGAAGAAACCACAACTATTAAATGGAAATATGTTGATGAAAAGGCACTTTCAACTTTGGGGCTGACATCTGGTGTAAGAAAGGTAATAATATTGTGATTCTCAAAGTTTTTTTTTTTTTTTTGAGTTTATATTGTGTTCAATCAACTTTTTGATATAGGTAGTTGAAAACTCATGCTGCAAACCAAAATGAAAAGATGAAATATGTTTCTATTTTGCTCTATTCAGCTATTGGTCTGTAAATCTTGAGTCTTGAGATTGATCTTGGTGGAATTTGTAGAATTCAGTAATTTTCTGCTAATATTTTGTGATGCAGGCTTACACCATGGTCCAGAAATTCAAGAAGGATTCATCTATCCCTGCAACTGCAAGAAAGAGAAGAGACAAAAAATAATCAACCGAAGCTTCAAGCAGTTTACTGTGAATTCATAACTTGTTGGTCCAAAGCAGTAACCATATACCATCACTTTTGGAGGAAGATGTAAAATGTAGGTAACGTCAGTCACAGAGGTCAAATTCAAAGTTTGAACTTAGTTTCTCGACAGGAGATTAGCATAGATAACTCCCTGTCTCATAGCTAGTTGGTATCCAGCCTGAAGAATTATAGTAGTACTGCATAAGATTATGGAGTTTTGCTACCAGTTTGTCTGCCTGTCTCACAACGACAGGAGATTAGCTTTACCTTCATATCTTAGCACTATTTATTACTCCCTCCGTTCCTTAAATTTTGACTGAGCATGTTTTAAGAAATGTAATGGAAAATGGGTTGAAAAAGTTAGTGGAATGTGGGTCGCACTTTCAAATATTTGTTTTATAATAAAATGTGAATGAGAATGAGCTAGTGGAGTCCAATACAAAAAATGGGTAGGCAACATAAGAGATAAAATCCATCATCGATTTGGGCTCGTTCTAATATCATATTAGAAATGAGTCACTCACCCCTTTAAAAGGGCTCATAAAGAGGAGGATTATCCACCTTTGTATAGATGACATATGATTATTACCAAGTCAGAAATGGGACAAGATTTATAGAATATTTAACAAACTCTGTTATCAAAAGTAATCGTAATTAGATCAAATTATTTAGACCTCGTTGCTTGTTACCAGTTTGTTCATCACAAATAGTTTCCATCCTTACATATTTAAATCAAGAGAATTGAATGGGCCTTTGTAACCAAGTATGACAGCCCAATAATTTTTTTTGGATGTCTTGAAACAGAAAATCAGTGGCACTCATGCACTTAACCAATAATATGTGGATGATAGAGCTGCAGCCTTCATCTTCCTCCATGTTACTGTGAGCAGTATCCACATTCTCAAAATTTTACACCAAAACAAAAAGTTAGTTGAAAAATAGCAAAAGAAGCTTCTTATAAAAAACAATACAAGAAAAATGGCTACAACAGGAGGGTCCATTGCATCTTTCAGATGCCCATCTTCTTATTTGTGCCAGAAAAGCAGAGCTACCTCATCATCATCACAGGTATCAGTTCAAGATTTTCCCTATTGCATGCAAAGATCTTCAGTGATTAATTTTCTCGGCTTAACCTGTGCAGGTTGTGAGTGTAATCTGCCGACGAAGAAACACATGCTGTTTAGCAGTTCAAGAGCCATCTACATCCACAGGTAAGCAAGCTCATCCACAGATACTACAATAAATAGATTTTGGTCTTACATATATGGTGATTGTTAAATCAGTTGCTGCTGCTGAGACGAAGGAGGAGAAAGAGGCGGTGGAGGGTGCGAAGCCAAAGCCGAAGCCTAAGCGTGCAGAAAAGGCTCCGGCAAAGCCTCTTCCTGAGATGATGGAGGAGGATGTGATCCCTTCACTCAAAGCAACTCTTGCAGCCCAACAAGACATCTCCGAGCTCGAGCTTTCCTTCAGTGAGAACAAGGTAGGGGAAAAAGTGATTCCTCCCTGCATTTGTAAGTTGCTGATTCTTCATTTTGCTCTGTTTTTTTTACAGTTGGAAGGCTCTTTTGTGAAGAAGGAGATACCTTATTCATTCTGGGCATTTTTCCCAGATGGAACTCTCAATGGTATGTGAATGAAATTCCAGAAAATAAAATAATATATGTATGCTGACTGGGTTTGTGATATGCATTGTTATCAACTATAGGGCCAAAGGGTTTCTCCATATCCTCATATGGGAGAGGAGTTAGCACTGTAGAGCCATTTCTGGTTGATGAGAAGAAGCCTACATCAAAACATGTTGTCTTTTGGGTTGAGAAGCGTTTAGCTGCTCAAGGCATTATCCCTGTTTGGCAAAAGTGGTGATGCACCATTTTTTTTTAATGTAAATCAAATCTCTTACTTCCACTTATCAATTTTCTCACACCAAATGTTTTGCTCTTCTGTCTTAAAGGGTGACAAAATTTGAAATGTTTATCTTGAAATCAAGAGCTATAGATCCAACACCAAGAAACATTCATTCCAACTCTATCAATATAAATATACTACTATCCTTCTAAAAGGACACATTGATAGAGCTGCAAAGTCGAGCTCGTCTCTTGAGCAGTAGACACAATTCATCTAAGACAAACAGTCCGGGACTGAAACACGTTTACCTGTCGGATTATAAGCGCATGGACAGCAATGCCACCATTCATTTTACGCCCCAAATCATAGGAAAATAATTATATTCAAACCTAAGTGTCCCTTCCCAAGGAAGATGAAAATCATTTTATCGAATGTTAGATCAAAGCAAGTGCTACTGAACAAGACAAGACCTGATTGTCTTACTAGGTGAAATGTGGTCGTAAACGGACTTCAACAGAAATATAGCATCCTATGATACACGAGCAGGTAACAACACTGAGTCATCTTCGACATTGGAGCCAGGCGGATAGATTACATTGGAAGTGGGCGGCATGGCGTAAAGCACATACATCAAATCCTAGTCATACAGCTCAAGGATCAAATCCACCAAATGCAAAGTTAATTGCATATAGGTGGTGAGCAACTGATTAGGAGAAGGGACTTGCATTATCCATTGCCTGTCGGAGTTCATTTAAGAAATCTCCCTGCAACCCAGTAGAGATCCCACCAGTAGGCTGGATCAGCTGTGCATAAACCAAAACTTAATATCAGGAAGATATAACAAATGGCAAGCTTTTGCAGACTTCTTTGCGTAATTTTAACGCTTGTTTTTACCAATTTACTTATATTTCTAGTTTCTTGGCATTTTCATATTAGGAAACTGCATGAAGAAATAAACCGTACCAGGTGTGGAAGAATTGAGTGACCCCATGGCGCAGCACTCTTCCTTGCATACACAACTGGCCTCTCTGAAAAACACAAGAACACCATCAACACAAACCAAGTCACAGATCTCAAACAAAGACAAATCATTTTTGTCATCTTACATACAAAGATCCAAGTTTGGCGCATTATAAGACTGACATACTACTACTTTTCTAACACTAGTGTGACTGATTCAAGATGTACTTTACAATCGTTAGACATATTTATTCAATGAGAAGATGGGTGTACAATGAAATCCCTTTAAAACAAAGTCAAGCAATACCAATGTTGTTATGCTCACCAGATGAATCTTCTGGCAAAATGCTATGTGCATTCATGGCAGCTGTCCAACCTTCAAAACATAATACAACACTGAAATGCATTAACTCAGAAAATTTTCTAAACTTATTGCACCTAAGGAAACCCAAACAAAAGAAACAAAAATCAAATAAAATTATTTTACAACTTTATACTCCTAACACAACAGCGATTCATAAACACAAATGATAGAGCAAACTACATCATTCAATGCCATTGTGAATCTGTGATCAACACAAATGATAGAGCAAACTTCTAGGCACAGGCCAGTTTTCTATTATTTACTTCTCAGACTGCACAAGAAAGGGTTTAAATTCAAATAAAACTCCTCATTAAAAAATAGGCACATCAAATTGAAAATAATATGAGAACCCATATAATGTGTGAGCTAGACTGGTAGTGTAGTAAATCCAATCATGATTCAGCACATGAAGCTGCTATCAAAACTTTGACGTCATCAATGCTCATTTCTAATATATACTCCCTCCGTCCGTCCCATAAAATTATCCCATTTCCATTTACGGAAAATTATCCCACACTCATTACCCATATACATCAATTTATTTACAACTTATACCACTATGACCCACCATTAAATACTAACAAGTAACAATAATGTTGGTTCCACTATTTACTAACACTATTTTAACTACCCTTCTCCACATCTCTGTCACTTTACCAATTATGCATTAATTTCCATGCCTTCCCAAATGTCATTTTTTGGGACGGAGGGAGTATCATCTTTTTATATCAGAAAAGAGCTCAAGTTCTCACAAGATTAGATGACTAATTCTGTGCATCCATTGCATCAATCTTAAGCTTTACCTTGGAAGGGTGGAAGCAGGGTAGAGGGCATTAGTTCCTCTCTAAATCTACATAAGTGATCTCAAAGAAATACTAAACCAGTATATCAACTCCAAAAGAAAGGCAAATAATGAAACATACGGCTGTTCAGCAGCTGAGAAGCTTCACTGTTGCAACATCCCTGTAAAGGTATTAACTTTGCACGAAGACTTTCATTGGCACGAACATTGTAGCCTATATCCCCATGATCTGTGAGACCACCACCTTTGGTTGCACCAACTGGGTTCCTATCTACATCATTCGCATAGATGTTTGGCCGTTCTAGTCGATCTGCATTATTGACACAAAAAACAAGAGAACAGAGACAGGGTCATTAAAACAGCTCATCTACAAGACCCTTTAGGAATTTGTGAATGGGTGAGTTTTTAAACAATTGTTCACGTGGAATAATTTGGAGAGTATGATCAGCTTAACTACGAGATAAAACTTCTATTCATATCAATTGTAACCTAATGATGATTTGAAAATTCACAATTCAGCTTTTTTCTGGATTGACAAAATCGAGGGAAGCCAAAGTTATTTTAACTGACCACGTTCAGGTTCAGCCCAAGAATGCTGAAGCTGTGGAAGAAGAAGGATTGTTCTATGCAATTTTGGGATTATCACAAATACAAAAATTTCATAATGGTATGGTCTAGTCAGATACTTCATCAAGAGCCTCCCGTAAAAAAATTCGTCAACCAGCACATGTGGCAAAAACACACAGTCAGAAAGAGATATCTCTCTCTCTCTCTCTGTATCCAAAGGTTCCACATTTTCATTAAGATGTATGTACTACTCCCTTTGTCGAACCATTTTGCCATTTTTGAAGTGCCAACGATTTAAAGAACCATTTACCTTATTCCACTTTTAGTATGTGGACCCTACATTCATTCCATTAACTCTTTTCACTTGTTAAAACTATTAAATCTTGTCCCACATCGACTTGGTGACGATCCTAGCTCATCTATATAAGTGTGGATAATCCTCCCTCTTATAAGGCCTTTTAAGAGGTGAGTGGCTCATTTCTAATATGGTATCAGAGCGGGCCCAAGTTGATGATGGATTTATCTCTTTATTTCTTCTCTTGCCTACCCACGTGATGGAAGTTCGATGTGTCATTCCGACCCACAAGTGAGGGGGCGTGTTATAAGTGTGGATAACCCTCCCTCTTATAAGGCCTTTTAAGGGGTGAGTGACACAATCTATTATAAAACCAATACTATTAAAATAAGGTCTTATAAGGCCTTTTAAGGGGTGAGTGACTCATTTCTAATATCACTCACAATCTATTATAAAACTAATACTATTAAAATAAGTAAGGTCTTTTAAGGGTGAATGACCCATTTCTAATATCCGTCACTATCTATTATAAAACTAATACGAGTGAGTGACCCATTTCTAATATCACTCACAATCTATTATAAAACTAATACGGGTGAGTGACTCATTTATAATATTACTCACAATCTATTATAAATCTAATACTATTAAAAATGGGATCCACATTCCACTATCTTTTTTCTTTCACTTTGTTCACAAAGTCAAATAATTTCTTAAAATCTGTCCCGAGTCAAAATGACTCTTTAAAGTGCTAAAACTTTGAAAAGTAATCCACAAGTGAAGTCAATAGGAGAAACTAAATCGGAATCACAACTTGCCCAAACGGAAATCAGGAGAAAGCTATCAAGAAAACCTAATTTTTGCAGTTCGAATGAAATTACCTCCACCAGATTTACGCCTGCCAAGTGATCGGTTCCTGCATCCATCAATCAACCCGAATTTCTCACAAATCCAATTTTTAAACCCAGTTGGTAGCAAAAACAATAATTGGCAAGACCAAAATGTAAACATATAGTATAAAAAAATACCGTTGATTCGGAGGAGCGTATCGCTTGACGGTGGCAGCTGGAGCATCTAAACTAGGGTTTCCCAGCATTGTCGATTGATTTTACACTTCACGCCACCACCGCCAACGAAATCACCGCGGCGGTAGCTGAAATCACCAAAGTCCAAGTTGCTAATTATTCAAAAAATTTGACTCCGGGAATGCAGATTGATCCACAGGAAATTGTTCCGACAAATTTATTTTGCAGTTTCGAGAAAGAGAGAGAACAAATTTGGTAAGACCATCAGCGGTGGGGCGCGCCTTATGGCGCCACGTCATTATTTTTATCCTCCCCCTTCTCCACCTGCAGTGGGCGCCCTAAGGCGCGCCCTATGACGCGCCACATCATCATTTTGTTGTTTTGTTTAATTAATTTAACTGTTTTCAAATAACACGTAACGAGTAAAAAAACGATTAAATAACAAGCGGCGAAGTTTTAATAATAAAAAAAATTACACCATTCAACTAAAAAAAGAAAAAAACTAAGTCGGGCCAATTCCCAATTTCCTACGCAACTCATCGAGTAATGCACAGAGATACTCGGCTTGTTCGGGGTCGGTGCACTTCTTGAGGGCCTTGTGCGTCTGCAACATCGTCCTTGCCATCGACGCTGTAGCTAACGACGCAAACGCGGTGGCCGTCTGCGTCGGGAGCTCATCCGGGTCCGGAACAGGGGATGCAGCGGTCGACGATGACGTCGCGGTCGCCTTCCCCTTGGCCTTCGCAGCCTTGATGCCGGGAGGACGCCGGGAGGACACCGGTGTGCCGGAACTCCCTTCATCCACGTACGTCCGGTTGAGGTCAACCGGGTTAGTGCCGCTGCCGCTGCTCGTGTAGTCACCAGCTTCGGTGACCTTCGTCCTCTTCGGCGCACCAGTGTGCAGAATTCCACCTTGGAACTTCTGCTTCTCCCTCAAGAGCGCCCAGATGGCTTCGTGCTTGAACTCGCCGAACATCGACCGGTACGACAACATCGCTTTAGAGCGCACGTCGTGCACGCTCTCGCCGCTCCCTTGTGACCGCGCGCACTTCTCGAACTCCGCCGAGTACAAGTTCACTTGCTTCTTGATTTGATTCCAGTGCCTGCGGAGTTGCTCACTCTTGCGCTTGTACGCGGTCGGCGGCTTGACCGAATTGTAGAGGTCCGCGATGCGCTCCCAGTACGCGGTCTGTCTCTGGTTGTTGGCGAATATCGGATCTTCCGATATATCTACCCAACACCGGGCCAAAGTGAGAGTTTCGTCGTCGGTGTAGTTCGTACGACCGGGGGCGTACTCATCGCAGTCACCGGGAGACGGCAACTTCTGCGCCTGCTGTCGGTTCCGCTTCGCCTTCCCCTTGGCGGCACCGGTAGCT